>NC_058523.1:529676047-529983647 GCF_904849725.1 Hordeum vulgare subsp. vulgare | reverse complement strand
ACACCAAGATCACCTGGTTTCTTGGGAGTTCCACCCTTGAAGGTATAATTAGCGAGCATGGTGGAAATCTCAACCTCAGGTATCCTCCTCTTATTAGTCACAATATCCTTCATGTACTTAGCATACAGAGACATCTTGAGCATATCTGTCAAACGCATTTGCAGAAAGACAGGTCTGATCATTTCAACGAATCACTCAAAATCCCCATCATCCTTTTTCTTGGATGGTTTGGGAGGAAAGGGCATGGGTTTCTGAACCCATGGCTCCCTTTCTTTACCATGCTTCCTAGTAGCGAAGTCATTCTTATCGTATCTCTTAGTCTTAGGCTGTGGGTTATCAAGATCAACAGGTTCAATCTCCACATCCTTATCATTGCTAGGTTGAGAAATTTCATGAACATCACTATTGATATTATCATTAGGCTCATGTTCATCACCAGATTGTCTTTCAACATCAGAGACGGAGGCATCATTTGGACTCTTAGGTGTAGCAGCAACATGGTTGCTAGCGTGCAGGTTTCTATCATCTTTCTTCTTCTTTCTAGGATGACTAGGTGCATCAGTGCTAACTCCTTGAGAATCTTGTTCAATTCTCTTTGGATGACCCTCGGAATACAAAGGTTCCTGGGTCATTCTACCGCCTCTAGTAACGACTCTGACAGAATTGTCATTCAACTCATTGAGCAAGTCATTCTGAGATTTAAGTACTTGTTCTACCTGAGTAGTAACCATAGAGGCATGTTTACTCAGGAGCTTAAGATCATTGACATTTCTGTCCACACAAGCACTTAAATGACTAAGCATACGAGCATTCTGTTCCAATTGTCTGCTAACATAATCATTGAAACTTTGTTGTTTGGCAACAAAGTTATCAAATTCATCCAGGCATAAGCTAGCAGGTTTATCAAAAGGAATATCACTCTCATCAAACCTACGCAGAGAATTTACTTCTACTACCTGTATCGGGTTATCGAGACCATGAATCTCTTCGATAGGTGGTAGATTTTTGACATCTTCAGATTTAATACCTTTCTCTCGCATAGATTTCTTGGCTTCTTGCATATCTTCAGGACTGAGGAATAGAATACCTCTTTTCTTCGGAGTTGGCTTAGGAGGTGGTTCGGGAATAGTCCAAGCATTCTCATTGCACAAGATGTAATTCAGTAGAATCTCAGCTTGTTCTACAGTTCGTTCCCTAAAAACACAACCAGCGCAACTATCTAGGTGGTCTCTGGAAGCATCGGTAAGTCCATTATAGAAGATATCAAGTATTTCATTCTTCTCAAGAGGGTGATCAGGCAAATCATTCAGTAGCTGGATGAGCCTCGCCCAAGCTTGTGGGAGACTCTCTTCTTCAGCTTGAGCAAAGTTGTATATTTCCTACAAGGCAGCTTGCTTCTTATGGGCAGGGAAATATTTTTCAGAGAAGTAGTAGACCATATCCTGGGGGCTATGCACACAACCAGGAGCAAGAGAAGTGAACCAGGTCTTAGCATTATCCTTTAGTGAAAAATGAAACAACTTGAGGATATAGTAGTGACAGATCTTTTCCTCACTAATGAATTGGGTGGCTATATCCTGCAGTTTGGTAAGATGGGCTACAACCGTTTCAGACTCATAATCGTGAAAAGGATCTGATTCAACCAGAGTGATTAACTCAGGGTCAACAGAGAGTTCATAATCCTTATCGGTCACAAAGATAGGCGAAGTAGCAAACTTTGGGTCGTATTTCATCCTAGCGTTCAGAGATTTTTCTTTCCACTTGAGCAGTAGTTTCTCAACAACATAGTTATCCTTAAATGCAAGAAAGTCCTCAACTATCTCTCCCACCATAACATAGCGCGTATCAGGCATAGTAGGCATAGTAACAGGTTCTACTTCAATATTATGAGCAGTTTCAGAAGTATCATCACGTCTAGCAGCAACTCTAGAAATATGTGCATCAAGGAATGCACCTAGTGGAAAAGCAGTATCATGCATAGTATCAATCATAGCATCATCAGGCATAGTATCAAGCATAGCATCATCATGCATAGTAGTATCAAGCATTCTAGCAGGAGGCGAAGTCCCAAACTTACTCAAAACTGAAGGTGAATCAAGTGCAGAGCTAGGATGCAGTTCCTTACCTCTCCTCGTAGTGGAAGGCAAGATTTTAGTTCTTGGATCTTTCGGATTCCTCATAGTGACCAGCAGACGTCAATCCCAAGTGACTCAGAGAATATAGTTGTGCTTCCCCGGCAGCGGCGCCGCAACTCCGGGAGTGGTTCCGGCTATTGTCACTCCAGGGTTGCCGGGTCATAACACATAGTAGGTGACTACAACTTGCAAGATAGGATCTAAAACACACATATATTGGCGACAACATAATAGGTTCAGATCTGAAATCATGGCACTTAGCCCTAGTGACAAGCATTAAGCATAGCCAAGTAGTAGCAACATCAGTCTA
The DNA here is from genome assembly GCF_904849725.1 of Hordeum vulgare subsp. vulgare. Lineage (NCBI taxonomy): Eukaryota > Viridiplantae > Streptophyta > Magnoliopsida > Poales > Poaceae > Hordeum > Hordeum vulgare. Next base: position 529,981,202 of record NC_058523.1, on the reverse strand, counting down.
GAACATGGTGGATACTAGGGATCAATCCCCGTCAAAAACTAACTCGATTACATGATAGATCTCATCCAACTCATCACCGTCGAGCAAGCCGACGATGAGATTACTCACGAACGATGAAGAGCATCATGGAATTGTCGATGGAGGAAGGTTGATGATGACGATGGCGACGATTTCCCCTCTCTGGAGCCCGAAACGGACTCCAGATCTGCCCTCTAGATGAAGAACAGGAGGTGGCAGCGCCTCCATATTGTACAACGCGATGAAACCTTCTCTCTGATTTTTTTCGGGCGAGACGAAAGATATATACCTGAGTTTGGCGGCGGTGGTGCCACGTGGGCCCCACAAGCCCTCACGGCGCGACCTAGGGGGGTGGCCGCGGCCTGTGGGCTTGTGGCCCACTAGCACGCCCCCTCCGGTGGATCTTTGCGCAGGTATTTTTCTTTTATTCTAGAGAAAATCTCCGTAAATTTTCAGGACATTCCGAGAAATTTTATTTCTGCACAAAACAACACCATGGCAATTCTGCTGAAAACAACGTTAGTCCGGGTTAGTTCCATTCAAATCATGCAAATTAGAGTCCAAAACAAGGGCAAAAGAGTTCGGAAAAGTAGATATGATGGAGACGTATCATTTCTCTACAGGTATCTCCAAAGGTGTATATTGGGTTGCATTGGATCAAGACTGGGATTTGTCACTCCGTGTAACGAAGAGGTATCTTGGGGCCCACTCGGTAATACAACATCACAACAAGCCTTGCAAGCAATGTGACTAAGGATTTAGTTACGGGACCTTGTATTACGAAACGAGTAAAGAGACCTGCCGGTAACGAGATTGAACTAGGTATGGAGATACCGACGATCGAATCTCGGGCAAGTAACATACCGAAGGACAAAGGGAACAACATACGGGATTAACTGAATCCTTGCCATAGAGGTTCAACCGATAGAGATATTCGTAGAATATGTGGGAGCCAATATGGACATCCAGGTCCCGCTATTGTTTATTGACCAGAGAGTTTCTCAGGTCATGTCTGCATAGTTCTCGAACCCGCAAGGTCTACACACTTAAGGTTCGGTGATGTTTCGGTATAGTTGAGTTATATGTGTTGGTGACTGAAGTTTTGTTCGGAGTCCCGTATGAGATCCCGTATGTCACGAGGAGTTCCGGAATGGTCCGGAAATGAAGATTGATATACAGGAAGTTGGCATTTGGATTCCGGAAGGTTTTCGGGCATTGCTGGAAGTGTACCGGGGTCACGAATGGGTTCCGGGGGCCCACAGGGTGGTCCCATCACACTCCAAGGGGTCCACGTGGGTTTATTGGATGTGCAATAAGGCATAATGGGCTGACAAAGTCATCCAAGGAAAGCCCATGAGGAAAAAGTGGAAAATCCAAAAGAGGTGGGAAATTAAGGAAGGAGTCCTAATCCAAGTAGGATTGGAGGAGGACTCCTCCCTCCTCCACTTCGGCCGACCCAAGGGAGTCTCCCTTGTGGAGCCAAGGCTGCCTCCTCCCTCCTCCTATATATACTAGAGGTTTATGGCTTTTTGAGACACAACTTTGCCATGTGCAACCCTAAACCTCTACTTCGTAGTTTTTCCTCTAGATCGGTTCTCTGCGGAGCTCGGGCGGAGCCCTGCAGGAATAAGATCACGAGCACCATCGGAGCACCGTCACACTGCCGAGGAACTCATCTACATCCCCGTATCTCTTGCTGGATCAAGAAGGCGAAGATCGTCATCGGGTTGTACGTGTGCGGAACGCGGAGGTGTCGTCCATTCGGCACTTGATCATGAAGGATCACGAGACGGTTCGTGGGACGGATCATGGGACGGTTCGTGGGACGGATCGTGAAGACGTACCACTACATCAACCGCGTTTATTAACGCTTCCTCTTAGCGATCTACAATGGTATGTGGATCCGATCTCCCTCTCGTAGATGATCATCACCATGATAGGTCTTCGTGTGCGTAGGAAATTTTTTGTTTCCCATGCTACGTTCCCCAACAGTGGCATCATGAGCTAGGTTCATGCGTAGATGATATCTCGAGTAGAACACAAAATATTTTGTGGGTGTTGATGTTCTTTTTTCTGCCCTCCTTAGGCTTTTCTCGATTCGGCGGTATTGTTGGATTGAAGCGGCCCGGACCAACCTTACTCGTACGCTTACGAGAGACCGGTTTCATCGACTAACATGCAACTTGTTGCATAAAGATGACTGGCGGGTGCCTGTTTCTTCGACTTTAGTTGAATCAGATTTGACCGAGGCAGTCCTTGGAGAAGGTTAAATAGCCAATTGCATATCACCGTTGTGGCTTTGCGTAAGTAAGATGCGATCATACTATATACCCATAGCAGCCACGTAAAACATGCAACTACAAATTAGAGGACGTCTGACTTGTTTTTGCAGGGTATGCATGTGATGTGATATGGCCAAAGACATGATGTGATATATTGGATGTATGAGATGATCATGTTGTAATAGTTAAATATCGACTTGCACGTCGATGCTACGGCAACCGGCATGATCCATAGGGTTGTCTATAAACTAACGTTTGTGCTTGCAGATGCGTTTACTATATTGCTAGGTTGTAGCTTTAGTAGTAATAGCATAGATAGCATGACAACCTCGATGGCGTCACGATGATGGAGATCATGGTGTGGCGCCGGTGACGATGAAGATCATGTCGGTGCTTTGGTGATGGAGATCAAGAAGCACGTGATGATGGCCATATCATGTCACTTATGAATTGCATGTGATGTTAATCCTTTTATGCACCTTATTTTGCTTAGAACGACGGTAGCATTATGAGGTGATCCCTCACTAAAATTTCAAGACGAAATTGTGTTCTCCCCGACTGTGCACCGTTGCTACAGTTCGTCGTTTCGAGACACCACGTGGTGATCGGGTGTGATAGACTCAACGTTCACATACAACGGGTGCAAAACAGTTGCACACGCGGAACACTCGGGTTAAACTTGACGAGCCTAGCATGTACAAACATGGCCTCGGAACACAAGAGACCGAAAGTTCGAGCATGAATCATATAGTTGATATGATCAACATGGGGATGCTTACCACTGAAACTATACTCAACTCACGTGATGATCGGACTTGAGATAGTGTAAGTGGATCATGAACCACTCAAATGACTAGAGAGATGTACTTTTTGAGTGGGAGTTTAGCATATAATTTGATTAAGTTGAATTCTAATTATCTTGAACATAGTCTAAGTCCACTTTGAATATATTTGTGTTGTAGATCATGGCTCACGCGACAGTCATCCTGAATTTTAATACGTTCCTAGAGAAAGCTAAGTTGAAAGATGATGGAAGCAACTTTGTAGACTGGGCTCGTAATCTTAAGCTAATCTTACAAGCTGGGAAGAAGGATTATGTCCTTAATGCTGCGCTAGGAGATGAACCACCCGCTACGGCTGATCAGGATGTTAAGAACGCTTGGTTAGCACGTAAGGAGGACTACTCAATAGTTCAATGTGCAGTCTTGTATGGCTTAGAACCGGGACTTCAACGTCGCTTTGAGCGTCATGGAGCATTTGAGATGTTCCAGGAGTTGGAGTTTATCTTTCAGAAGAACGCCCGGATCGAGAGGTATGAGACCTCCGATAAATTCTATGCTTGCAAGATGGAGGAAAACTCGTCTGTCAGTGAACATGTGCTCAAAATGTCTGGGTACTCAAACCGTCTAGCTGAACTGGGGATTGAACTCCCGCAAGAAGCTATCACTGACAGAATCCTTCAATCACTGTCGCCAAGCTATAAAGGCTTTGTGTTGAACTACAACATGCAAGGGATGAACAAGTCTCCCGGCGAGTTGTTTGCGATGCTGAAAGTCGCAGAGTCTGAACTCCGTAAAGAGCATCAAGTGTTGATGGTGAGCAAGACCACTAGTTTCAAGAGAAACGGCAAAGGCAAGAAGGGCAATTCGAAGAAGAGCGGCAAGCCTGTTGCCAATCCGCCGAAGAAACCCAAGGCTGGACCTAAGCCTGAAACAGAGTGCTTCTATTGCAAGGGTATGGGTCACTGGAAGCGCAATTGCCCCAAGTATCTGGCAGATAAGAAGGCGAGCAAAGAAAAATCAGGTATATAGGATATACATGTTATTGATGTGTACTTAACCGGCTCTCATAGTAGTGCCTGGGTATTTGATACCGGTTCTGTTGCTCACATTTGCAACTCGAAGCAGGAACTGCGGAATAGACGAAGGCTGGCGAAAGACGAAGTGACGATGCGCGTAGGAAATGGTTCCAAGGTTGATGCAATCGCCGTCGGCACAGTGTCACTTCAGCTACCATCGGGATTAGTGATGAACTTAAATCATTGTTATTTAGTGCCTGCGTTGAGCATGAACATTATATCTGGATCTTGTTTATTGCGAGACGGTTACTCTTTTAAGTCTGAGAATAATGGTTGTTCTATTTCTATGAGTAACATCTTTTATGGTCATGCACCGAATGTGAGAGGATTGTTCATATTGAATCTTGATAGCGATACGCATATACATAACATTGAGACCAAAAGAGTTAGAGTAAACAATGATAGCGCCATATTTTTGTGGCACTGCCGCTTGGGTCATATTGGTGTAAAGCGCATGAAGAAACTCCATGCTGATGGACTTTTGGAGTCACTTGACTTTGATTCACTTGACACGTGCGAACCATGCCTCATGGGCAAGATGACTAAGACTCCGTTCTCCGGAACAATGGAGCGTGCAAGTGACTTGTTGGAAATCATACATACCGATGTGTGTGGTCCAATGAGCGTAGAGGCACGCGGCGGATATCGTTATTTTCTCACCTTCACTGACGATTTGAGTAGATATGGTTATGTCTACTTGATGAAGTACAAGTCTGAAACATTTGAAAAGTTCAAGCAATTTCAGAGTGAAGTGGAAAATCATCGTAACAAGAAGATCAAGTTCCTACGGTCTGATCGTGGGGGTGAATATCTGAGTTCCGAGTTTGGTGCTCACTTAAGACAATGTGGAATTGTTTCGCAGTTAACACCGCCTGGAACACCACAGCGTAATGGTGTGTCCGAACGTCGTAATCGTACTTTGTTGGAGATGGTGCGATCTATGATGTCTCTTACTGATTTGTCGTTATCATTTTGGGGTTATGCATTAGAAACAGCTGCATTCACTTTAAATAGGGCACCATCAAAATCCGTTGAGACGACACCATACGAACTGTGGTATGGCAAAAGGCCAAAGTTATCGTTTCTTAAAGTTTGGGGATGTGATGCTTATGTCAAAAAGCTTCAGCCTGAAAAGCTGGAACCCAAAGCGGAAAAGTGCGTCTTCATAGGTTACCCAAAAGAGACAGTTGGGTACACCTTCTATCTCAAATCCGAGGGCAAAGTGTTTGTTGCTAAAAACGGAGCTTTTCTCGAGAAGGAGTTTCTCTCGAGAGAATTGAGTGGGAGGAAGATAGAACTTGACGAGGTTGTCGAACCTCTCATCCCTCTGGATGGTGGCGCAGGGCAAGGGGAAACCTGTGTCGTTGCAACGCCGGTTGAGGAGGAAGTTAATGATGATGATCATGAAACTCCAGTTCAAGTTTCTGTTGAACCACGCAGGTCGACGAGATCACGCGCTGCTCCAGAGTGGTACGGTAATCCCGTCTTATCAATCATGTTGTTAGACAACAATGAACCTGCAAATTATGAAGAAGCAATGGTGGGCCCAGATTCCAACAAATGGCTAGAAGCCATGAAATCCGAGATAGGATCCATGTATGAGAACAAAGTGTGGACTTTGGAGATACTACCTGAGGGCCGCAAGGCTATTCAGAACAAATGGATCTTTAAGAAGAAGACGGACGCTGACGGTAATGTGACCGTTTATAAAGCTCGACTTGTGGCAAAGGGTTTTTCACAAGTTCCAGGAGTTGACTACGATGAGACTTTCTCACCCGTAGCGATGCTTAAGTCCGTCAGAATCATGTTAGCAATAGCTGCATTTTTCGATTATGAAATCTGGCAGATGGATGTCAAAACGGCGTTCCTTAACGGTTTCCTTAAGGAAGAGTTGTATATGATGCAACCCGAAGGTTTTGTCGATCCTAAAAATGCTGACAAGGTGTGCAAGCTCCAGCGATCCATTTATGGACTGGTGCAAGCATCTCGGAGTTGGAACAAACGCTTTGATGAGGTGATCAAGCATTTGGGTTTATACAAGTGGTTGGAGAATCCTGTATTTACAAGAAAGTGAGTGGGAGCTCTGTGGCGTTTCTAATATTATATGTGGATGACATATTACTGATTGGAAACAACGTAGAGCTTTTGGAGAGCATAAAAGGTTACTTGAATAAAAGTTTCTCTATGAAGGAGCTAGGAAAAGCTGCTTACATTCTAGGCATTAAGATCTATAGGGATAGATCAAAACGTCTGATAGGACTTTCACAAAGCACATACCTTGATAAAGTTTTGAAGAGGTTCAAAATGGAACAGTCCAAGAAAGGGTTCTTGCCAGTTTTACAAGGTACGAGATTGAGTAAGACTCAGTGCCCAGCAACTGATAAAGATAGAGAGCATATGCGCTCCGTCCCCTATGCTTCAGCCATAGGTTCTATCATGTATGCGATGCTGTGCACTAGACCGGATGTTAGCCTGGCCATAAGTATGGCAGGTAGGTTCCAGAGTAATCCAGGAGTGGATCACTGGACAGCGGTCAAGAATATCCTGAAGTACCTGAAAAGGACTAAGGAGATGTTTCTCATGTATGGAGGTGACCAAGAGCTCGCCGTAAAAGGTTACGTCGATGCAAGCTTTGACACAGATCCGGACGACTCTAAGTCGCAAACCGGATACGTATTTATTCTTAATGGGGGTGTAGTAAGCTGGTGCAGTTCCAAGCAAAGCGTCGTAGCAGATTCTACATGTGAAGCGGAGTACATGGCTGCCTCAGAGGCGGCTAAGGAGGGTGTCTGGATGAAGCAGTTCATGACGGATCTTGGAGTGGTGCCAAGCGCACTGAATCCAATAACCTTGTTCTGTGACAACACTGGTGCCATTGCCTTAGCAAAGGAACCACGGTTTCACAAGAAGACCAGACACATCAAACGACGCTTCAACCTCATCCGCGACTACGTCGAGGAAGAGGACGTAAATATATGCAAAGTGCACACGGATCTGAATGTAGCAGACCCGCTGACTAAACCTCTTCCACGGCCAAAACATGATCGACACCAGAACTGTATGGGTGTTAGATTTATTACAATGTAATTCACATGGTGATGTGAGGGTTGGATTATTGACTCTAGTGCAAGTGGGAGACTGTTGGAATTATGCCCTAGAGGCAATAATAAATATAGTTATTATTATAATTCTTGTATCAAGATAATAGTTTATTATCCATGCTATAATTGTATTGAATGAAGGCTCATTTACATGTGTGGATACATAGGCAAAACACCGTCCCTAGCATGCCTGTAGTTGGCTAGCTAGTTGATCAATGATAGTCAGTGTCTTCTGATTATGAACAAGGTGTTGTTGCTTGATAACTGGATCACGTCATTGGGAGAATCACGTGATGGACTAGACCCAAACTAATAGACGTAGCATGTTGATCGTGTCATTTTGTTGCTACTGTTTTCTGCGTGTCAAGTATTTATTCCTATGACCATGAGATCATATAACTCACTGACACCGGAGGAATGCTTTGTGTGTATCAAACGTCGCAACGTAACTGGGTGACTATAAAGATGCTCTACAGGTATCTCCGAAGGTGTTAGTTGAGTTAGTATGGATCAAGACTGGGATTTGTCACTCCGTGTGACGGAGAGGTATCTCGGGGCCCACTCGGTAATACAACATCACACACAAGCCTTGCAAGCAATGTAACTTAGTGTAAGTTGCGGGATCTTGTATTACGGAATGAGTAAAGAGACTTGCCGGTAAACGAGATTGAAATAGGTATGCGGATACTGACGATCGAATCTCGGGCAAGTAACATACCGAAGGACAAAGGGAATGACATACGGGATTATACGAATCCTTGGCACTGAGGTTCAAACGATAAGATCTTCGTAGAATATGTAGGATCCAATATGGGCATCCAGGTCCCGCTATTGGATATTGACCGAGGAGTCTCTCGGGTCATGTCTACATAGTTCTCGAACCCGCAGGGTCTGCACACTTAAGGTTCGACGTTGTTTTATGTGTATATGAGTTATATGGTTGGTTACCGAATGTTGTTCGGAGTCCCGGATGAGATCACGGACGTCACGAGGGTTTCCGGAATGGTCCGGAAACGAAGATTGATATATAGGATGACCTCATTTGATTACCGGAAGGTTTTCGGAGTTACCGGGAATGTACCGGGAATGACGAATGGGTTCCGGGGGTTCACCGGGGGGGGGGGGCAACCCACCCCGGGGAAGCCCATAGGCCATAAGGGTGGCGCACCAGCCCTTAGTGGTCTGGTGGGACAGCCCAAAAGGGCCCTATGCGCCAAGGATAAGAAATCAAAGGAAAAGGAAAAAAAAGGGAGGAGGTGGGAAGGGAGGGGGACTCCCTCCCACCAAACCTAGTCCAACTCGGTTTGGGGGGAGAGTCCTCCCCCTTGGCTCGGCCGACCCCTTGAGGGTCCTTGGACCCCAAGGCAAGGCCCCCCTCCCTCCCACCTATATATACGGAGGTTTTAGGGCTGATTTGAGACGAGTTTTTCACGGCAGCCCGACCACATATCTCCACGGTTTTACCTCTAGATCGCGTTTCTGCGGAGCTCGGGCGGAGCCCTGCTGAGACAAGGTCACCACCAACCTCCGGAGCGCCGTAACGCTGCCGGAGAACTCTTCTACCTCTCCACCTCTCTTGCTGGATCAAGAAGGCCGAGATCATCGTCGAGCTGTACGTGTGCTGAACGCGGAGGTGCCGTCCGTTCGGCACTAGATCGTGGGACTGATCGCGGGACGGTTCGCGGGGCGGATCGAGGGACGTGAGGACGTTCCACTACATCAACCGCGTTCACTAACGCTTCTGCTGTGCGGTCTACAAGGGTACGTAGATCACTCATCCCCTCTCGTAGATGGACATCACCATGATAGGTCTTCGTGCGCGTAGGAAATTTTTTGTTTCCCATGCGACGTTCCCCAACAGTGGCATCATGAGCTAGGTTCATGCGTAGATGTCTTCTCGAGTAGAACACAAAAGTTTTTGTGGGCGGTGATGTGCGTTTTGCTGCCCTCCTTAGTCCTTTCTTGATTCCGCGGTATTGTTGGATTGAAGCGGCTTGGACCGACATTACTCGTACGCTTACGAGAGACTGGTTTCATCGTTACGAGTAACCCCCTTTGCTCAAAGATGACTCGCAAGTGACGGTTTCTCCAACTTTAGTTGAATCGGATTTGACCGAGGAGGTCCTTGGATGAGGTTAAATAGCAACTCATATATCTCCGTTGTGGTGTTTGCGTAAGTAAGATGCGATCCTACTAGATACCCTTGGTCACCACGTAAAACATGCAACAACAAAATTAGAGGACGTCTAACTTGTTTTTGCAGGGTATGCTTGTGATATGATATAACCAACGATGTGATGTGATATATTGGATGTATGAGATGATCATGTTGTAATAGATAATATCGACTTGCACGTCGATGGTGCGGCAACCGGCAGGAGCCATAGGGTTGTCTTTATACTAACGTTTGTGCTTGTAGATGCGTTTACTATTTTGCTAGGAAGTAGCTTTAGTAGTAATAGCATGAGTAGCACGACAACCCCGATGGCGACACGTTGATGGATGATCATGGTGTGGCGCCGGTGACAAGAAGATCGTGCCGGTGCTTTGGTGATGGAGATCAAGAAGCACGTGATGATGGCCATATCATGTCACTTATGAATTGCATGTGATGTTAATCCTTTTATGCAATTAGTTCAATTAATCATATTACTTAAGAACTCCCACTCAGAAAGTACATCTCTCTAGTCATTTGAGTGGTACATGATCCAAATCCACTATCTCAAGTCCGATCATCACGTGAGTTGAGAATAGTTTCAGTGGTAAGCATCTCTATGCTAATCATATCAACTATACGATTCATGCTCGACCTTTCGGTCTCATGTGTTCCGAGGCCATGTCTGCACATGCTAGGCTCGTCAAGCTTAACCCGAGTGTTCTGCGTGTGCAACTGTTTTGCATCCGTTGTATATGAACGTTGAGTCTATCACACCCGATCATCACGTGGTGTCTCGAAACGAAGAACTGTCGCAACGGTGCACAGTCGGGGAGAACACAATTTCGTCTTGAAATTTTAGTGAGAGATCACCTCGTAATGCTACCGTCGTTCTAAGCAAGATAAGGTGCAAAAAGGATTAACATCACATGCAATTCATAAGTGACATGATATGGCCATCATCATGCGTACTTGATCTCCATCACCAAAGCACCGGCACGATCTTCTTGTCACCGGCGTCACACCGTGATCTCCATCAACGTGTCGCCATCGGGGTTGTCGTGCTACTCATGCTATTACTACTAAAGCTACTTCCTAGCAAAATAGTAAACGCATCTGCAAGCACAAATGTTAGTATAAAGACAACCCTATGGCTCCTGCCGGTTGCCGTACCATCGACGTGCAAGTCGATATTATCTATTACAACATGATCATCTAATACATCCAATATATCACATCACATCATTGGCCATATCATATCACAAGCATACCCTGCAAAAACAAGTTAGACGTCCTCTAATTTTGTTGTTGCATGTTTTACGTGGTGACCATGGGTATCTAGTAGGATCGCATCTTACTTACACAAACACCACAACGGAGATATATGAGTTGCTATTTAACCTCATCCAAGGACCTCCTCTGTCAAATCCGATTCAACTAAAGTTTGAGAAACTGACACTTGCCAGTCATCTTTGAGCAACGGGATTACTCGTAGCGATGAAACCAGTCTCTCGTAAGCGTACGAGTAATGTCAGTCCAAGCCGCTTCAATCCAACAATACCGCGGAATCAAGAAAAGACTAAGGAGGGCAGCAAAACACACATCACCGCACACAAAAACTTTTGTGTTCTACTCGAGAAGACATCTATGCATGAACCTAGCTCATGATGCCACTGTTGGGGAACGTCGCATGGGAAACAAAAATTTTCCTACGCGCACGAAGACCTATCATGGTGATGTCCATCTACGAGAGGGGATGTTTGATCTACGTACCCTTGTAGACCGCACAGCAGAAGCGTTAGTGAACGCGGTTGATGTAGTGGAACGTCCTCACGTCCCTCGATACGCCCCGCGAACCGTCCCGCGATCAGTCCCACGATCTAGTGCCGAACGGACGGCACCTCCGCGTTCAGCACACGTACAGCTCGACGATGATCTCGGCCTTCTTGATCCAGCAAGAGAGACGGAGAGGTAGAAGAGTTCTCCGGCAGCGTGACGGCGCTCCGGAGGTTGGTGGTGATCTTATCTCAGCAAGGCTCCGCCCGAGCTCCGCAGAAACGCGATCTAGAGGTAAAACCGTGGAGATATGTGGTCGGGCTGCCGTGGCAAAAGTCGTCTCAAATCAGCCCTAATACCTTAGTATATATAGGAGGGAGGGGGAGGGAAGAGGCAGCCTCAAACCCTCAAGGTTTGTCCGAAATTGGAGGTGGAGGAGTCCTACTCCAATCCTACTTGGAGTAGGATTCCACCTTCCCACTTGGAAACTCTTTCCACCTTGTGTTTTTTCCTTCTCAAACCTTATGGGCCTTAGTGGGAACTTATTCCAGCCCACTAGGGGCTGGTTTATCTCTTCCCATAGCCCATGAGACCCCTTGGGGCGTGACACCCCTCCCGATGGTCCCCGGCACCCCTCCCGGCACTCCCGGTACACTACCGATGAGCCCGAAATTTTTCCGGTGACCAAAACAAGACTTCCTATATATCAATCTGTACCTCCGAACCATTCCGGAGCTCCTCGTGACGTCCTGGATCTCATCCGGGACTCCGAACAACATTCGGTAACCAACCATATAACTCAAATACGCATAAAACAACGTCGAACCTTAAGTGTGCAGACCCTGCGGGTTCGAGAACTATGTAGACATGACCCGAGTGACTCCTCGGTCAATATCCAATAGCGGGACCTGGATGCCCATATTGGATCCTACATATTCTACGAAGATCTTATCGTTTGAACCTCAGTGCCAAGGATTCATATAATCCCGTATGTCATTCCCTTTGTCCTTCGGTATGTTACTTGCCCGAGATTCGATTGTCAGTATCCGCATACCTATTTCAATCCCGTTTACCGGCAAGTCTCTTTACTCGTTCCGTAATACAAGATCTCGCAACTTACACTAAGTCACATTGCTTGCAAGGCTTGTGTGTGATGTTGTATTACCGAGTGGGCCCCGAGATACCTCTCCGTCACACGGAGTGACAAATCCCAGTCTCGATCCATACTAACTCAACTAACACCTTCGGAGATGCCTCTAGAGCATCTTTATAGTCACCCAGTTAAGCATTCCTCCGGTGTCAGTGAGTTATATGATCTCATGGTCATAGGAACAAATACTTGACACGCAGAAAACAGTAGCAACAAAATGACACGATCAACATGCTACGTCTATTAGTTTGGGTCTAGTCCATCACATGATTCTCCTAATGATGTGATCCCGTTATCAAGTAACAACACTTGCCTATGGCCAGGAAACCTTGGCCATCTTTGATCAACGAGCTAGTCAACTAGAGGCTTACTAGGGACAGTGTTTTGTCTATGTATCCACACAAGTATTGTGTTTCCAATCAATACAATTATAGCATGGATAATAAACGATTATCATGAACAAAGAAATATAATAATAACTAATTTATTATTGCCTCTAGGGCATATTTCAAACAATAATTGTATTAATTGGAAACACTAATACATGTGTGGATACATAGACAAAACACTGTCCCTAGTAAGCCTCTAGTTGACTAGCTCGTTGATCAAAGATGGTTAAGGTTTCCTAACCATAGACAAGTTCTGTTACTTGATAACGGAATCACATCATTAGGAGAATGATGTGATGGACAAGACCCAAACTATAAACATAGCGTATGATCATGTCAGTTTATTGCTACTGTTTTCTGCATGTAAATGTATTTGTTCCTATGACCATGAGATCATGCAACTCCCAGACACCGAAGGAATACCTTGTGGGTTATCAAACGTCGCAACGTAACTGGATGACTATAAAGCTGCTCTACAGGTATCTCCAAAGGTGTCCGTTGGGTTGGCATGGATCAAGACTGGGATTTGTCACTCCGTGTAACGGAGAGGTATCTCGGGGCCCACTCGGTAATACAACATCACAACAAGCCTTGCAAGCAATGTGACTAAGGACTTAGTTACGGGATCTTGTATTACAGAATGAGTAAAGAGACTTGCCGGTAACGAGATTGAACTAGGTATGGAGATATCGACGATTGAATCTCGGGCAAGTAACATACCGAAGAATAAAGGGAACAACATACGGGATTAACTGAATCCTTGACATAGAGATTCAACCGATAGATATATTCGTAGAATATGTGGGAGCCAATTTGGATATCCAGGTCCCGCTATTGGTTATTGACCACGGAGTGTCTCAGGTCATGTCTGCATAGTTCTCGAACCCGCAGGGTCTGCACAATTAAGGTTCGGTGACGTTTCGGTATACTTGAGTTATATGTGTTGGTGACCAAAGTTTTGTTTGTTGTCCCGGGTGAGATCCCGGATGTCATGAGGAGTTCCGGAATGGTCCGGAAATGAAGATTGATATACAGGAAGTTGGTATTTGGATTTCGGAAGGTTTTTGGGCATTGCCGGCAGTGTACCGGCAGTGACGAATGGGTTCCAGGGGCCCACTGGGTGGGCCCACCATGCCCCAAGGGGTCCACATGGTTTTATTGGATGTGCAATAAGGCATAATGGGCTGACAAAGTCATCCAAGGAAAGCCCATGAGGTAAAAGTAGCAAATCCAAAAGAGGTGGGAAAATAAGGAAGGAGTCCTAATCCAAGTGGGATTGGAGGAGGACTCCTCCCTCCTCCACTTTGTCTGACCCAAGGGAGTCTCCCTTGTGGATCCAAGGCTGCCTCCTCCCTCCTCCTATAGATACTAGAGGTTTAGGGCTTTTTGAGACACAACTTTGCCACGTGCAACCCTAAACCTCTACTTCGTAGTTTTTCCTCTAGATCGGTTCTCTACGGAGCTCGGGCGGAGCCCTGCAGGAATAAGATCACCACCACCACCAGAGCGCCGTCACGCTGCCGAGGAACTCATGTACATCCCCGTCTATCTTGCTAGATCAAGAAGGCGAAAATCGTCATCGGGTTTTATGTGTGCGGAACGCGGAGGTGTCGTCCGTTCGGCATTTGATCAGGACGAATCACGAGACGGTTCATGGGACGGATCGTGGGACGGTTCGTGGGACGGATCGTGAAGACGTACCACTACATCAACCGCGTTTATTAACACTTCCGCTTAGCGATCTACAAGGGTATGTGGATCCGCTCTCCCTCTCGTAGATGATCATCACCATGATAGGTCTTCGTGTGCGTAGGAATTTTTTTGTTTCCCATGCTACGTTCCCGAACAAACATATCCACCATGTGCAGGGTCTGGTGCTCCAAGCACAGTTGTGTCGGCAACATCGCTCATGCTATGTAGTTTTTTCCTCGTAGTGTGAACTTAAGTAGTGTAGGTTTGAGGTGAAGCCCAATCGTCTCTTTTGCTATGAACTTTCCTATATTTTGCCCATGGACCAGCACTCTAGGGTCCAGCAGGGGCATGTGATGCCCTACTGTTTTAAAACATATGCCTAGTAGTACTTTTAATTCTTGTGCTTGCTTTGTTCTTGGTTTGTTCTTGATGTGTTCTTGCTTTGATCTTGTTGTTATGGATCAGTTTGTGTTGCGTGTGTTGTGTGTGTTGTGTGTGCTGACAAATGGGTGGTAAGTCCACCACATTAGAAAGGGATGAGCAGATCAAGTACTCGCACACAACCAAACAGATGTGATTTGCATCTGCTTACACCCGAAGCACAAACACAAGTAACCAAACAACATGCACCGAGTTGGGCCTTGATGCAATGTAGGCAACGAATCAACATGCACATGTTGGTTTTTTGCCTGCATATGCTCAGCCAAGCCCAATTGGGTCAAGCATGCTAAAGGTCAAAAAATGGTGCACGTAACTAAACACGTCCCTAATCTCCGGCCAGATCATGAACAGAGCATGAGACCACAAGAGAGGACCAAAATCTAGTACTTGCCACACTACTCTGCTGCTGGAACAATCACTCATGACGTTGATGGGGTACTGAAAGTTCGCTTGAGTGATGGGCTCGATCAAGCGATTGCGACCTGGACGTACTTAGTCTTCTTCTCCGGCACTTGCTTGATGGTGACGGTGGGCACCCTGTTCTTGCAGCCCGCGGCGACGATACCCGCGTCCACGTCCTTTGGTAGTCCGAACTTGCGCAAGAAGGACTGCGATGATGCACGGCGCTACACCTGGATATAGCGTCAATCCCCCTCCTCTTCTTGTCGCTTGTGCTTCGCCTCGCCGCCTGCGATGGCCCTCTTCATCACAACATGGTGTCCTCCTACACAGACACATTTTGAGAAATGATTATGTGCCCAAATGTTAGTTCATTGTTGATTTTAAATCGAGCTCAGTCCTAGAAGAAATGGGGGATGTGACCATGGTGTTGTGCATGCACGCACCTGGATGTCAAACTTGGAGAGGCCTAGGACGTCGGGCATGAAGTAACCCCTATACATAATAACATCGAGCAAGAAGTAGGGTCTTACCACCTCCGGTAGGGCCTGAACCATGGTAACCCTTCCCTTTTTCTCATCCGATCTAGTCGTCTAACCAAAATACCTTATCAACCGATCTGCCAAAACTAACTTCGATAGTCACCACCATCCATGACCTTTCAGTTTTTATTCATGACCTTACTAGTATAAAAGATGTGGTTGAACAATATAGACATGCGCACATAGAAATCCTACATAGCAATCACATAGAAATGGAGCATACCTACCATTGTACCGCACATCTATATATGAATCGGTCAAATCAATGCACTAAGCATACCCTATGTGCATTGCATTCATCATTGTGTTGATCCTGGCAATGTCTATTACTCCCTCAGTAAAGAAATATAAGAGTGTTTGGATCACTTAAGTAGTGATCTAAACAATCTTATATTTCTTTACGGAGGGACTACAATTTATGAATGCACTCATCATAAACATAAGCATCGCATTGATCAATGCATTGATCTTAGTAATGTGCACTTATCTTGATCAATGCACTGATCTTATCAATGTGCACTTGCCTTAATCAGTTCAGCACTTTCAGCAATGTGTGCTTGCCCTGATTAGTTCATTAATTTGAGAAATGTGCACTTGTCTTAAATCTTAATCATTTATAGAGTCCTAAAACCGTTCTAAGAATGCACAAATAACAATCATGCATCGTAGTGCTACAATACTAGCTATCACTCAAATTGATCCTACATAGCAATCACATAGAAATGGATCCACGGAAGGGGAATAAACCCCTTAGGTCAAAATCGCCACCCTCGCCATTGCCGACGTGCCCACCACCGCAACCCCTATCCACATTGTCGTTGCAACTGTAATATACTTGTCAGCCCAAGCACAGGAATGAACGCTGATAGGGGGTTGATGTTCACGGACGCAGTCTTGTGCAAAAGGGGGAGGTGACTTGAGATCCCTCGCCACTAACAGTGATCCACGCCCACCATCATCAAGTCATCGACCAAGTGGTTGTGGATGTCGATGCCATCCAGGCAAGGAATGGGGCGATGAGGTGGTGGAGCGGCCATCAGTGACAGCCAACACGTGGTGTGAGAGAGAGAGAGAGGCATGAATGTGTTTGGGAGGTGAGGGAAGATATGAGTGGAAGTTAAGGTGGATCTGAAATGTCTCCCACGCTTTCCTAAGCATGCACTTGAGACACATCCGTGACTCTCTCGAGACTGGCAATGAAAAATGGTCGATGTAGCCATTTCCAGCAAGCCAGTCCTAGTATTACCTTGAGTTTCATGCGGGCCATGAATCGGATGTAGTTGGGGCAACCAAACCCACCAAATTTGCACCGCTGGCCTAATTGAGCTCCATGTTGAGTATCAAATATGCCCTTGGTCTTGTTCTCCGGTGGTGGTTGATTCTTGACGGTGACACCACATGCATCCATGTGCTACAACTACTAAAACTTGTCCTTGAAGGACCACGTCAAAACCCGTGGGCTCGATCCCTTCCTCTTGGTCCTGCTTCCACTTTCATTGGTACTCTTCATCACCAGCACATTGTCTTCCTCTAATCTACTTTGTGTACGAACCTAGTTTAGTGTACTCGTAAACTTTGGTGCTTTTAAGTGTTAAGATATATGTGGGTTTTTCGGCGACATTGCAAAGCAATTCAAACCCGGAGTGCAAAACTTGCAAACATTACATACTCTAACAACCATTCAGATGTACTCATTTCTGGCTCATGTGTGAATAATGGCATGTTTCTGAATAATGGTCGTGTTTCATATTTCTTCCCACGTTTAAGTAGGTGGCTATGGTCTCAGGCTTGAGTAGGAACATCACTACATTAAAATTTGATTTGATGTGATTCCATGTATTTTATTCCGACAAAAGGAGTACTACATTCATACATTATTGAGGGAGCTCTCGATAATCATATTGAGCTTCCTTACATGATTAAATATAATATACAAATGGTATAAATATTGTAGTGTTTCTAATATTTGGGGATCGTGTCACCCCGCGAGCCAAAACATGCACGCATGGTCTATGCCATCACCTCAAGCTCCGGCAGACCCGTTCTATCGCGCCATCCCATGACTAGATCAATCGAAAACCAATGGCAATGGCTACGAGACCTATTCAACTAGCTATGTAACATGACAGTGACCACGCAAACCTGTACCATTTCACGGTTTATTGACCTAAAAATGCTGTCATGGCACCAAAACAAGAAAGCGTGACATGGCAGCCCGAGCCACAGTAGCTAAATAGATCCCGAGTTTGAACTACAACACTCGGGTAGGAAGAATGGCTTGTTTTTGAATAATGGACATGTTTCATCTTTCTTCTCACTTTAAGTAGGAGGCTATGATCTTATAGGCCTAATTAGGAGTACTACTACATTGAACTTTGATTTGATGTGAGTTCGTGTATTTTAATCCGACATAACGAGCACATGGACATTCACACACAATCATGAGAGCTCTCGGTAATCATATTAAGCTTTCTTAGATAATCAAATATAATATACAAGTGATATAAATTTTGTAGTGTTTGTGTTTTCAAAATATATTCATTCCCTATTCTAGAACATTCCGCAATATTCCCTCTGGTACGACGCCATTGATGTTGGATCGTAAACTAACTACACTCACACTATACTTGCAAACAACAACTTCACATTCACTCGTCGTGTTCACCACATGTGGATAGAGCTAGGAGCTTTGAACATCATGTCGTTCTTGAGAAGAAATGTCTATTGGATTTCACCACACGAGCATCGATAACAAGAGGAGGAAATGTCGGCCAATAACCACTAGAGAATCATGAGATCAGGAGGCCACCTCTCCCCCATACCCCAAGGAGAGACCCAACATCCAGTGTACACTGCCACTGAGAGTACGCTAGCCTAGTTGCCAACACGCACCGACACACTTGACCAAGAGCCCATCTCTTGCTGACCAATACAAGGACACCACGTTATGTATAAACTTAAGTTGATGCACTCTAAAATTCTGATGCTTCCAAGTCCTGGGATGTCACACAACATTGCAAGAGCAACACCAGCTCGGTATGAAGTGTTGTGCTCTACTCCTTGCTGGGATGAGGTATAAAGAATGACTCATAAACATGTTCTAACATCGTGTATTTTAATGCGACATAACGAGCACATGGACATTCACACGCTATCGTTTGAGCTCTGAGTAGTTGTATTAAGCTTTCTCAGATAATCAAATGTAATATACAAGTGTATGCAGTGTTTGTATTATCGAATTTTATATATATATATATATATATATATATATATATATATATATATATATATATATATATATATATATATATATATATATATATATATTCCCTACTCTTGAGCATTCTGCAATATTTCCTCTAGTGCTATGTCATTGACGTTGTATCGTAAACTAACCACACTCACACTATACTTGCAATAAACAACTTCAAATTCTCTCTTCGTCTTCACCATCTATGGATAGAGGTAGGAGCTTCGAATATCATGCCTTTCTTGAGAAGAAATGTCTATTGAATATTTGAATTTCACCACACCAACAAGAGGAGGAAATGTCGACCAACAATCAGTAGGGAATCATGAGAGCAGGATGCCACCTCTCCCCCATTCCCCAAGGAGGGACCCAACGTACTGTGTACGCTGCCACGTCACAATGAAATACACTGAGAATACACTAGTGTAGGCACCAACACACACCCACACACTTGACCAAAGAGCCCATGTCTAGCTGACTATCACAATGATGCAACGTTATGTACAAACTTAAGTTGACGCACTCTAAAATTCTCAGGCTTCCAAGTCGTACGATGTCAAACAACATTGGAAAAGCAACATCAGCTGGGTGTGAAGCGATAGACACTACTCCTTGCTTGGATCAGGTTCGAAGAATGACTGATAACCATTTTTCATATTTCCTCTCACGTTAAATAGAATCATACTATTCTCTCACCCTTAAATAGGAGTACTATCACATTAGCTCAGATCTGATGTGAAGCAACAACCATGTTGCCATTAACTTGGGTTGATGTGAAGCATCAATGCTTCTATGCATTTAATCTTGATGGTTGTATGCATTTTATTTGGGCATCATTTCGAGTTTCCATTCAATCAATTATTACATTAAAGATTCCCTTTATTTTGACACTTTAGATAGTCTTTGCTTTGTCAATTAGTGGAACTCACAGTCACAGAGAAAAGAGTCAATATTGAGTCACACACAGGATTTAATAGATCATGCACGTGTTAAGTGCTGAACGAAACAAAGTTTTCATTCTATTTTGCGCTGAGAGGAAAAAAATAGCAAGATATAGCAAAATATTACCAGCCTTAAAATTCGCTATTAGAGTAACTCTTGACGGCCCATTTAAACCGGTTGACAGAGTGAAAATTCGGTTTAAGTTCTCTAACCGGCACCTACGGTCTCTTAAATGCTATAGCGGACTATAAGTTTTTTCTAGGATTTTCATGGATATTAAAAAGATCATACATTTGACAAAAAAATCATGGAAAAGAAATAAAATAAATATAAAAATAGAAAATAGAAAATAAAAATCCAAAAACATAAACAAAGAAAAAAGGTCGCAAGCTTTTAAAGGTTTCCCAAAATCTGTTATAAGCTTCTTGGAGCTTCCTAAAACCGTGATTTTTTTAGTCTAAATACGCTCCACTTTACTTATTATAAAAATGTATGGGGATAGAATATAGATCCAAAGGATTAAGTAGCCACACACGACATCCTAAAGAAAGGCATAGAGTATGCTTAACGAGGCTATGTGTCTCAAGATTAGTTTCTCTTTCTTCGAAGATTAAGGAACAACGAGAGAACTATTGAGATATAAGATTAATTTTCTTAATAATGCTAGAGTATAGAAGACCCATATTTCCGTAGATACCTTTGATCACCCCTTGCCAATCTGAAGCTATTTGTATGTGTGTAAGTGATAACTCAAGGGCAAGTGAGATCCCTTCACGACAAGCCAAAGCCTCCAACGATGCTGGGTCATTCACACCTTGATATTTTATCGCCGAAGAGCCTAGATATTTCCCAGTGGAATCCTTGCAAACTACATTGGAAGTCCCTTTCATTGTGTCACGTGACAAAACACCATCAACACGAAGTTTTGCAGTTCCTGCATGCGGCGGGATCTATGTGTGATGTTGTCTTGAAGGTGTTTGAACAGCTGCATGTTGCTTCAAAGGTTTGCAAATTTGAAGCTCCCGTAAATAATTCTTGACAAACTGATTAGTAGCTAATGGCCCCTGAAATACATGATCATGGATAGACTTTCTTCGAGCATACCAAAACACCCCTAATGTTACAAGTACCTTGATGAATCCTCGTGTGGTATAGACTCCATCAGTGAGACACTGAAGCATCTTGCATCTTCCTAAACCAGTGGTGGAAAGCTTTGTTAAGTAGTACCAACATGGGCTGGCCCATTTCTTATGTAGCACCCATTAGGGTGTGTGCCGTGAAGGCGCGAAGCTATAAGTGGCACTACAGGCGCCAAATAGGAATTGCTTCAAAGGGAGCTCCTATTGAACCAGAGATCTCATTCTCTGTGAGCTAGAATATAAGGATGACACTTGCACCCACGCCATGCTAATGCACCATCCCGTCAGTCTATTTCGGCTTTTTTTTGTCTGTCTTATTTTTACTAATTTTCTTAAATACACAAAAAAGGAAAAATAAATAAAATCACAAACAGTTTTTAAATTCCTGATTTTTAAAAATCATGAAGGATTTTGAATTTCACAATCTTTTCTGAAAATAGAGGAATTTTGAAATTCATAATATTTTCAAATATGCAACATTTTTAAACCAATGGACATGTTTTGAATTCGCAAATGTATTTTTGAATTCACAAATACCTTTATAAATATTGAAAAAGTTTCAAACTCATAAACATTTTCAAACTCACATAAATGTTTGAATTTGCCAACATTGTTTAGAATTCGTGATCTTTTTTGTATTCATGATTTTTAAAATTTTGAGAACACTTTTCCTAATTGCAAGAATTTTTGCAAGAATATTTTGTGGAATCAGAAGCACTTTTTGAAACATTTTTTAAAATCATGAACAAGTTTTTCATATTGCGAATATTTTTCTAAATTTGTTTTTGTTTGAGAGCTTTTGGTAATCATATCTAGCTTCCTTAGATGATCAAATATAATATGTGAATGATAAATTTTTTGTAGTGCTTGTATTTTCAAATCTATCTAATCCCTTTTTGCAACATTCTTTTAGGTGCTATTTCATTGATGCATGAACGTAACCTAACCACGCTCACACTACGTCAGCAAGCAACACTTCACATTCTCTTGTCGGCTTTACCACGTGTGGATAGATCTAGGAGCTTTGAAAATCATCTCGTTCTTGAGAAGAAATGACTATCAAATGTCACTACAACCGCATCGACAACAAGGAGAAGATGTCTGCCAAAACAATTAGGGGGTCATGAGAGTAGGAGGCACCTCTCCTCATTACTCAAGGAGGGACCCAACCTACTGTGTACAGTGTCACATTGCACAAAAATACGCGGAGTGTATGCTAGCCTGGTCACTACCACACATCCGCATACTTGGCCAAGAGATCCTGATGCGTCCAAGTCCTAGGATGTGAACAAGATTGCAAAAGTAACACCAGCTGGCAGTGAAGAATGACTAATGACCATGTTGCCTCTTTCTTCTCGCGTTAAATAGGAGCGCACTATTCTCTCACCCTTGAACAGGAGTACTATCACATTAGTCGGAACTGTTGTGAAGCAACAACCATGTTGCTATTAACTTTGGTGTGGTGTGAAGCATCAATGCTTCTATGCATTTAATCTCGTTAGTTCTATGCATTTTACTCCTGATATAACTAGCACACATGGCATCTGAGGCGTCTTTAGCTTCCCCATAATCGTTTTGAGTTTCTTTCGATTATTACACTGAAGATTTCCTTTTTTCGGATTTCTTTAATCATGACACTTGAGAGAACAGAGAAGAGAGTTAATTTGGTAGATCGTGGAACTGATAGTCACACAGAGTAGTTGACACATCGTGCCTTCTGAAGTCTGAACCGTGTTGATTGCTGAACAAAACAAAGATCTCTGCCTATTCTGTTGAGATTACATGAAAACCTATGAGTCGTGATACTGAATCCAAACACACGGCTGCTTACGATCAAGCGGAATGCAGGCACGCGACTGCTTTCGATCAAGCGGGGAAGATACATGTAAGGATACGACAACTAACAATTTATGCTATGTAGTGGAAACCCTTTCACAGCAAGATTCATAAAAAAAGGACGACAAGTCCACAAGTACTCAACTAGCACACCTGATCTCCGCCTAAATCACCAACAGAGCACGTGATCACAAGAGAACACCCAAATCTACCAGACACGTCACACTACTCCACTCCATAGGAGGGCGTGCGTCGTGTAAGAGCAAACCATATAAGTGGCACCATTGGCGCCAAATAGGAATTGGCTTCAAAGGGAGTTCCGGTTGGACCAGAGATCTTATTCCCAGCGGGTCGGGGATACTAACGAAACAGGCACCCACACCGCGCTAATGGGCCGGCCCATTAGTTTTCTTTTTTTAAAAAAAAATTCAGAAACTTTATAAAGAAATGTGATTTTTATGAAAATCACAAACAATTTTTAAAATCATGACATTTTTTAAAATCATAAGCCAAGTTGAATTTCAAAAAATAGTGCCTTTTTAAATTCGTAATTTATTTCAGATATGCCAACATTTTTTAAGTCGCGGACAATTTCTGAAACTCGAAACATTTTTTTAAATTCGTAAACACATTTTAACCCGCAATTTTTTTTAATTCACGAATATTTCTTAAAAATTAAAGAAATAACACATGGGCATTTTTTAATTCACAAACATTTTTTGAAATTCATGAAAAATATCGCAAACATTTTTTGAGTTTGTGATTTTTTAATTTGAGAACATTTTTTGGATACAAGAACATTTTGCAGACTCGCGAACATGTTCTCAAACATTTTTTCAAAATCATGAACTTTTTAAAAAATTGTGGATATTTTTCCAAATTTAATTTTTTTGTGGAGAGCTCTCGATAATCATATTGAGCTTCCTTTGATGATCAAATGTAATATACGACATTCTCTCCTGTACTATTTCATTGATGTAGGATCACACACTCACATTATACTTGCAAGCAACACTTCACGTGTGGATAGAGCTAGGAGCTTTAGACATCATGCCGTTTTTTAGAGGAAATGGTTCTCAAATGTCATCGCCCCCGCACCGACAACATGTAGGAGGACATGTTTACCAATAGCAACTTGGGGATCATGAGATTCCAATATCCCAAGAGGGACCCAACCTACTGTGTGTGCCGTGTCACATTGAACCAAACATGTCGAGAGTATGTCAGTCTGGTCGCTAGCACACCTCCGTATACTTGACTAAGAGACCATGTCTCACTGACCATCACAAAGAAACCTCGTTACGTACAAACTCAAGTTGATGCACTCTTAAATCCCGATGCTTCCAAGTCCTAGGATGTGTGAAAACATTGCAAAAGCAATTTCAACTCGGTGTGAAGGGCTCGACTCTACTATTTCCTAGGCTTAATTTTGAAGAATGACTAATGACCGAATAGCCAAATGGTCGTTCCGGACTAATGACCATGTTCCATCTTTCTTCTCGCGTTATATAGAAGCACGCTGCTCTCTCACCCTTGAATTGGAGTACTGTCACGTTAGCACGGATCTGATGTGAAGCAACAACCATGTTGCTATTAACTTGGGTCCAATGTGAAGCATCAATGTTTCTATACATCTAATTTGTTCGTTCTGTACATTTTGCTTGTGACACAAGGAGCCCATGGGCATCCATGACGTCTTGAGATCCGTCATAATCGTTTTGAGTGACATTTGAAATAGTCTTTGCCTTGCCAACCAATGGAACTCGGAGAGAACAGACGTAGTATTAAGTTGCAGAGAGGAGTTGACGATCATACCGTCTGAACCGTGTTGATTGTTGAACAAAACAAAGTTCTCATTCCATTTTCTACTAAAATTACATGAAACACGAGTATGAATCCCCATACAATTGGCATACTAAATCCAAGTACGCATTTGCTTTCGGTCAAGCGGGGGAGATACATGCACACGTTGATACGACAACTAGAAAATTCATGCTCCACAGTTCTGTTAGCAACAAGATTCACAAAAGACGCACAGTTTGTTTATTTTTTGGAAAAGGAGGAGTACCCCCTTCCTCCGCATCTAAGTAATGCATGCAACCACTTTATTAATTATTCACGAGGACCTTACAGAGTAGTACATCTGATAGTCTGAAGTCACCATCTTAGCAATAACGGTCGCTACTCCTATTCACTTGATGAATGGATGCCGATAGCCCGAGCCTAATATCAAACATACATCGCGTCAAATCCTAACATCTAAAGTAGTTAGAGTATTCAACCAAGCCACATACTGGGTTTGGGGTACAAACCGGTCCGACGGACTCTTTTTTGTCGTCACCGCCGTCTTCCAGCAGGCATCGTCAGAGCAGGAACTAACGCACCAACCTTGTCAAGCCTCTCTGTCATCGACGCCACCATGACGCCAGGCAGCGTCCTCCTCCCGCACGAGTCCATCTCCGCGCATCGGACGCCGTGTCTCCATTGCGCCACGCCACCGAGATCCGCCATCATCAATGAGTAAGATAAAGCACCTAATCTCTGTCCAGATCACGAACACATCATGAGACCACAAAAATACACCCAAATCTACCAGACCCGTCACACTACCTCTACTGCTAGAACGATCACTCAAGACAAACACCGATGAGGTACCGAAAGTTGGCTTGACGGAATGGCTCGATGAGGCGATGGCGACATGGACGGACTTGGTCTTCTTCTCCGACGTCAGCTTCTTCTTAACGGTGACAGCGACGACGCCGTTCTCGTAGCGCGCGACCATGGCGCCGGCGTCTGCGGCCTTCGACAGTCGGAACTTGCGCACGGACAACCACGGCGATGTGCGACGCTCTAGCCACACGTACACGCAGTCCCCTCCTCCCGCTTTCGCTTCCCGTTGGCGCTGCCGCTACCGTCGTTGATGGCGCTCTTCATCATCGGCACGTAGTCCTCCTCCAGAGTCACCTTTATGTTCACAATGCGCACAAACGCTACCCCACTGGTCGATTTTGGTCCAAGAAATGCGGGGAACGGGTACCTGCATATCGTACTTGGAGAGGCCGGGGACGTCGAGCACAAAGGCGTACTCACCGGGGGCCTCCACGATATCCATGGGCGCACCCGCGACCCTGATTTGCGTGCGGGGCTGACCGTGCCCCTGCCGTGCCCGTATGCGGCATGTTTCATCTTTCTTATCACGTTTAAGTAGTTGGCTATGATGTTAGGCCTAAATAAAAAAACTGTTACATTGAACTTTGATTTGATGTGATTTTGTGTATCTTAATCCGACATAACAAACATATGGACATTCACACACTATCGTTTGAGCTCTCGGTAATCGTATAAGCATTCTCAGATAATCAAACCTAATATACAAGTAATATGGAGTGTTTGTATTTTTGAATTAAATGTATTCCCTGTTCTAGAGCATTCTGCAATGTTTCCCTTGGTGCTATGTCGTTGACGTTGGATCGTAAACTAACCACACTCACACTATACTTGCAAGAAACAACTTCAAATTATCTCAATCATCTTCACCGCCTATGGATAGAGCTAGTAGCTTCGAACATCGCCACGTTCTTGAGAAGAAATGTCTACTGGATTTCACCACACCAACATCGACAACAAGACGAGGAAATGTCGGCCAACAACCAGTAGGGAATCATGAGAGCAGGAGGCCACCTCTCCCCCATTCCTCAAGGAGGGACCCAACGCACTGGGTACACTGCCACATCACAATGAAATACACTGAGAATACGCTAGTCTAGTCACCAACACACACCCACACACTTGACCAAGAGCCCATATTTAGCTGACCAATAGAAGGACACCACGTTATGTATAAACTTAAGTTGACGCACTCTACAATCCTTATGCTTCCAAGTCCTAGGATGTCACACAACATTGCAAAAGAAACATCAACGGGGTGTGAAGCGCTAGACGCTACTCCTTTCTCGGATCAGGTTCGAAGAATGACTGATAACCATCTCCCATATTTCCTCTCGCGTTAAATAGAAGGATAGTATTCTTTCACACTTGAATAGAAGTACTATCACATTAGCTCAGATCTGATGTGAAGCAACAACCATGTTTCCATTAACTTGGGTCTGATGTGAATCATCAATGCTTCTACGCATTTAACCTTGCTGGTTGTATGCATTTTATTTGGGCATCATTTCGAGTTTCCATTCAATCAATTATTACATTGAAGATTCCCTTTATTTTGAGTTTCTTTAGGCCGTGACACTTGAGATAGTCTTTGCTTTGTCAATCAGTGGAACTTAGAGTCAAAGAAAATATAGTCAATATTGAGTCACGGAGAGGAGTTAATAGATCATACACATGTTAACTGTTGAACGAAACAAAGTTCTCATTCTATTTTGCGCTAAGAGGGAAAAAATAGCATGATATAGAAAAATAATAGGGGCCTTAAAATTCGCTATAAAGCAACTCTTGCGGATCCATTAAAACCGATTGAAGGAGTGAAAATCCAATTTTACTTCTCTAACCGGCACGTGCGATCTCTTAAATGCAATATTGTTTACTTCTCACCGCTTCGATGTGAAAGTACTCCACTACTGAGGCCCTGTTTGTTTGAGAAGTCCTGGGACTTTTTCTAGTCTTAACTTAAAAGTCCCTAGTCCCTACCCGTTTGTTTCCAGGGACTAAATAGGGACTAGAGGTCATTAAATGACATGTAAAAAGACCATGTTATCCTTAGTAATGTAATAGTAGTTATTAAATTACATGCTAAAAGTAGGGGCATTGTTGGAAAAAGTCCCAAAAAGTCCCTCACATAGGTACTTTTCCAAATAGTCCCAAACACCCCACTTTAGTCCCTAAAAGTTCCTCCTGTTTGTTTCACATGGGACTTTTTGGGACTTTTTTTAGTCCCTACACCAAAAAAGTCCCTGGAAACAAACACCACCTGAGGCTCAGAGTAAAAAATCTCCACCGCTCCGCCCCTCATCTGCCTCTTCTCTCCCCCCAGTCCTCTTCGTCGGTGACTCCCCCACCGCTCCCGCACCCCCACTACTCCGTTCATGGTCTGATCAACTTTTAAGTAGCAATCAATTTTTGAAACTCGGAACATTTTTTGAAATTCGTAAACACTTTTTAACCCGCAAACAATTTTCAATTCATGAATATTTCCTTAAAATTAAAAAAATGAACACACGAACATTTTTGAATTCGCAAACATTTTTTTTAAATTCATGAAAACAATTGCAAGCATTTTTTGAGTTCGTGATTATTTAAATTTGAGAACATTTTTTGAATTCAATAACATTTTGCACACTCGCGAACATGTTCTCAAACATTTTTCAAAATCATGAACTTTTTAAAAATTTGTGGATATATTTCAAAAGTCAATTTTTGCTTGAGAGCTCTAAATAATTATATTGAGCTTCCTTAGATGATCAAATATAATATAGGACATTCTCTCATGTGCTATTTCATTGATGTAGGAACATAACCTAACCACACTCACATTATACTTGCAAGCAACACTTCACGTGTGGATAGAGCTAGGAGATTTGGACCTCATGCCTTTTTTAGAGGAAATGGTTGTCAAATGTCATCGCACCCACACCGACAACAAGTAGGAGGACATGTCTCCCAATAGCAACTAGGGAAACTTGATATCCCAATACCCCAAGAGGGACCCAACCTACTGCATGTGTCGTGTCACGGTGAACCAAAAATGTCGAGAGTATGCTAGTCTGGTCACTAGCACACCTCCACATACTTGACCAGGAGACCATCTGTAGCTAACCATCACACAGAGACCTCGTTATGTACAACCTCAAATTGATGCAGTCTTAAATCCCGATGCTTCCAAGTCCTAGGATATTTGAAAACATTGCAAAAGCAATTTCAAGTCGTTGTGAAGGGCTCGACCCTACTATTTCCTAAGCTCAGTTTTGAAGAATGACTAATGACTGAATAGCCAAACGCCCGTCCCGGACTAATGACCATGTTCCATCTTTCTTCTTGCGTTATATAGAAGCACACTGCCGTCTCACCCTTGAATAGGAGTACCATCACATTAGCACGGATCTGATGTGAAGCAACAACCATGTTGCTATTAACTTGGGTCTGGTGTGAAGCATCAATGTTTCTATGCATCTAATTTGCTGGTTCTATGCATTTTGCTCCCGACACAACGAGCACATGGGCATCCATGACGCCTTGAGCTCCTTCATAATCGTTTTGGGTGACACATGAGATAGTTTTTGCCTTGCCAACCGGTGGATCTTAGAGAAAATAGGGACAATATTAAGTTGCGGAGAGGAGTTGATGATCATGTCGTTTCAACCATGTTGATTGTTGAACAAAACAAAGTTCTCGTTCCCTTTTCTATTGAGATTACATGAAACACATATGAATCCCCATACTAAATCCAAGCATGGATCTTCTTTTGATCAAGCGGGGGAGATACATGCACAGGTTGATACGACAATTAGAAAATTCATGCTCCATAGTTCCATTAACAACAAGATTCACAAAAGACTATTGGAAATATGCCCTAGAGGCAATAATAAAGTGGTTATTATTATATTTCCTGCTTCATGATAATTGTTTATTATTCATGCTATAATTGTATTAACCGTAAACCGTAATACATGTGTGAATATATAGATCATAATGTGTCCCTAGTGAGCCTCTAGTTGGCTAGCTCGTTGATTAATAGATGATCATGGTTTCCTGATCATGGACATTGGATGTCATTGATAACGGGATCACATTATTGGGGAATGATGTGATGGACAAGACCCAATCCTAAGCATACCACTAGATCGTGTTTTTCGTTTGCTAAAGCTTTTCTAATGCCAAGTATCATTTCCTTAGACCATGAGATTGTGCAACTCCCGGATACCGTAGGAGTGCTTTGGGTGTATCAACCGTCACAACGTAACTGAGTGATTATAAAGGTGCACTACAGGTATCTCTGAAAGTATATGTTGGGTTGTAGGAATTGAGACTGGGATTTGTCACTCCATGTGACGGAGAGGTATCTCTGGGCCCACTCAGTAATCCATCATCATATTGATCTCGGTGTGACTAAGGAGTTAGCCATGGGATGATGTGTTACGGAATGAGTAAAGACACCTGCCGGTAACAAGATTGGACAAGGTATAGGGATACCGACGATCGAATCTCGGGCAAGTATCAGACGAGTAGACAAAGGGAATTGCATACGGGATTGATCGAATCCCCGACATCGTGGTTCATCCGATGAGTTCATCATGGAACATGTGGGAACCAACATGGATATCTGGACCACGCTGTTGGTTATTGACCAGAGAGGTGTCTCAGTCATGTCTGCATGCTTCTCGAACCCATAGGGTCTACACACTTAAGGTTCGATGACGCTAGGGTTATATGGGAATAGTATACGTGGTTACCGAAGGTTGTTCGGAGTCCAGGATGAGATCTCGGACGTCACGAGGAGATTTGGAATGGTCCCGAGGTAAATATTCATATATAGGAAGCGAGGATTTGATCGCCGGAAGTGTTTCGGGTGTGACCGGTAATGTACCGGGACCACCTGAAGGGTTCAGGGGGTCCACCGGGAAGGGCCACCAGCCCCGAAGGGGTACATGGGCCAAAAGTGGATGGGAACCAGCCCATAAGTGAGCTGGTGCTCCACCACCATCAGCCCAAGACGCAAGAGAGTGGTGGTGGGCTAACCCTAGGCGTGGTGGGCTTGCCCGCCCTAGGGCGCCACCTCCTCCACCCCTTGGCCGCCGCCCCCTTGCCCATCTAGGGTTGTCGCACCCCTTAGGGCGGAAACCCTAAGGGCGGGCACCCTCCTCCCTCTCCTCCTATATATAGTGGAGGGTTTGGGGCTGTTTTGAGACACAATTTCTCTCTCTCTCGACGCATCCCTACTCCTCCTCCTCCTCGTCATCCGTAGTGATTGGCGAAGCCCTGTCGAAGTGCCACGTAGCTCCACCGTCACCACGTCGTCGTGCTGCCGGAGCTCTCCCTCGACCTCTACTCCCTCCTTTCTGGATCAAGGCGTTGGAGACGTCACCGGGCAGCACGTGTGTTCAACGCGGAGGCGCCCTTGTTCGGCACATAGATCAGAATCCACTGCAATCTGAATCGCTGCGAGTACGACTCCATCAACCGCGTTCTAGCAATGCTTCCGCTTAGCGATCTTCAAAGGTATGAAGATGCTCTACCCCTTTGCTCGTTGTTGGTTTCTCCATAGATAGATCCTTGTGTGACGTAGGATTTTTTTTGAAATTACTACGTTCCCTGATAACCCACAAGTATAGGGGATCGCAACAGTTTTCGAGGGTAGAGTATTCAACCCAAATTTATTGATTCGACTCAAGGGGAAGCCAAAGAATATTCTCAAGTATTAGCAGTTGAGTTGTCAATTCAACCACACCTGAAAGACTTAGTATCTGCAGCAAAGTATCAGTAGCAAGGTTGTATGATAGCAGCAGTAGCAACAGTAACCAGTAGCAGCAAAGTGACAGCAGTAGCAGCAAAGTAATAGCAGTAGCAATAGAGTAACAGTAGCAGGAGAGGCAGCAGTAGCGGCAAAGTAACGTAGCAAGGACCAGTAGGAAAAACTCGTAGGCATTGGATCGGTGATGGATGATTATGTCGGATGTTATTCATCATGCAACAGTAATAACACAAAGAGATATGTAACTAGCTCCAGTTCGTCAATGTAATGTAGGCATGTATTCCGTATGTAATCATACATGCTTAGGAAAAAGAACTTGCATGACATCTATTGTCCATCCCTCTCGTGGCAGCGGGGTCCTAACGGAAACTACGGGATATTAAGGTTCTCCTTTTAATAAAGAACCGGACCAACGCATTAACACTTGGTGAATACATGAACTCCTCATACTATGGTTATCTCCGGGAGTGGTTCCGGCTATTGTCACTCCGGGGTTGCCGGGTCATAACACATAGTAGGTGACTACGACTTGCAAGATAGGATCAAGAACACACATATATTGGCGACAACATAATAGGTTCAGATCTGAAATCATGCCACTCGGGCCCTAGTGACAAGCATTAAGCATGGCAAAGTAGTAGCAACATCAATCTCAGAACATAGTGGATACTAGGGATCAATCACCGTCAAAACTAACTCGATTACATGATAGATCTCATCCAACCCATCACCGTCCAGCAAGCCTACGATGAGATTACTCACGAACGGTGAAGAGCATCATGGAATTGGCGATGAAGGAAGGTTGATGATGACGTTGGCGATGATCTCCCCTCTCCGGAGCCCAGAACAGACTCCACATCTGCCCTCTAGAGGAAGAACAGGAGGTGGCGGTGCCTCCGTATCGTAAAACGCGATGAACTCTTCTCCTTGATTTTTTCCGGACGAAACAGACTAAATAGAGCTGGATTTGGAGGCGGTGGAGCTTCGTGGGCCCCACAAGCCTGCCAGGCGCGGCCAGGGGGGCCCGCGCCTGATGGGCTTGTGGGCTCCACGCTCCACTTCCTCCGTTGATTCTTGCGCCAGTATTTTTTATATATTCCACAAAAAATTCTCCATAAATTTTCAGGTCATTCCGAGAACTTTTATTTCTGCGCAAGAACAACACCATGGCAATTCTGTTGAAAACAACGTTAGTCCGGGTTAGTTCCATTCAAATCATGCAAATTAGAGTCCAAAACAAGGGCAAAAGAGTTCGGAAAAGTATATACGACGGAGACGTATCATTCCCCAATTTGAGTATGACAACAGGAAAGAGCTATAGGAGTTGTCTTAATTTATTGTATGAGATGCAACGCCATGTGATTACTTTACTTTATTGGTAAACGTTAGCTATAGTAGTAGAGGTAATAGTTGGCATGACGACTTCACGGAGACACAATGATGGAGATCATGGTGTCATGCCGGTGACAATGATGATCATGGTGCCCCGAAGATGGAGATCAAAGGAGCAAGATGATATTGGCCATATCTTGTCACTATATGATTGCATGTGATGTTTATCATGTTTTTCATCTTATTGCTTAGAACGACAATAGCAAAGATAATATGATCCCTCATTAAAATTTTGACATGTGTATTCCCCTAAGTGTGCACCGCTGCGAAGGATCGTTGTCTCCAAGCACCACGTGATGACCGGGTGTGATAGATTCTAACGTTCGCATACAACGGGTGTAAGCCAGTTTACACATGCAAAATGTTTAGGTTGACTCGATGAGCCTAGCATGTACAGACATGGCCTTGAATATGGGAGACCGAAAGGTCAAACATGAGTCGTATGGTTGATACGATCAACATGGAGATGCTCACCATTGATGACTCGTTCGTCTCACGTGATGATCGGACACGAGCTAGTCGACGTGGATCATGTAAACACTTGGATGACTAGAGGGATGTCGATCTAAGTGGGAGTTCATTAGTAATTTGATTAGATCAACTTAATTATCATGAACTTAGTCTAAAATTGTCTTTACAAATATTGTAGATCCAATGACCAACGCAAATGTCTCATTCAACTTCAACGCGTTTAGAGAAAACCAAGCTGAAAGATGATGGGAGAAACTATGTGGATTGGGCTCGTAACTTAAAGCTCATCCTCACTGCTTCTAAGAAGGCATATGTACTTAATGCACCGCTAGGTGATCCTCCCATTCTCACGGCAACCCATGACGTTAGGAACGTCTGGCAGTCACAGAGTGATGACTGATCTCTAGTTCAGTGCGGCATGCTTTACAGTTTAGAACCGGGGCTCCAAAGGAGTTTTGAACAACACGGAGCATATGAGATGTTCGAGGAGCTGAAACTTGTTTTTCAAGCTCATGCCCGGGTCGAGAGATATGAAGTCTCCGACAAGTTCTTTAGTTGTAAAATGGAGGAGAATAGTTCTGTCAGTAAGCACATACTCAGAATTTTTGGGTTGCACAACCGCTTGACTCAGCTGGGAGTTGAACTTCCGGATGATGCGGTCATTGATTGAATCCTCCAGTCGCTTCCACCTAGCTATAAAGGCTTTGTGATGAATTACAACATGCAAGGGATGGAAAAGACTATTCCCGAGTTGTATTCAATGCTTAAATCTGCGGAGGTAGAAATTAAGAAAGAACATCAAGTGTTGATGGTGAATAAGACCACCAGTTTCAAGAAAGGCAAGGGCAAAAAGAACTTCAAGAAGGACGGCAAGGCAGTTGCCGCGCCCGGTAAACCAGTTGCCGGGAAGAAGCCAAAGAAAGGACCCAAGCCTGAGATTGAGTGCTATTATTGCAAGGGAACCGGTCACTGGAAGCGGAATTGCCCCAAGTACTTAGCGGACAAGAAGGCCGACAACGTCAAAGGTATATATGATATACATGTTATTGATGTGTACCTTACCAGCGCTCGTAGTAGCTCCTGGGTATTTGATACCGGTGTTGTTGCTCACATTTGCAACTCAAAACAGGAATTGCTGAACAAGTGTAGGCTGGCAAAGGACGAGGTGACGATGCGCGTCGGGAATGGTTCCAAGGTCGATGTGATCGTCGTCGGCACGCTACCTCTACATCTACCTTCGGGATTAGTTTTAAACCTTAATAATTGTTATTTAGTACCAGCTTTGAGCATGAACATTGTATCGAGATCTCGCTTGATGCAAGATGGCTACTCATTTAAATCTGAGAATAATGGTTGTTCTATTTATATGAGTGGTATGTTTTATGGTCATGCCCGACTGGTCAATGGTTTATTCTTGATGAATCTTGATCGTGATGTTACACATATTCATAGTTTGAGTACCAAAAGATGTAAGGTTAATAATGATAGTCCCACATACTTGTGGCACTGCCACCTTCGTCATATCGGCGTCAAGCGCATGAAGAAACTCCATACAGATGGACTTTTGGAGTCACTTGATTTTGAATCATTTGACACATGCGAACCGTGCCTCATGGGCAAGACGACCAAGACTCCGTTCTCCGGAACAATGGAGCGAGCAACCAACTTATTGGAAATAATACATACCGATGTATGCGGTCCAATGAGCGTTGATGCTCGCGGTGGCTATCGTTATGTTCTCACCCTCCCTGATGATTTAAGTAGATATGGGTATATCTACTTAATGAAACACAAGTCTGAAACCTTTGAAAGGTTCAAGGAATTTCAGAGTGAGGTAGAGAATCAACGTGACAAGAAAATAAAGTTCTTGCGATCTGATCGTGGAGGAGAATATTTGAGTCACGAGTTTGGCACACACCTAAGGAAATGTGGAATTGTTTCACAACTCACGGCGCATGTCACATCATAGCGTAACGGTGTGTCTGAACGTCGTAATCGCACTTTATTGGATATGGTGCGATCTATGATGTCTCTTACCGATTTACCGCCATCATTTTGGAGATATGCATTGGAAACTGCCGCATTCACTTTAAATAGGGCACCGTCTATATCCGTTGAGACAACACTGTGTGAATTATGGTTTGGCAAGAAACCTAAGCTTTCGTTTCTGAAAGTTTGGGGCTGCGATGCTTATGTGAAGAAACTTCAACCAGAGATGCTTGAACCCAAAGCGGAAAAAAGGGTGTTCAAATGATAAGCTAAGGAAACTATTGGGTATACCTTCTATCTCAGGTCCGAAGGCAAAATCTTTGTTGCCAAGAACGGATCCTTTCTAGAGAAAGAGTTTCTCTCGAAAGAAGTAAGTTGGAGGAAAATAGAACTTGATGAGGTAATTGTACCTCCTCTCGAACCGGAGAGTGGCGCAACACAAGAAAATGTTTCTGAGGTGCCTGCACCAGCTAGAGAAGAAGTTAATGATGATGATCATTGATAACCCACAAGTATAGGGGATCAATTGTAGCCTTTTTCGATAAGTAAGAGTGTCGAACCCAACGAGGAGCTAAAGGCAGGACAAATATTCCCTCAAGTTCTATCGACCACCGATACAACTCCACACACTTTACGTTCGCTTTACCTAGAACAAGTATGAAACTAGAAGTACTTTGTAGGAATGATAGGATAGGCTTGCAAGAAAGTAAAGAACACATAATTAAAATAGGGGCTGGTTAGATAAAGAAACAACTACGAGTGTTTAACGAGTGTGGAAAAGTGGTGGTAGGAGTTGCGGAATTGCCCCTAAGCAATTGACTACGTTACTAGATCGATAGCACCGATAGGACAACGATAATCTACTCAAACATCATAGGATAGCAACACATCATTGGATAATAATATGTAGAATAAAGCACCATGTTCAAGTAGAGGTTACAGCGGGTTGCGGGAGAGTGAACCGCTGAATATAGATGGGGGAAGATGATGGAGATGTTGGTGAAGATGACGGAGGTGTTGGTGTAGATCACCGTCACACGATGATGTCCCGGGCGGCGTTCTGACGCCGCCGGGAGAGAGGGGGAGAGAGCCCCCCTCCTTCTTCTTCTTCCTTGACCTTCTCCCTAGATGGGAGAAGGGATTCCCCTCTGGTCCATGGTCTCCATGGTGGCGGAGGGGCGAGAGCCCCTCCGAGATTGGATCTCTCTCTCTGTGTCCTTCTCTTTCTGCGCTCCCAGATTCTGCATTTCAGTGTTTCTTAAATTCCCGGAGATCCGTAACTCCGATTGGGCTGAAAATTTAACACGGTTTTCTTCTGGATATTATCTTTCTTGCGGAGAAAGAAGGGCTCCAACCGCCTTAAGGAGTGGCCACAAGCCTGCCTGCCGCAGGCCCACCCCCTGGCCGCGGCGACAGGGCTTGTGGGCATTCCGTGCATCGCCTCGCGTTGATTCTTCTTCCCAAAAATCATAAATATTTCAAAAAAATCCCCGTAAGTTTTAATTACGTTTGGACTTCGTTCGGTATGGATATTCTGCGAAACAAAAACATGCAACAAACAGGAACTGGCACTGGGCACTTGATCAATATGTTAGTCCCAAAAATAGTATAAAAAGTTGCCAAAAGTATGTAAAAGTTGTAGAATATTGGCATGAAACAATCAAAAATTATAGATACGACGGAGACGTATCAACATCCCCAAGCTTAATTCCTGCTCGTCCTCGAGTAGTTAAATAATAAAAAAAGATAATTTTTGATGTGGAATGCTACCTAGCATAATCTTGATCATATAATCTAATCATGGCATGAATACTAAAACATGAGTGATTCGAAGCAATAGTCTATCATTTGACATAAAGACAATAATATTTCAAGCATACTAACAAAGCAATCATGTCTTCTCAAAATATCATGGCCAAAGAAAGTTATCCCTACAAAATCATATAGTCTGGCTATGCTCCATCTTCCCCAGACAACGTATTTAAATCATGCACAACCCTAGTTTTAGCCAAGCAATTGTTTCATACTTTAGTGTTCTCAAACCTTTTCAACTTTCACGCAATACATGAGCGTGAACCATGGACATAGCACTATAGGTGGAATAGAATATGGTGGTTATGGAGAAGACAAAAAGGAGGAGATAGTCTCACATCAACTAGGCGTATCAACGGGCTATGGAGATGCCCATCAATAGATATCAATGTGAGTGAGTAGGGATTGCCATGCAACGGATGCACTAGAGCTTATAAGTGTATGAAAGCTCACAAAAGAAACTAGTGGGTGTGCACCCAACTTGCTTGCTCACGAAGACCTAGGGCAATTTTGAGGAAGCCCATCATTGGAATATACAAGCCAAGTTATATAATGAAAATTGCCCACTAGTATATGGAAGTGACAACATAGGAGACTCTCTGTCATAAAGATCATAGTGCTATTTGAAGCACAAGTGTGGAAAGAGGATCGTAGCAATTGTCTCTTCTCTCTTTTCTCTCATTTTTTTGTGGGCTCTTTGGCCTCTCTTTTTTTGTGGGCATCTTTGGCCTCTTTTTTTTGTAAATGGGCTTCGCTGGCCTCTTTTATTTCCTCACATGGGACAATGCTCTATTAATGATGATCATCACACTTACAACTCAATATTTAGAGCAATGATGACTCTATATGAAATGCCTTCGGTAGTGTACCGTGACAATGATCTAGCATAGCAAGGACATCAAAAAACGGACAAGCCATGGAAACATCATGCTAGCTATCTTACGATCATGCAATGGCAATATGGAAGTGGTGGCACATCTCATGAGACGGAACGGTGGTAGTTGCATGGCAATATATCTCGGAATGGCTATGAAAATGCCATAATAGGTAGGTATGGTGGCTGTTTTGAGGGAGGCTATATGGTGGGTGTAATGCACCGGAGAAAATTGCGCGGTACTAGAGAGGCTAGCAATGGTGGAAGGGTGAGAGTGCGTATAATCCATGGACTCAACATTAGTCATAAAGAACTCACATACTTATTGCAAAAGTTTATTAGTCATCGAAACAAGGTACTACACGCATGCTCCTAGCGGAAAGGTTGGTAGGAGTTAACCATCGCGCGATCCCGACCTCCACACAAAGGATGACAATCAATAAATAAATCATGCTCCGACTTCATCACATAACGGTTCACCATACATGCATGCTACGGGAATCACAAACCTTAACACAATACACAATTACTCACTAGCATGACTCTAATATCACATATTCATGTCGCAAAACTGTTGCAAGGAATCAAACATATCATATTCAGTGATCTACAAGTTTTATGTAGGATTTTATGACTAACCATGTGAATGACCAACTCCTGTTAACTCTCTAAATAGGTATAAGTGAAGCATGAGAGTTTAATTCTTTCTACAAAAGATATGCCCCGCTCTAACAAATATAAGTGAAGCAAAAGAGCATTCTACAAATGGTGGTTTTCTATGTGTAGGGAAACAGGCAATCCAAACTTCAAAAGATATAAGTGAAGCACAAGAAGCATTCTATAAAGCCAACCAAGGACTATCTCATACCAGCATGGTGCAAAAAATAAAAAGGAAAAATAAACACAAAATACGCTCCAAGCATTTGCACATATCATGTGACGAATTAAAATATAGCTCCGAGTAAAATTACCGATAGATTGTAGACGAAAGAGGGGATGCCTTCCGGGGCATCCCCAAACTTAGACGCTTGAGTCTTCCTTGAATATTACCTTGGGGTGCCTCGGGCATCCCCAATCTTAGGCTCTTGCCTCTCCTTATTCCTTCATCCATCGTGCTCTCACCCAAAACTTGAAAACTTCAATCACATAAAACTCAACAAAACTTCGTGAGATCCGTTAGTATAATAAAATAAATCACCTCTTCAAGTACTGTTGTGAACTCATTCTAAATTCATATTAGCATTATATATACTGTAATCCAACTTCACCATGGTTCATACCCCCGATACTACCCATAGATTCATCAAAATAAGAGAACAATGCATAGAAAACAGAATCTGTCAAAACAGAACAGTCTGTAGCAATCTGTATATTCCGTATACTTCTCATATCTCAAAAAATCTGAAAACTTATGAACGTCCGGAAAATTTGCATATCAATCAGAAGCAAAAATAATAAACTCAAAAGCTCTTCCAGAATAAAAATGAAAATTAATTTCGTGAGCAGAAAGTTTCTATCTTTTCTCAGCGTGATCAAACAACTATCACCCAAACTAATCGTAAAGGCTTTACATGGCACATTATTTTTTTAAAACACAAAGGAATTGTACAAGGGGATAATTATTTTTGTGAAAAACTTCCATGAAAAATTCTACATTGTTTCCATGAGCATGAACACAAGTGTTCAAGGTCGACCCTCACTTCCACAATGCATCACCTTTCAATCACTTCTCTTTTTGAAAAAGTTTTAAGTTCCTCTCTCTATTTTTTTTGTTTTTAAACTAAATAAAAGCACTCAACAAAAATAAATGACTCTCTAAAACTTCCGGGTTGTCTCCCAGGCAGCGCTTTCTTTAAAGCCATTAAGCTAGGCATAAAGTGCTCAAGTGATGGATCCACCCGGATCCCAAGGTATATCAAAGCCAATTTTAATTAGCAATGATTTGAAATTTAGTAGTGAGCACAAGGTAACATATATCATGCAATGATGAAGTCTAACTCTCTTCCTATGCATTGGCATGTCATAAAAGAACAATTCATGCACATCAAGTAAAGGCCAATACATAGCATAAGCAGTTTCTTGCAATTTTATCGTATTGGAAACATAGAGAGGTGGAGATGTAGTTCCTCTCTCATAATAATTGCAAGTAGGAGCTGCAAGCACATGCACATTATATTCATCAAAATCATCATGTGTAACATAAGGAACTATAGCTAGTTCATCTTCATAAGCATCATTCATATTGGCAACATGGCCACAAGCATAACATGCATCAAGTTCATCAAAAACGGATATTTCAAACGAATCCAAGGGATCATAGCATTCATCCTTCGGTAAGAACGAAGGGAAATTAAATAATGTATGAGTAGAAGAGTTACTCTCATTAGAAGGTGGACACGGGTAGCTAGTCCGCTCTTCCTCCTTTTGTTCTTCGCTCTCCTCGTCATCTTTTTCATCTAATGAGCTCACTATTTCAGCATTTTCTTCTTCCATAGTTTCCTGTAAAATAATATTCTCTTCTTGGGCAGCATAGGATTTCTCCTTAAATCGTTCAATATGGGCATTATATTCAAAATTAGTATAACAATAACGAAGCATAGCCAAATTTTCAGATCGGTAAGGAGCATCATCATTATCATCACACCTTTTAAACAGAGCCTCAATTTCATAAGCACCCATAAAAGCAACAAACTCTTCTATTTGATCCACATCATAGTAACCATATATACCATTAGCATAATAATCCAAGGTTCTATGATCATTAAATTCACAAGAAAAGGGAAGGTGTGGAGCCTTCATCCTAGAGCAACAAGTAACACCATATCTCTTGCATAGTTCCCAAGCATACCATTTCAACAAATGGATTTGATCCCATAAAAGTTTCCCTTTTTGAGTCAAGCGATAATCCCTAAAGTATTCACGTTGATCCAACGTGTATCCCATTACATAATTGAATGGGGCTTTCTCAGGATTACTAAAGAAGTGAATAATATTTTCCACATAACGAGCCTCGAGGGTTTTAGGAGGTTCCCCATCTCCATGAGTAGCAAGTACACCTAATTTTTTTGGTATTTCGTGTTCCATATCCATAACTAAAGATAGAGAACAACTTAGAACAGCAAATAAATCTACTTAGTGATAAAGAAAACAAGCACACAAGAGGATATTCACCCCACACTATTGCTCCCCGGCAACGGCGCCAGAAAAAGGTCTTGATAACCCACAAGTATAGGGGATCAATTGTAGCCTTTTTCGATAAGTAAGAGTGTCGAACCCAACGAGGAGCTAAAGGCAGGACAAATATTCCCTCAAGTTCTATCGACCACCGATACAACTCTACACACACTTTACGTTCGATTTACCTAGAACAAGTATGAAACTAGAAGTACTTTGTAGGAGTGATAGGATAGGCTTGCAAGAAAGTAAAGAACACGTAAATAAAACTAGGGGCTGGTTAGATAAAGAAACAACTACGAGTGCCTAACGAGTGTGGAAAAGTGGTGGTAGGAGTTGCGGAATTGTCCCTAAGCAATTGACTACGTTACTAGATCGATGGCACCGATAGGACAACGATAATCTACTCAAACATCATAGGATAGCAACACATCATTGGATAATAATATGTAGCATAAAGCACCATGTTCAAGTAGAGGGTACAGCGGGTTGCGGGAGAGTGAACCGCTGAATATAGATGGGGGAAGATGATGGAGATGTTGGTGAAGATGACGGAGGTGTTGGTGTAGATCGCCGTCACACGATGATGTCTCGGGCGGCGTTCCGGTGCCGCCGGGAGAGAGTGGGCGAGAGCCCCCCTCCTTCTTCTTCTTCTTCCTTGACCTCCTCCCTAGATGGGAGAAGGGTTTCCCCTCTGGTCCATGGTCTCCATGGCGGCGGAGGGGCGAGAGCCCCTCCGAGATTGGATCTCTCTCTCTTTGTGTGTCCTTCTGTTTCTGCGCTCCCAGATTCTGCGTTTCACCGTTTCTTAAATTCCCGGAGATCCGTAACTCCTATTGAGCTGAAATTTTAACATGATTTTCTTCTGGATATTATCTTCTTGCGGCGAAAGAAGGGCTCCAACCGCCTTAAGGAGTGGCCACAAGCCTTCCTACCGCGGGCCCACCCCCTGGCCGCGGCGATAGGGCTTGTGGGCACTCCGTGCATCACCTCACATTGATTCTTCTTCCCAAAAATCATAAATATTCCAAAAAAATCCTCGTAAGTTTTTATTACGTTTGAACTTTGTATGGTATGGATATTCTGCAAAACAAAAAACATGCAACAAACAGGAACTGGCACTGGGCACTGGATCAATATGTTAGTCCCAAAAATAGTATAAAAAGTTGCCAAAAGTATATGAAAGTTGTAGAATATTGGCATGAAACAATCAAAAATTATAGATACGACGGAGACGTATCAATCATGAAACTTCGGATCAAGTTGTTACTAAACCTCGAAGGTCCACAAGGGTACGTTCCACACCAGAGTGGTATGACAACCGTGTCATGGAAATCATGTTGTTGGATAAAGTGAACCTTTGAACCATGAAGAATCGATGACGGGCCCAGATTCCAAAAAATGGCCTGAGGCCATGAAATCCGAGATAGAATCCATGTATGAGGACAAAGTATGGACTTTGGTGGACTTGTCCAATGATCGGCGAGCCATAGAAAATAAATGGATCTTCAAGAAGAAGACTGACGCGGATGGTAATGTGGCCATCTATAAGGCTCGACTTGTCGCTAAGGGTTATCAAAATTTCAAGGGATTGACTACGATGAGACCTTCTCACCTGTAGCGATGCTTAAGTCGGTCTGAATCATGTTAGCAGTTGCCGCATATTATGATTATGAAATCTGGCAAATGGACGTCAAAACGGCATTCCTGAACGGCTTTCTTAAGGAAGAATTGTATATGATACAGCTGGAAGGTTTGGTCCATCCTATTAATGCTGACAAGGTATACAAGCTCCAGCGCTCCATCTATGGGCTGGTGCAAGCATCTCGGAGTTGGAACATTCGCTTTGATGAGGTGATCAAAGTGTTTGGGTTTGTACAGACTTATGGAGAAGCCTGTATTTACAAGAAAGTGAGTGGGAGCTCTGTAGCATTTCTCAAATTATATGTGGATGACATATTGTTGATGGGAAATGATATAGAACAACTGGAAAGCATAAAGGCTTATTTGAATAAGAGTTTTTCAATGAAGGACCTTGGAGAAGCTGCTTACATATTAGGCATCAAGATCTATAGAGATAGATCGAGACGCCTCATAGGTCTTTCACAAAGCATATACCTTGACAAGATATTGAAGAGGTTCAATATGGATAAGGCTAAGGAGGGGTTCTTGCTTGTATTACAAGGTGTGAGGTTGAGTACGATTGACCGGCCAACCATGACAGAAGATAGAGAAAAGATGAGTATCGTCCCCTATGCTTCAGCCATAGGCTCTATTATGTATGCCATG
Organism: Hordeum vulgare subsp. vulgare; assembly: GCF_904849725.1. NCBI lineage: Eukaryota > Viridiplantae > Streptophyta > Magnoliopsida > Poales > Poaceae > Hordeum > Hordeum vulgare. Next base: position 529,937,806 of record NC_058523.1, on the reverse strand, counting down.
CTGTGTACCAGACCTGGTGTGAACCTTGCCATAAGTTTGGTAGGGAGGTACCAGAGTGATCCAGGAGTGGATCACTGGACAGCGGTCAAGAACATCCTTAAGTACTTGAAAAGGACTAAAGATATGTTTTTCGTTTATGGAGGTGCCAAAGAGCTCGTCGTAAAGGGTTACGTCGATGCTAGCTTCAACACAAACCCGGATGACTCCAAGTCACAAAACAGATACGTGTATATTTTGAATAATGGGACAGTTAGCTAGTGCAGTTGCAAGCAAAGCGTCGTGGCAGCATCTACATGTGAAGTGGAGTACAAAGCTGCTTTGGAAGTAGCACAGAAAGGAGTCTGGATGAAGGAGTTCATGACCGACCTAGGAGTGATTCCAAGTGCATCGGGCCCGATGACTCTGTTCTGTGACAACACTGGAGCTATTGCTATTGCAAAGGAGCCCAGGTTTCACCACAAGACCAAGAACATCAAGTGCCGCTTCAACTCCATTCGTGGATACATCCAGGATGGAGATATAGATATTTGTAAAGTACATACGGATCTAAATGTCACAGATCTGTTGACTTAACCTCTTTCACGAGCAAAACATGATCAGCACCAGAACTCTATGAGTGTTCGATTCATCACAATGTAACTAGATTATTGACTCTCGTGCAAGTGGGAGACTGTTGGAAATATGGCCTAGAGGCAATAATAAAGTGGTTATTATTATATTTCCTCGTTCATGATAATTGTCTATTATTCATGCTATAATTGTATTAACCGGAAGCCATAATACATGTGCGAATATATAGATCACAATGTGTCCCTGGTGAGCCTCTATTTGGCTAGCTCGTTGATCAATAGATGATCATGGTTTCCTGATCCTGGACATTGGATGTCACTGATAACATTTTCTAATGTCAAGTTTCATTTCCTTAGACCATGAGACTGTGCAACTCCCGGATACCGTAGGAGTGCTTTGGGTGTATCAAACGTCAGAACGTAACTGGGGGATTATAAAGGTGCACTACAGGTATCTCCGAACGTATCTGTTAGGTTGTACTAATCGAGACTAGGATTTTTCACTCCGTGTGACGGAGAGGTATCTCTGGGCCCACTCGGTAATCCATCATCATATTGAGCTCGGTGTGACTAAGGAGTTAGCCACGGGATGATGTATTATGGAATGAGTAAAGAGACTTGTCGGTAACGAGTTTGAACAAGGTATAGGGGTACCGACGATCGAATCTCGGGGAAGTATCATACCGGTAGACAAAGGGAATTGCATACGGGATTGATCGAGTCCCCGACATCGTGGTTCATCCGATGAGATCATCATGGAACATGTGGGAACCAACATGGATATCCATACCCCGCCATTGGTTATTGACCGGAGAGGTGTCTCGGTCATGCCTGCATGCTTCCCGAACCCATAGGGTCCACACACTTAAGGTTCGACGACGCTAGGGTTATATGGGAATAGTATACGTGGTTACCGAAGGTTGTTTGGAGTCACAGATGAGATCCCGGACGTCACGAGGAGCTCCGGAATGGTCCGGAGGTAAAGATTCATACATAGAAAGTGAGGATTTGATCGCCGGAGGTGTTCGGGCGTCATCTGTAATGTATCGGGACCACCAGAAGAGTTCCGGGGGTCCACCGGGAAGGGCCGCCAGCCCAGAAGGGGTACATGGACCAAAAGTGGATGGGAACCGGCCAATAAATGGTCTGGTGTGCCACCACCATCAGCCCAAGGCACAAGAGAGGGGTGGTGGGTTAACCCTAGGCGTGGTGGCTTGGCCACCTTAGGGCGCCACCTCCTTCACCTCTTGTCCGCCGCCCCCTTGCCCATCTAGGATTGTCGCACCCCTTAGGGTGGAAACCCTAAGGGTGGGCACCCTCCTCCCTCTCCTCCTATATATAGTGGAGGGTTTGGGGCTGTTTTAAGACACAATTTGTCTCTCTCTCTCGGCGCACCCCTACTCCTCCTCCTCCTCCTCCTTCGTAGTGCTTGGCGAAGCCCTGTCGAAGTGCCACGTAGCTCCACCATCACCACGCCGTCGTGCTGTCGGAGCTCTCCCTCAACCTCTCCTTCCTCCTTGTTGGATCAAGGCATTGGAGAAGTCATCGGGCTGCACGTGTGTTTAACGCGGAGGTGCCGTTGTTCGGCGCATAGATCGGAATCCACCGCGATCTGAATTGCTATGAGTACGACTCCATCAATCGCGTTCTAGCAATGCTTCCGCTTAGCGATCTTCAAAGGTATGAATATGCTCTACCCCATTTCTCGTTGCTGGTTTCTCCATACATAGATCCTTGTGTGACGTAGGATTTTTTTTTTAAATTACTATGTTCCCCAACAAAGACAACCACAACTTTGTTTATTTTTTAGGAAAGGAGGATTACCCCTACCTCTGCATCTGAGTGACGCATACAACCATTTTATTAATTATTTACAAGGACCTTACAAAATAGTACATTAGGTAGTTTGAAACCATCATCTTAGCAACAACTGTCACTATTCATATTCACTTGCTGAAGGGGTGTCAATGGTCCGAGCCTAATATCAAACATACATCACACCAAAGCCTAACATCTAAAGCCAGAGTCTCCAACCAAGCCACATACTGGGTTTGGGGTACAAGCCGGTCCAATAAAATCACTTGTCTCGTCGCTGCCTTCTTCCACCAGTCCATCTTGAGAGCAGAAACTAACGCACCGACCATGCCATGCCTCTGTGCCATCAATGCCATTATGACGCCAGAAAGTGTCCTCCTTCCGCGCAAATCCATCTTTATGCATCCGACGCCAAGTCTCCATTGCGCCATGATACGTCTCAAACATATCTATAATTTTTGATGGTTTCATGTTGTTATCTTGTCAACTTTGGATGTTTATATACCTTTTATATTTTTTTTGGGACTAACTTATTAATTCAGTGCCAAGTGCCAGGTCTTGTTTTTTCTGTGTTTTTGACTCTTTTCAGATCTGATTTTGGAACGGAGTCCAAACGGAATAAAATCCCCGAAATAAATTTTTCCAGAACAGAAGAAGATCAGGGGACTTGAGGGCCAAGGTAGGAGGCCCACAGGGAGCCCACAAGCCCTGACGCCGCGTCCAGGGGGGCCCGCGGCGACCAGGCTTGTGGCCTCCCTGGCGCTCCCCTGTCCTAGCTCTTTGGCCTATAAATTCCCTAAAATCCCAGAAAAAATCAGGGCATCCACGAAAACACTTTTCCACCGCCGCAAGCTTCCATTTCTGCGATATCTCATCTGCAGACCCTTCCCGGTGCCCTGCCGGAGGGGACTTTGGAGTTGGAGGGCTTCTACATCAACATCATCGCATCTCCAATGACTCGTGAGTAGTCCACTTCAGACCTACGGGTCCGTAGTTAGTAGCTAGATGGCTTCTTCTCTCTCTTGGATCTTCAATACAAAGTTCTGCATGATTTTCATGGAGATCTATCCGATGTAATCCTCTTTGGCAGTGTGTTTGTTGAGATCCGATGAATTGTCGATTTGTGATCAGATTATCTATGAATTATATTTGAGTCTTTGCTGATTTCTTATATGCATGATTTGATATCCTTGTAAGTCTCTCCGAGACTTGGGTTTTGTTTGGCCAACTAGATATATGATTCTTGCAATGGGAGAAGTGCTTGGTTTTGGTTCATACCGTGCGGTGACCTTTCCCAGTGACAGAAGGGGCGGCAAGGCACGCATCGTGTTGTTGCCATCAAGGGTAACAAGATGGGCTTTCATCATAGATTTGATATTGTCCATCTACATCATGTCATCTTGCTTAAGGCGTTACTCTGTTCTTATGAGCTCAATACACTAGATGCATGTTGGATAGCGGTCGATGTGTGGAGTAATAGTAGTAGATGCAGAAAGTATCGGTCTACTTGTTTTGGACGTGATGCCTATATATATGATCATTGCCATAGATAACGTCATGACTTTGCGCGGTTCTATCAATTGCCCGACAGTAATTCGTTCACCCACCGTCTACTTGCTTTCATGAGAGAAGCCACTAGTGAACACTACGGCCCCCGGGTCTATTCACAACTATCGTCTCCATTTTTACTTTTACTTTGCTTTGTTTACTTTTTGCTTTCAGTTCTCACTTTGCAAACAATCTATAAGGGATTTACATCCCCTTCATAGTGTTGGGTGCAAGCTCTTTGTGTTTGTGCAGGTACTTGTGACTTGACTCGATCCTCCTACTGGATTGATACCTTGGTTCTCAAACTGAGGGAAATACTTACCGCCGCTGTGCTACATCACCCTTTTCTCTTCAAGGAAACACCAACGCAAGGCTCCAAGGCCGCGGGGAATCCTTTGCGTATTTGCCAAGGAAGTCCCTATAGGCGTAGCCCGTAGCAGAAGGATTCCTGGCGCCGTTGCCAGGGAAGGTATTTTGTTGCCGTAGGAGAACTATTTCTGGCGCCGTTGCCGGGGAAGGTCCTTTGTTGCCCTAGCAGAAATATTTTTGGCGCCGTTGCCGGGAAGAGATCAAGTCAAGATCTATCCAAGTAGGTGTCACAAACTCATCTCTTTCATTTACCTTTTTTGCCAGTTGCCTCTCGTTTTCCTCTCCCCACTTCACATTTGTCGTTTTCATTTGCCTTTCTCCTTTGCCGTTTTCATTTGCCAGTTTTCTTGCTTGCTTGTGTTCTTGTTTGTTTGTTGAAGTCATCATGGCTGAAAACACCAAACTTTGCGACTTCTCGAATACAAATAATAATGATTTTATTAGTACTCCGATTGCTCCCGCCACTAGTGCGGAATCATACGAAATCAACGCCGCCTTGCTGAATCTTGTTATGAAAGAGCAATTCTCTGGCCTTCCTAGTGAAGATGCCGCATCCCATCTCAATACCTTCATTGAGCTTTGCGATATGCAAAAGAAAATAGATGTGGATAATGACGTGATTAAATTGAAGCTTTTTCCGTTCTCTTTGCGAGATCGTGCGAAAACTTGGTTTTCTTCTTTGCCTAAAAATAGTATCGATTCTTGGAATAAGTGCAAAGATGCTTACATATCCAAGTATTTTCCGCCGGCTAAGATTATCTCTCTCCGTAACGATATCATGAATTTCAAGCAACTTGATCATGAACACGTTGCACAATCTTGGGAGAGGATGAAGTTAATGATTAGAAATTGTCCTGCTCATGGCTTGAGTTTGTGGATGATTATACAAATCTTTTACGCTGGTTTGAATTTTGCTTCTCGCAATATCTTGGACTCCGCCTCAGGTGGAACGTTCATGGAAATCACGTTAGGAGAAGCTACAAAACTCCTAGACAATATCATGACCAACTACTCTCAGTGGCACACTTAAAGGTCACCTGCTAGCAAAAAGGTACACGCTATAGAAGATATTAACTCGCTTAGTGCTAAGATGGACGAGTTGATGAATTTGGTTGCTAGTAGAAATGCTCCTTTAGATCCTAATGACATGCCACTATCTTCTTTGATTGAGAGTAGCAACGCTAGTTTGGACGTTAATTTTGTTGGTAGTAACAATTTTGACAACAACAATGCTTTTAGAGGAAACTATGTTCCTAGGCCTTTTCCTAGTAACTCCTCTAGCAATTATGGCAATTCCTACAATAACACTTATGGAAATCACAACAAATTACCCTCTGATTTAGAGAGTAATATCAAAGAGTTTATCAACTCTCAAAAGATTTACAATGCGTCCATAGAGGAAAAACTACTCAAAATAGACGATTTGGCTAAGAGCGTTGATAGGATGTCTTGTGATATTGATGCTTTGAAAGTTAGATGTGCTCCTCCCAAGGTCAACTTGGATGAAACTTTAAAAGCTATGCGTGTCTCCATGAATGAGAGCAAAGAAAGAACCGCCCAAATTCGCGCTAGGCATGAATGGTTTAAAAGGGTGCGTTCTGGTGATGCAAATCACGAAGATCTTAAAGTGCTTGGTGTGACTCCTCTTGAATCTTTGTTTTCGCGTATCAAACCTATTGATGAAGGGGCTGTATATGAATCCACTTTGGTTGAAAAACGCCTCAATGATTCGGAGCCCACCTATCTCGATGATAAAGGTGTGGAGAGTGGAGTAGAAGAAATCAAAATATTGGGTAGTAATGAAACTCCCACTTTGGATTTCAAGGAATTCAATTATGATAGTTGCTCCTTGTTTGAATGCATTTCCTTGATGCAATCCATTGCAAACTCTCCACATGCTTATAGCCAAAGCAAAGCCTTTACCGCACATATCATAGATGCTATGATGAAATCTCTTGAAGAGAAACTCGAATTAGAAGTCTCTATACGTAGAAAACTTCATGATGAGTGGGAACCTACTATCAAAATCAAGATAAAAAATTATGAATGCAATGCTTTGTGTGATTTGGGTGCTAGTGTTTCCGCGATTCCAAAGTCTTTATGTCATATTCTTGGTTTTCATGAGATTGAAGAGTGTTCTCTTAATTTGCATCTTGCGGATTCTACTGTCAAGAAACCCATGGAAAGGATCAATGATGTTCTTATTGTTGCAAATAAGAACTATGTACCCGTGGATTTCATTGTACTTGACATAGATTGCAATCCTTCATGCCCCATTATTCTTGGTAGACCTTTCCTAAGGACTATTGGTGCTATCATCGATATGAAGGAAGGGAATATTAGATTTAAATTTCCTCTAAAGAAGGGCATGGAGCATTTTCCTAGAAAGAAAATAAGATTGCCTTATGAATCTATGATGGGGGCTACTTATGGTTTGAGCACCAAAGATGACTATACGTGATTCCATCACCTTATGCCTAGCTAAGGGCATTAAACAATAGCGCTTGTTGGGAGGCAACCCAACGAATCTATCCTTTTTCTTTCTGTTTTGTGTTTTCCACACTTTCATAATTCTGTTATGATTGTGTTTTTGTGTTTCTTTTGCGTTTGTGCCAAGTAAAACCGTTATGATTAGTCTTGGGGATGATCGTTTGGTCATGCTGGAAAAGATAGAAACTTTCTGCTCACGAAAAGATATTTTTTTTCTGTAAGAGCTTTTGAGTTGATTCTTTTTGTTGCTGATTGCTACGCAAATTCTTCAGACTTTCGTAATTCGTCAGAATTTTTGAAGTACCAGAAGTATACGAAGTATACATATTGCTACAGACTGGTCTGTTGTTAACAAATTCTGTTTTTTATTGAGTTGGTTGCTTATTTTGATGAAACTATGGATAGTATCGGGGGGTATTAGCCATGGAAGATTGAAAATACAGTAACCCAACATCAACATAAGTAGAATTTAAGTTTGCTACAGTACCTAAGGAAGTGGTGGTTTGCTTTCTTATACTAATGATATCATGAGTTTCTGTTTAAGTTTCGTGTTGTGAAGTTTTCAAGTTTTGGGTGAAGTTCTTATGGACAAAAAGATAAAGAGTGGCAAGAGCTCAAGCTTGGGGATGCCCAAGGCACCCCAAGTTTATTCAAGGATGTCGTAAAAGCCTAAGCTTGGGGATGCCCCGAGAAGGCATCCCCTCTTTCGTCTTCAATCCATCGGTAACGTTACTTGGGGCTATATTTTTATTCACCACATGTTATGTGTTTTGCTTGGAGCGTCTTGTATCGTAGGAGTCTTTTATTTTTGTTGTGTCACAATCTTCCTTGCTGCACACCTACAGAGAGAGACATGCACTCACCGTGATTTTGTCGAGCTTCACTTATATCCTTTGGTTAGACAATTCAGCTCACATGTGTTTCACTTATATCTTTTGAGCTAATTGATTTTGCTCTATGTGTCTCACTTCTATCTTTTAGAGCACGGAAGCGCGTGGCGTGGTAGTTGATCTATGCTATGAAAGTAGTCTCAAAAGGGATAGTTATCCAAAGGGATATGAAAACTTCCACCTTCATGTGCATTGAATAGTTAGAGAAGTTTGATTCATCTCAATTAGTTTTGAGTTGTGGTTGTGGTAATATTAAAGTTATACTAGTAAGGTGTTGTGGATCTAGAAATACTTGTTTTGAAGTTAGTGATTCCCGTAGCATGCACGTATGGTGAACCGCTATGTGATGAAGTCTGATCATGATTATTCTATTGATTGTCATCCTTTGTGTGGCGGTCGGGATCGCGCGATGGTTTATACCTACCAACCCTTCCCCTAGGAGTATGCGTTGAATGCTTTGTTTCGATTACTACTAAAACTTTTGCAACAAGTATATGAGTTCTTCATGACTAATGTTGAGTCCATGGTTTAGATGCACTTTCACCTTCCACCATCACTATCTTCTTTAGTGTCGTGCAACTTTCGCCGGTGCACAAAACCCACCATTAGCCTCCCTCAAAACAGCCACCATACCTACCTACTATGGCTTTTTCAAAGCCATTCCAAGATATATTGCCATGCAACTACCACCATGACATGTGCCACCACTTCTACATTGCCATTGCATGATCATAAGATAGCTAGCATGATGTTTCCATTGATGTCTATGCCATGCTAGATAATTGTCACGATACACTACCGAAGGCATTCCATATAGAGTCATCATTGCTCTAAGTTTTGAGTTGTAAGTGTGATGATCATAATTGATGGAGCATTGTCCCATGTGAGGAAATAAAAGAGGCCAGCGAAGCCCATTTACAAAAATAGGCCAAAGATGCCCACCAAAATAAAATATACTCCCTCTGTTTCAAAATATAAGACATTTTAGAGATTCTACTAGAAGACTACATACGGAGCAAAATGAGTGAATCTATACTCTAAAATATGTCTATGTACATCCGTATGTAGTTCATAGTGCAATCTCTAAAAGGTCTTATATTTAGGAACGGAGGGAATATATATATAAAAAAAAGAGGCCAAAGAGCCGACCAAAAAATGAGAGAAAAAGAGAGAAGGGATAGTGCTACTATCTTTCCACACTTGTGCTTCATATTAAGCACCATGATCTTCATGATTGAGAGTCTCTCGTTTTGTCACCACCATATAGCTAGTGGGAAATTTTCATTATATAACTTGGCTTGTATATTCCAATGATAGGCTTCCTCAAAATTGCCTTAGGTCTTCGTGAGCAAGCAAGTTGGATGCACACCCACTAGTTTTCTTCAAGAGCTTTCACATACTCTTAGCTCTAGTGCATCATTTTATGGCAATCCCTACTCATTCACGTTGATATCTATTGATGAGCATCTCCATAGCTCGTTGATATGCCTAGTCAATGTGACCATCTTCTCCTTGTTTGCCTTGCATCCTCCACCACACTCCATTCCACTTATAGTGCTAAAACCATGGCTCACGCTCATGTATTGCGTGAGAGTTGAAAAAGTTTGAGAAAGTAAAGGTGTGAAAACAATTACTTGGCCAATACCGGGGTTGTGCATGATTTAAATTCGTTGTGCAAGGATGACAGAGCATAGCCAGACTATATGATTTTGTAGGGATAACTTTCTTTTGGCCTTGTTATTTTGAAAGTTCATGATTACCATGCTAGTTTGCTTGAAGTATTATTGTCTCCACGTCAATAGCAAACTATTGTTTTGAATCTAATGGATCTGAACATTCACGTCACATAAGAGGAGTTACAAAGCACATCTATGCTAGGTAGTATGAAAGCATCAAAAATTCATTCTTTATCACTTCCCTACTCGAGGACGAGCAGGAGTTAAGCTTGGGGATGCTTGATACGTCTCAAACGTATCTATAATTTTTGATGGTTTCATGTTGTTATCTTGCCAACTTTGGATGTTTTATATACCTTTTATATCCTTTTTTGGGACTAACTTATTAATTCAGTGCCAAGTGCCAGTTCCTGTTTTTTCTATGTTTTTGACTCTTTTCAGATCTGATTTTGGAACAGAATCCAAACGGAATAAAATCCCCGAAATAAAATTTTCCAGAACAGAAGAAGATCGAGGGACTTGAGGGCCAAGGCACGAGGCCCACAGGGAGCCCACAAGCCCTGACGTCGCGGCCAGGGGGGCCCGCGGTGACCAGGCTTGTGGCCTCCCTGGTGCTCCCCTGCCCTAGCTCTTTGGCCTATAAATTCCCTAAAATCCCAGAAAAAATCAGGGCATCCATGAAAACACTTTTCCGCCGCCGGAAGCTTTCGTTTCCGCGAGATCTCATCTGATGACCCTTCCCGGTGCCCTGCCGGAGGGGACTTTGGAGTTGGAGGGCTTCTACATCAACATCATCGCCTCTCCAATGACTCGTGAGTAGTCCACTTCAGACCTACGAGTCCATAGTTAGTAGCTAGATGGCTTCTTCTCTCTCTTGGATCTTCAATACAAAGTTCTCCATGATCTTCATGGAGATCTATCCGATGTAATCCTCTTTGGCGGTGTGTTTGTCGAGATCCGATGAATTGTCGATTTGTGATCAGATTATCTATGAATTATATTTGAGTCTTTGCTGATTTCTTATATGCATAATTTGATATCCTTGTAAGTCTCTCCGAGTCTTGGGTTTTGTTTGGCCAACTAGATCTATAATTCTTGCAATGGGAGAAGTGCTTGGTTTTGGGTTCATACCGTGCGGTGACCTTTCCAAGTGACAGAAGGGGTAGCAAGGCACGCATCGTGTTGTTGCCATCAAGGGTAACAAGATGGGCTTTCATCATAGATTTGAGATTGTCCATCTACATCATGTCATCTTGCTTAAGGCGTTACTCTGTTCTGATGAACTCAATACACTAGATGCATGCTGGATAGCGGTCGACGTGTGGAGTAATAGTAGTAGATGCAGAAAGTATCGGTCTACTTGTTTTGGACGTGATGCCTATAGATATGATCATTGCCATAGATAACGTCATGACTTTGCGCGGTTCTATCAATTGCTCGACAGTAATTCGTTCACCCACCGTCTACTTGCTTTCATGAGAGAAGCCACTAGTGAACACTACGGCCCCCGGGTCTATTCACAACTATCGTCTCCACTTTTACTTTTACTTTGCTTTGTTTACTTTTTGCTTTCAGTTCTCACTTTGCAAACAATCTATAAGGGATTTACATCCCCTTCATAGTGTTGGGTGCAAGCTCTTTGTGTTTGTGCAGGTACTTGTGACTTGACTCGATCCTCCTACTGGATTGATACCTTGGTTCTCAAACTGAGGGAAATACTTACCGCCGCTGTGCTACATCACCCTTTTCTCTTCAAGGAAACACCAACGCAAGGCTCCAAGGCCGCGGGGAATCCTTTGCGTATTTGCCAAGGAAGTCCCTATAGGCGTAGCCCGTAGCAGAAGGATTCCTGGCGCCGTTGCCAGGGAAGGTCTTTTGTTGTCGTAGCACGCCTCGCCACCGAGATCCGTCGTCATCAATGTGTAGGATGAAGCACCTAATCTTCGTCCACATCACAAACACATCACGAGACCACAAAAGTACACCCAAATCTACGAGACCCATCACACTACTACTTCTAGAAACGATCAATCACGACAAACACCGATGCGGTACCGAAAGTTGGTTTGACGAAAGGGCTCGATCAGGCGATGGCGATCTGGGCGGACTTGGTCTTATTCTTCAGCGGCTTCTGCTTCTTGATGGTGACAATGAGGACACCGTTATGGCAGCACGCGGCCACGGCGCCCGCGTCCGCATCCTCCGGCAGCCGGAACTTGCGCACGAACGATCGCGGAGCTCCTATCGGACATACTGGCAGCCCCTTGATACGTCTCCAACGTATCTATAATTTTTGATGGTTTCATGCTATTATCTTGTCAAACTTTGGATGTTTCGTATGGCTTTTATATCTTTTTTGGGACTAACTTATTAACTCAGTGCCAAGTGTCAGTTCCTCTTTTTTCCGTGTTTTTGACCATTTTTAGAGGAGGATTTTAAACGGAGTCCAAACGGAATAAAACTTCCGAAAAGATTTTTTCCGGAACAGAAGATACGTAGAAAGCTTGGATACCAAGGCAGGGAGTCCCGAGGGAGGCCACAAGCCCCCATGGCGCGGCCAGGGGGGCCGCGCCTCCCAGGCTTGTGGGCTCCCTGGGCCTCCCCTACCCTAGCTCCTTCGCCTATAAATTCCCTAAAATCCCTAAAATAATCAAGAGATCCACGAAAATACTTTTCCGCCGCCACAAGCTTCTTTCTCCGCAAGATCCCATCTGGGGCACGTTTTGCCGGAGGGGGGGTCGGATACGGAGGGCTTCTTCATCAACACCATGACCTCTCCGATGATGCGTGAGTAGTTCACCATAGACCTACGGGTCCATAGCTAGTAGCTAGATGGCTTATTCTCTCTCTTGGATCTTCAATACAAAGTTCTCCATGATCTTCATGGAGATCTATCCGATGTAATCTTCTTTTGCGGTGTGTTTGTCGAGATCCGATGAATTGTGGATTTATGATCAGATTATCTATGAATCTTATTTGAGTTTCTCCTGATCTCTTTTATGCATGATTTCATATCCTTGTAATTCTCTTCGAGTTGTGGGTTTTATTTGGCCATCTTGATCTATGATTCTTGCAATGAGAGAAGTGCTTGGTTTTGGGTTCATACCGTGCGGTGACCTCACCCAGTGACAGAAGGGGTAGCGAGGCACGCATCGTGTTGTTGCCATTAAGGGTAAAAAGATGGGGTTTTCATCATTGGTTTGAGTTTATCCCTCTACATCATGTCATCTTGCTTAAGGTGTTACTCTGTTCGTCATGAACTCAATACACTAGATGCATGCTGGATAGCGGTCGATGTGTGGAGTAATAGTAATAGATGCAGAAAGTATCGGTCTACTTGTCTCGGACGTGATGCCTATATGTATGATCATTGCCTTAGATATCGTCATGACTTTGCGCGGTTCTATCAATTGCTCGACAGTAATTTGTTCACCCATCGTAATATTTGCTATTTTGAGAGAAGCCTCTAGTGAACACTATAGCCCCCGGGTCTACTTCACACCATATTTTCAGCCTTACACTTTTACTTTGTTGCACTTTCCTTCTTCAAATCTCACTTTGCAATCAATCTTGAAGGGATTGACAACCCCTTTATAGCGTTGGGTGCAAGCTCTTTTATGTTGGACTTGACGCGATTCTCCTACTGGATTGATACCTTGGTTCTCAAACTGAGGGAAATACTTACTGCTCCTGTGCTTCATCACCCTTTCCTCTCCAAGGGAAAACCAATGCAATCCAATTCTCCGTCAACATGCCAATTTTCTGGCGCCGTTGCCGGGGAGGATCAAGTCAAGAACTCATCCAAGTAAGTGTCGCAAACTCATCTCTTGCATTTACTTTTTTGCCTCTCGTTTTCCTCTCTCCCACTTCTGAAAAACAAAAATTTACAAAAATATTTGCCTTTTTCGTTTGCCTTTTTCGTTCGCCCTTTTCTCTCGCTTGCTTTCTGTTCGCTTGTGTGCTTGCTTGCTTGCTTGCTGAAGTCACCATGACTGAAAAAACCAAACTTTGTGACTTCTCGAAATCTAATAATAATGACTTTATTAGTACTCCGATTGCTCCCGCCACTAGTGCGGAATCATACGAAATCAATGCTGCTTTGCTGAATCTTGTTATGAAAGAGCAATTCCGCGGCCTTCCTAGTGAAGATGACGCATCCCATCTTAATACCTTCATTGAGCTTTGTGATATGCAAAAGAAGAAAGATGTGGATAATGATGTGATTAAATTGAAGCTTTTTCCGTTCTCGTTGCGAGATCGAGCAAAAACTTGGTTTTCGTCTTTGCCCAAAAATAGTATTGATTCTTGGAACAAGTGCAAACATGCTTATATATCCAAGTATTTTCCGCTGGCTAAGATTATCTCTCTCCGTAATGATATCATGAATTTTAAGCAACTTGATCATGAACATGTTGCACAATCTTGGGAGAGAATGAAATTGATGATTAGAAATTGTCCCGCTCATGGCTTGAGTCTTTGGATGACTATACAAATCTTTTACGCTGGCTTGAATTTCGCTTCTAGAAATATCTTGGACTCCAAGTGAGGTGGAACATTCATGGAAATCATGTTAGGAGAATCCACAAAACTCCTAGACAATATCATGATGAACTACTCTCAGTGGCACACTGAAAGGTCACCTACTAGTAAGAAGGTACACGCTATAGAAGAAATTAACTCGTTGAGTGCTAAGATGGATGAGTTAATGAATTTGGTTGCTAGTAGAAGTGCGCATTTAGATCCTAATGATATGCCCTTGTCTTCCTTGATTGAGAGTAGCAACGCTAGCTTGGACGTTAATTTTGTTGGTAGGAATAATTTTGGCAACAACAATGTTTTTAGAGGAAACTATGTTCCTAGGCCTTTTCCTAGTAACCCCTCTAATAACTTTGGCAACTCCTACAACAATACTCATGGAAGTTATAATAGATTACCCTCTGATCTAGAGAGTAATATCAAAGAGTTTATCAACTCACAAAAGATTTTCAATGCGTCCATAGAGGAAAAACTACTCAAAATTGATGATTTGGCTAGGAGCGTTTACAGAATTTCTAGTGATATTGATTCTTTGAAAGTTAGATGCGCTCCTCCCAAGATCAATATGGATGAAACTTTGAAAGCTATGCGTGTTTCCATGAGTGAGAGCAAAGAAAGAGCCGGCCAAATTCGTGCTAGACATGAATGGCTTAAAAGGGCGTGTTCTCGTGATAAGAATCACGAAGATCTTAAAGTGCATGGTGTTACTCCCATTGAATCTTTGTTTTATTATGTCAAACCTAATGATGATGGGGTTGGATATGAATCCAATTTGGTTGAAAAATGCCCCAATTATTCGGAGTCCATCTATATTGATGCTAAAAGCATTGAAAGTGGAGTAGAAGATATTAAAACTTTGAGTAGTAATGAAATTACTACTTTGGATTTCAAGGAATTCAATTATGATAGTTGCTCATTGATTGAATGCATTTCCTTGATGCAATCCATGCTAAACTCTCCACACGCTTATAGCCAAAACAAGGCCTTTACCGATCATATCGTCGAAGCTATGATAAAATCTCTTGAAGAGAAACTTGAATTGGAAGTTTCTATCCCCAGAAAGCTATATGATGAGTGGGAACCTACTATCAAAATCAAAATCAAAAATTATGAATGCAATGCTTTGTTTGATTTGGGTGCTAGTGTTTCCACGATTCCAAAGTCTTTATGTGATGTTCTGGGTTTTAATGAGATTGAGGAGTGTTCTCTTAATTTGCATCTTACGGATTCTACTGTCAAGAAACCCATGGGAAGGATCAATGATGTTCTTATTATTGCAAATAGGAACTATGTACCCGTGGATTTCATTGTGCTTGACATTGATTGCAATCCTACATGCCCTATCATTCTTGGTAGACCTTTCCTAAGGACTATCGGTGCTATCATCGATATGAAAGAAGGAATATTATATTTCAATTTCCTTTAAAGAAGGGCATGGAGCATTTCCCTAGAAAGAAAATAAGATTGCCTTATGAGTCCATGATGAGGGCTACTTACGGTTTGAGCACCAAAGACGACGATACGTGATTCTATCGCTTTATGCCTAGCTAAGGGTGTTAAACAATAGCGCTTGTTGGGAGGCAACCCAATGAATTTATCTTTTTATTTCTGTTTTGTTGCGTCCACGCCATCATAATTCTGTTATGATAGTGTCTTTTGTGTTTCTTTTTGTGTTTGAGCCAAGCAAAACCTTTATGACTAGTCTTGGTGATGGTTGTTTGATCCTGCTGGAAAAAGACAGAAACGTTTCGCTCACGAGATTATTTTTCATTTTTATTCAGAAAGAGTTTTGAGTTGATTCGTTTTGCTGCTGGTTGATATGTCTTTTGCCAAAGCATTCGTAATTTTTCAGAATTTTTGAAGTACGAGAAGTATACGAAGTATACATATTGCTACAGACTGGTCTGTTTTTGACAGATTCTGTTTTTGTTGAGTTGGTTGCTTGTTTTGATGAAACTATGGATAGTATCGGGGGGTACTAGCCATGGAAAAGTGAGAATAAAGTAATCTAACACCAATATAAATAGAAATCAAGATTGCTACAGTACCTAAAGAGGTGGTAGTTTCTTTTCTTGTGCTAATGATATCACGAGTTTCTGTTTAAGTTTTGTGTTGTAAAGTTTTCAAGTTTTGGGTGATGTTCTCATGGACAAAGGGATAAATAGTGGAAAGAGCTCAAGCTTGGGGATGCCCAAGGCATCCAAGAAAAATTCAAGGACACCAAAAAGCCTAAGCTTGGGGATGCCCCGGGAAGGCATCCCCTCTTTCGTCTTCAATCCATCGGTAACATTACTTGGAGCTATATTTTTATTCACCACATGCTATGTGTTTTGCTTGGAGCGTCTTGTATCGTAAGAGACTTTTCTTTTTTGTTGTGTCACAATCATCCTTGCTGCACACCTTTTGAGAGAGACATGCACTCATCGTGAATTTGCTAGAATGCTCATTGTGGTTCACTTATATCTTTTGAGCCTAGATAATTTTGCTCTATGTGCTTC
This sequence comes from Hordeum vulgare subsp. vulgare, assembly GCF_904849725.1. Classification (NCBI taxonomy): domain Eukaryota; kingdom Viridiplantae; phylum Streptophyta; class Magnoliopsida; order Poales; family Poaceae; genus Hordeum; species Hordeum vulgare. The sequence goes on along the minus strand of NC_058523.1, from coordinate 529,921,415 downwards.
ACTTAGATCTTTTAGAGCACGGCGGTGCGTAACTTGGTAGTTGGCTTCTGCTATGAAAGTAGTCCCAAAGGTGATAGGTACCCAAAGAGGATACAAAAACTTCCATCTTCATGTGCATTTAGTAGAAAGAGAAGTTTGATTCCTCTCAATTAGTTTTGATACTGGATTTGGTAATATTAAGAGCTATGTTACTAGGGTGTTGTGAATCTTGAAATACTTGTGTTGAGGTTAGTAATTCCCGTAACATGCACGTATGGTGAACCGTTATGTTAGGAAGTCGGAGCATAATTGATCTTTTGATTGTCATCCTTTGTGTTGCGCTCGGGATCGCGCGATGGTTTACACCTACCAACCCTTTCCCTAGGAGTAAGCGTTTAGCACTTAGTTTTGATTACTAATAAAAACTTCCGCAACAAGTATGTGAGTTCTTCATGACTAATGTGAGTCCATGGTATAGATGCACTTTCACCTTCCACCATTGCTAGCCTCCCTAGTGCCGCGCAATTTTCGCCGGTACACAAACCCACCATATGCCTTCCTCAAAACAGCCACCATATCTACCTATTATGGCATTTTCATAGTCATTCCGAGATATATTGTCATGCAACTCCCACCGTTCCGTCTCATGACTTGTGCCGTTACTCTCATTTTGCCATTGCATGATCGTAAGATAGCTAGCGAGATGTTTCAACGCCATACGCCAAGCTAGATTGTTGCACATCCCGATACACTGCCGAAGGCATTTCCTATAGAGTCATCATCATTCTGAGCTTTGAGCTGTGAGTAAATAAAAGTGTGATGATCCTCATTATTAGAGCATTGTCCCATGTGAGAAAAAAAAGAGGCCAAAGTTGCCCACATAAAAAAGAGAGGCCAAAGAGCCCAAATAAAAAAAGAGAAAAAGAGAGAAGGGACAATGCTACTATCTTTTTCCACACTTGTGCTTCATAATAGCACCATGTTCTTCATGATTGAGAGCTTCTTGCTTTGTCACCACCATATACTAGTGGGATCTTTATTATATAACTTGGCTTGTATATTCCAAGGATGAGATTCCTCAAATTGCCCTAGGTCTTCATGAGCAAGCAAGTTTGATGCACACCCACTAGTTCTTCTTTTGAGCTTTCACATACTTATAGCTTTCTTGCATCCTTTGTATGGCAATCCCTACTCATTCACATTTATATCTATTAATGGGCATCTCCATAACCCTTTGATACGCCGAGTCAATGTGACCATCTCCTCCTTTTTTGTCTCACAAACACCACCACACTCTATTCCACCTATGGTGCTATATCCATGGCTCACGCTCATTTATTGCGTGATAGTTGAAAAAGATTTGAGAAAGTAAGAGTGCGAAAACAATTACTTGGCCAATACCGGGGTTGTGCATGATTTAAATTAGTTCTGTGGGGATGATGGAGCATAGCCAGACTATCTGATTTTGTAGGGATAACTTTCTTTGGCCTTGTTATTTCGAAAGTTCATGATTACCTTGCTAGTTTGATTGAAGTATTATTGTTTTCACGTCAATAGCAAACTATTGTTTTGAATCTTACGGATCTGAACATTCATGTCACATTAAAGAAGTTACAAAGGACAATTATGCTAGGTAGCATTCCACATCAAAAATTCAGTCTTTATCACTTCCCTACTCGAGGACGAGCAGGAGTTAAGCTTGGGGATGCTTGATACGTCTCCAACGTATCTATCATTTTTGATGGTTTCATGCTATTATCTTGTCAAACTTTGGATGTTTCGTATGCCTTTTATATCTTTTTTGGGACTAACTTATTAACTCAGTGTCAAGTGTGAGTTCCTGTTTTTTTCGTGTTTTTGACCCTTTTCAGAGGAGGATTTTAAATGGAGTCCAAATTGAATAAAACTTCCGAAAAGATTTTTTCCGGAACAGAAGATATGCAGAAAGCTTGGGAACCAAGGTAGGGAGTCCTGGGGGAGGCCACAAGCCCCCATGGCGCGGCCAGGGGGGCCGCGCCTCCCAGGCTTGTGGGCTCCCTCGGCCTCCCCTGCCCTAGCTCCTTCGCCTATAAATTCCCTAAAATCCCTAAAAAACAAGAGATCCACGAAAATACTTTTCCGCCGCCGCAAGCTTCTGTCTCCGCAAGATCCCATCTGGGCACGTTCTGGTGCCCTGTCGGAGGGGGATTCGGATACGGAGGGCTTCTTCATCAACACCATGACCTCTCCGATGATGCGTGAGTAGTTCACCATAGACCTACGGGTCCATAGCTAGTAGCTAGATGGCTTATTCTCTCTCTTGGATCTTCAATACAAAGTTCTCCATGATCTTCATTGAGATCTATCTGATGTAATCTTCTTTTACGGTGTGTTTGTCGAGATCCGATGAATTGTGGATTTATGATCAGATTATATATGAATCTTATTTGAGTTTCTTCTGATCTCTTATATGCATGATTTCATATCCTTGTAATTCTCTTCGATTTGTGGGTTTTGTTTGGCCATCTTGATCTATGATTCTTGCAATGGGAGAAGTGCTTGATTTTGGGTTCATACCATGCGGTGACCTCACCCAGTGACAGAAGGGGTAGCGAGGCACGCATCATGTTGTTGCCATCAAGGATAAAAAGATGGGGTTTTCATCATTAGTTTGAGTTTATCCATCTACATCATGTCATCTTGCTTAAGGCGTTACTCTGTTCGTCATGAACTCAATGCACTAGATGCATGCTGGATAGCAGTCGATGTGTGGAGTAATAGTATTAGATGCAGAAAGTATCGGTCTACTTGTCTCGGACGTGATGCCTATATGTATGATCATTGCCTTAGATATCGTCATGACTTTGCGCGGTTCTATCAATTGCTCGACAGTAATTTGTTCACCCACCATAATATTTGCTATTTTGGGAGAAGCCTCTAGTGAACACTATGGCCCCCGGGTCTACTTCACACCATATTTTCAGCCTTACACTTTTACTTTGTTGCACTTTCCGCCTTCAGATCTCACTTTGCAATCAATCTTGAAGGGGTTGACAACCCCTTTATAGCGTTGGATGCAAGCTCTTTTGTGTTTGCGCAGGTACTCTGGACTTGACGCGATTCTCCTACTGGATTGATACCTTGGTTCTCAAACTGAGGGAAATACTTACTGCTCCTGTGCTACATCACCCTTTCCTCTTTAAGGGAAAACCAACGCATGCCAAGTCTCCGTCAACGTGCCAATTTCTGTCGCTGTTGTTTGAGAAGTAGCACCCCCCCTCCTCCTCCTCCCACTTCTGCTTCGCGTTGGCGCCGCCACCGTCGTCGTTGCTGCGATCTTCATCAGCAGCATGTTGTCCTCCTCTAGAGTCACCTTTATGTTCACAACGCGCCCAAACGTTACCCTACTAGTCGATTTTCGGTCCAAGAAATGTGGGGAACGGGACCGAGCGGCACACGTATCTGCATGTCGTACTTGGAGAGGCCGGGACATCGAGAACAAAAGCGTACTCGCCGGGGGTCTCTATGATGTCCACGACGCGCCCCCGCCCTCGATTTGCGTGCGGGGCTGACCGTGCCCCTGCCCATGCTTGTGTGCGGCATGTTTCATTTTTCTTCTCACATTTAAGTAGTAGGCTACGATATTAGTCCTAAGTAAGAGTGTCATTACATTGGACTTTGATTTGGTGTGATTTCGTGTATTTTAATCCAACATTACGAACACATGGGCATTCAGACACTATCGTTTGAGCTCTCAATAATCGTATTAAGCTTTCTTAGACAATCAAATGTAATATACTCCCTCTGTACCTAAATATTTATAGTTAGTTCTCCCCAACTACAAATATTTAGATACGAAGGAAGTACAAGTGATATGATGTGTTTGTATTTCCGAATTATATATATTCCCTATTCTAGAGCATTCTGCAATGTTTCCTCTCGTGCTATGTCATTGACGTTGGATCATAAACTAACCACACTCACACTATATTTGCAAGAAACAACTTCAATTAGATTTCACCACACCAGCATCCACAACAAGATGAGGAAATGTCGACCAACAACCAAGCCCAGTTCTTTTTAGCTTTTGATTCTTCAAAATCAACTTTTGAAAAACTTCCCCCACAATCAGGCAGAATCAACCGTCGAGTTCTTTTCTGAGAGTGTGGTATGAGATTATGGGATAAGTTGTATGTTGGAATGTTTGTAACGTTCCTGAACTAAAATTGGATATTGGATTGCTAACACTTAGATGTTTCAAACAATTTATCATCAAAGGTTTCATGTACAATGGAGAAATCACAAATCATCTACATCCAAAAAAAATGAAAGGGCTCACCGAGGAAGCGGTCAGCCACTGGTTGGGCTCATCAAGGCCGACGAAGGACGTCAGCGGACGAGCGGGAGGGCAGTCGGAGCCGGCGGGGCATAGGACTTCCGAGGCCGGCGGGATGGGAGTCTGAGGAATCGGCGATGAGGACTGTTTCGGCCGACTGGATGAGCGCTTCAGGGCGACACACGCCGGCTCCGACAGATTTGCTCAAGGGAGGAGGGGCGGCGGGGACTGGAACTCCGGCGAGTCGACGTCGGGCGTCGACGCTAGTGGCCAGGCCGGAGCAGCGATTGAGGGCCACAAGGCGAGTAGGTGGGGCGGAGGAGTGGCCGAGGCGGAGGAGCGGCTTCAGGCGAACGGGCGGGACAGGGGATCAGACGGGACGGGTTGTCGGGCGGCGCAACGGTGGTGGCCCTGTAACCCTATCGCAAGCGTGAATGGGGAAATGGGGATCGAGCGAAGGGAAGGGACGAGTCGTGCGACTCGTTTTTCCTGTGCGCGGGCTGCTACCCGTGATAGTTCTTTCATAAATTATCCCTCGAATAGGAGTAGTAACTTAAATCGAAACGTTTTGTTTTATGAAAACACCCAGAATCGTGAGAAGCGAGGTCTTCGGACGATTTTGGATTCCACTACCGATTCTAGTTATTATCAGATGATTTTAAACAATCAGATCAAATTCTTTTAAGCTTTTAATTTTCTACACCACGATTGTCTAGAACCAAGCGACGACCGCATGGGCCGCCTGCCTATGCCTCATAAAGTCCCTATCCCTCATAAAGTCTTAGCGACTAAAATTTTGGTTAGATTTAAATTTTATTCAAGTTAGTTTAAACTAGACTATGTTTCTTCCGATGGTAATGTGAATTAGCTCAAAAAGTTTGTTTGAATTCTAATGTGAATCTATTTTTATTTTATTCAAATTTGCTTTTTACCCTGCAAAATCTAGGAGATCGGCTATGTACTGCCAGAAGTTAGTGAAATGAAGTTGCTCCACTAATTCACTACGGGCACTCCTCTATTTTTCTCTACTTTTTGGTGATCGGCTGAAGTTAGGGAGATATTTGTCAACCCTTATTTTAATGTATTTTTATTTTTGAAAATTTACAACATGTGTGTTGCGTCTTCACTTATCTCTGTATTTTTTTTCATTGTTTTGAAATATAAAAAATATGAATTTTCATGAAATTTGAACTTTAAATTTAAAGGCCTTCCTAGGCTAGGAGGCCGAGCTCCAAAAGCAATTCCCGGACATTGTACCCTGATATTGTATGTAGGGAGCCATTGCGACCGTCTCTGTAGCACGCTATTTTATCCGGTGGCGTGAATACTGATAGGGCAGATGCTGTTGAGTTGGAGATGCTCGAGCAGAGCACCCGATTCTGAATATATACTGGACAGGGTCCAGGCACGCGGCTGCTTTCGATCAAGCCGGGAAGATACATGCAGAGACATGACAACAAACAATTCGTGCTCCATAGTTCCATTAACAGCAAGATTCACAAAAGATGTCCGCCACAACCAGCACACCTAATCTCCGGCCAGATCACGAACAGAGCATGACATGACCACAAGAGAACAGAACACCACCCAAATCTACCTGACTCGCCACACTAGTCTACCGACTACTGCTACACTGATCACTGATGACAAACGCCGATGAGGTACCGAAAGCTGGCGCGACTGAGGTACAGATCAGGCGATGGCGACCTGGACGGACTTGGTCTTCTTCTCGGGCGGCGGCTGCTTCTTGACGGTGACGGTGAGCACGCCGTTCTCGCAGCGCGCGGCCACGGCGCCCGCGTCCGCGTCCTCCGGCAGCCGGAACTTGCGCACGAACGACCGCGGCGACGCGCGGCGCTCCAGCCGGATGTAGCGGCAGTCCGCCTCCTCCTCCTCCCGCTTCCGCTTCCCGTTGGCGCCGCCGCCGTTGCTGCTGCTGGCGCTCTTCATCACCAGCACGTTGTCCTCCTCCAGAGTCACCTGTTCGCTCAGAGCGCGCGCAAGCGTCAGTCGAGTTGAGAGTCAAGAAACGCGGGGAACGGGGCCGAGCGGCGCGCGCACGCAGGGTACCTGGATGTCGGACTTGGAGAGGCCGGGGACGTCGAGCAGGAAGGAGTACTCGCCGGGGGTCTCCACGATGTCCACGGGCGCGCCGCCGCCGGCCCCGATGTGCGCGCGGGGGTGAGCGTGCCCGTGCCCGTGGGCGGCGTGGTGGTGGGCGTGGTCGCGGTGGTCGGCGTCCGCGGCGGCGAGGCGGTCGAGCACCTCCGGCAGGTGGACGAGGCCGGCCATGGCAGGGGCGAACAGCAGCTCGGCCATGGCTTCTCCTTCCTCCTCCTCGACTGGTTCTTCGCTGCGTGTGGGTGGGGCGGTGCGTGTCGACTTGGAGAGCTCGGTGAGCAGTGATGGGTTCTGCAGTGCGGAGTGCGGGAGCGAGGTCGGGAGCGGGTATAAGGAGGAGGAAGCGAAGGTTCGAGATGTTGCCGGGGACAGTGCGTGGCGCGTCCAGAAGGATCCAGAGGCGCACCGAACAGACTGGTGATGAACGAGAGTGATCCAGGTCGACGCTTCTGGACTTGTAGTTGGGCCGCTTTGTGTCGGCCTGTGGGACTGGTTCGCTCGTTGGGTCCAGCAAATGTACTGAACGAAGCCCCGACTGGGCCTGGCCATAGGTTGCTCTGTAGCTTTTCTTTTTTGCATGATAATATGTGTTTCATTAATATAAAAAAATAAAATACAAGTCACGGAAAGATTAAGAGAACGTAACTGAAAAGATAGAGAATATCGTTAACCTTCACATCAACGTCCTTTATCTGTCTCACATCATCAAAATAGCCATCAAAGAAAAAAATAACAAATCACCTCTTCATTCAAGCTCGACGCGACTTCATCACTGATATACAGCTTTACGGACATCTAAGATGGCTCATCAAAAATAAAGTCATTGTCGTTGAACGTATCAGATCGGGGCAACATATCTGACACCCCACCACGATTAAGACGCCGAAGAAGGAAACCATATATAATTGTCATCCATTAATCACGAACCCAACACATGTTTCGTCTTTCAGATGTCATCGATGCAGACCAGAATCCATATCTGCTCCTGTACTACCTCCCAAGCTCCACAACGATGTTGGAGCAAGCACCATCGCAAGGACGGAGCCCGGGAACACCGGTCCACCGCAAGGATGATGTCGCCGTCACACCATCCTTACTTGAACAGACTGATTTCTAAATTTATCCCCAACTATAAGGCCGATTGCCTTGTTGTAAACAGATGTGAATCTTCTATATTCACCATAGCCAACGCGGCCTTCGAAGCAAAGATGATGAACAGCCAAAAAAACCAAAACTACTACTCCCTCCGTTCCTAAATATAAGTCTTTGTAAGATTTCACTAGTGGACTACATACGGATGTATATAGACATGTTTTAGAGTATAGATTTAATTATTTTACTTCGTATGTAGACCTTTAATGAAATCGGTTAAAAAACTTATATTTAGGAACGGAGGGAGTAGAACCTAACAGGTGGATGCTTCTCGACTCGCAGTTGGACCGCAAGCTCCTATTGGATCCCAGCTGGGCAAACCCATTATGTAACACAATGGGTAACAGGGACACTACTTACTATGGCCACCGCTAGCAATCAGGTTTCGTACCAGCAACCTCTCTTTTAGCTTACAACAGCAACCACTAGGATACCTTAGACACTAACGAATATTTGCTTTTTTATTTTCCTTTAATTTGGTTTTTCCCTTCACAGTTTTTTATTCTGGGTTCGTTTGTCATTTTTTGGAGTTTTTATTTGGTTTTCAATTTTTTCTTTCTTTTTGCGTTTTTTGTTTTCTTAAATAAGCAGTTTTGTTTTCAAAATTGTAAAGTTTCTTTTCTAAGTCGATGAACTTTTCCCTAAATTGCATGAAGCTTTTTAAAAATGGATGAACTTTTTTGGTTTTTGTGAACTTTCTCGAAACTGGTAAAGTTTTCTCCATTGGATGAAATGTTTTTCAAATGAATGAAGTTTTTATCACAATATATGAACTTTTTCAAAACTGGTGAACTTTCTTTCAATTAGACGAAATGTTTTCAAAGTCGATGAACTCTTTTCTAGAATCGATGAACTTTTTTCAAAACCAGTGATTTTTTTTCAATTAGATGTAATGTTTTTCAAAAGCGATGAGATTTTTTCAAAATTGGTAAACTTTTTTTCAATTAGAGGAAATGGTTTTCAAAATTGACGAACTGTTTTTCAAATTTCATTAACTTTTGTTCAAATTTGATGAACTTTTTTCAGATTTTTTAAACATTTTTTAAAATTGATTAACTTGTTTTTCAAATTTGATGAACGGTTTTCAAAATCACTGAACTTTTTATCAAAATTGATGAACTTTTCTCAAAATCGATGAACATTTTTCAAATTTGATTACTTTTTCTTTTCAAAATGTGTGAACATTTTTCCTGTTTGATGAACATTTTCGCAAGATGAACTTTGTTTTTGAAAATCAATGAACTTTTTCAGGTTTGTGAACTTCTCTTTCAAAATGAAGAACTTTTTTCAAATCATGATCTTTTTCCAAATAGTTTAAAATGGGTCGAATGTTCTCGTGGCCTAGCCCAGCACGGCTCGCTGCATGCACGAGGAGCGCGAACGAGTGCATGCAGCCGTATAGGAGCTCCCGCCGCTAGCTTGTTGTCAAGCTTTGGCCCTTGCAAAAAACCTTACGAATAAGTTGTTGAAGAGTGCATCTAACACCCTGTTTGGATGTAGGAAAATTAGCTTGGAATTGGGAATACGGAATTGCCAGCCCAGGTTCTGTAGTTTGTGGTGGTACAAAATTTGGGCTAGGAAAAGTTGGCCCAATTCCTAGCGAGCCACCACGCACCTCCCACACTCGCGAAACGTTTCTGAGCTAGCGAGCCTGGAAAGGCTCGGAAACTTTCCCCCACCCCCGTGGCATACTTGTTCGAGCTCCTCCCCCTGCGAATGTACAACCGGCGACGGCGACTCTGGTACCCTCCTCTCCCTCTTCCACCCGTCCCCTCCCTCCTCTCCTTCATCTCCCTCCCAACCGTCACCTCCCTCCTTTCCCTCCTCTTGCTCCCACCCATCCCCTTCCTCCTCTTCCTCCTCACCCTCTCCAGGCAGGAAACCCTAGATGGGGTACGGGATGTGCAGAGGAAGAGAGGAGGTAGTGGAAAGCCGGCGGGAGTGGCGCCATCCCCTCGAACTCGCGAGTGGCGTAGGGTAACAGGGGGAGGGACGGAAAGCCGGTGCTAGTAGGTATTTTGGGGTGTCCAGGGGGAATTTATATGCAGTCCAATACCAGAACCTGGAATTTGTGTGTTCCAAAATTCAATTTGTTTGAACTATGCAGGTTTCAGGGGAATTTAGGAGCTCAAATTTCTGTGGTGCCAAGGTATATTATGCCTCCTACTTCATGTGCAGATTTCATCATGTGCAAAATTAGTGTGCTTTTGTTTTGTTATTTATTATATACATGTTGTTGCGATGTTTTATTACGTATAAATGCTCTGAATAATTCATGGACAAATGGTGTGTGCATTGTAGCTTATTTCATCATGTCTCAACAAGAGTTGGTTGCCTACATTACCGAAGAGAACAAAAGAAGAAAAAGAAAGAGGATATTGTTGACAAAGAAGTATTTCAAAATTTCATGTCTAGCATTTGCTTATCTTAGTTCTCAGTGGGCACCGAGGAACCTCATATGCTTCGATGAGGAGGAGGAAAAGGTTGCATATCGGAAGTATATATTGAAACAAACTTATGAGGGCTCCAAGACAACTTACTATGATAAGCTACACTTAACTAAAAGAAACTTCCATGATCTTTGTGCTATATTGCGTGAAAAGTGTGGTCTCAAAGATAGCACTTTGTAATGGTAGAAGAAAATGTTGCTATGTTCTTACAAGTTGTTGGACATGGACTTAAAATGAGGATGTTGAGCAGCACGTACCCGCGTTCTTTAGAGACTATCAGTAGGCATTTATCTACTATGTTATCAGCCATCCTATCTTTAACTAGGGAGTTTATCAAGCTTCTCGATCATTCTATAAGCCCCTCCCGATGATTACAAGTGGAAGTGGTTTCGTAATGCACTTGGTGCACTGGATGGGTGTCATGTTCCTATGTTTGTTAATGCCACATACAAAGGGAGGTATAGGAATATGCACCAAGATATCAGCACTAACATGCTAGGTGTGGTTGATTGGAACATGAAATTTCTCTATGTTCTACGTGGTTGGGAGGATTCGGCATCAGACTCGAGAGAGCTTAAAGATGCTATGAGAATCGATCACGAAGATGCATTTGTTGTACCACAGGTGTTAGAGCATATATTGTTGGGGAACGTCGCATGGGAAACAAAAAATTTCCTACGCGCACGAAGACCTATCATGGTGATGTCCATCTACGAGAGGGGATGAGTGATCTACGTACCCTTGTAGATCGTACAGCAGAAGCGTTAGTGAACGCGGTTGATGTAGTGGAACGTCCTCACGTCCCTCGATCCGCCCCGCGAACAATCCCGCGATCAGTCCCACGATCTAGTACCGAACGGACGGCACCTCCGCGTTCAGCACGCGTACAGCTCGACGATGATCTCGGCCTTCTTGATCCAGCAAGAGAGACGGAGAGGTAGAAGAGTTCTCCGACAGCGTGACGGCGCTCCGGAGGTTGGTGATGACCTTGTCTCAGCAGGGCTCCGCCCGAGCTCCGCAGAAACGCGATCTAGAGGAAAAACCGTGGAGGTATGTGGTCGGGCTGCCGTGGAAAAAGTCGTCTCAAATCAGCCCTAAAACCTCCGTATATATAGGTGGGAGGGAGGGGACCTTGCCTTGGGGCTCAAGGAGCCCCAAGGGGGTCGGCCGAGCCAAGGGGGGAAGACTCCCCCCCCAAACCGAGTTGGACTTGGTTTGGTGGGAGGGAGTCCTTCCCTTCCTTCCCACCTCCTCTTTTTTTTCTCTTGATTTTCTCTTCTTGGCGCATAGGGCCCTTTTGGGCTGTCCCACCAGCCCACTAAGGGCTGGTGTGCCACCCTCAAGGCCTATGGGCTTCCCCGGGGTGGGTTGCCCCCCCCCCCGGTGAACTCCCGGAACCCATTCGTCATTCCCGGTACATTCCCGGTAACTCCGAAAACCTTCCGGTAATCAAATGAGGTCATCCTATATATCAATCTTCGTTTCCGGACCATTCCGGAAACCCTCATGACGTCCGTGATCTCATCCGGGACTCCGAACAACATTCGGTAACCAACCATATAACTCTAATACGCATAAAACAACGTCGAACCTTAAGTGTGCAGACCCTGCGGGTTCGAGAACTATGCAGACATGACCCGAGAGACTCCTCGGTCAATATCCAATAGCGGGACCTGGATGCCCATATTGGATCCTACATATTCTACGAAGATCTTATCATTTGAACCTCAGTGCCAAGGATTCATATAATCTCGTATGTCATTCCCTTTGTCCTTCGGTATGTTACTTGCCCGAGATTCGATCGTCAGTATCCGCATACCTATTTCAATCTCGTTTACCGGCAAGTCTCTTTACTCGTTCCGTAATACAAGATCCCGCAACTTACACTAAGTTACATTGCTTGCAAGGCTTGTGTGTGATGTTGTATTACCGAGTGGGCCCTGAGATACCTCTCCGTTACACGGAGTGACAAATCCCAGTCTTGATCCATACTAACTCAACTAACACCTTCGGAGATACCTGTAGAGCATCTTTATAGTCACCCAGTTACGTTGCGACGTTTGATACACACAAAGTACTCCTCCGGTGTCAGTGAGTTATATGATCTCATGGTCATAGGAATAAATACTTGACACGCAGAAAACAGTAGCAACAAAATGACACGATCAACATGCTACGTCTAATAGTTTGGGTCTAGTCCATCACGTGATTCTCCTAATGACGTGATCCAGTTATCAAGCAACAACACCTTGTTCATAATCAGAAGACACTGACTATCTTTGATCAACTGGCTAGCCAACTAGAGGCTTGCTAGGGACGGTGTTTTGTCTATGTATCCACACATGTAAATGAGTCTTCATTCAATAAAATTATAGCATGGATAATAAACGATTATCTTGATACAGGAATTATAATAATAACTATATTTATTATTGCCTCTAGGGCATAATTCCAAGAGTCTCCCACTTGCACTAGAGTCAATAATCTAGCCCTCACATCATCATGTGAACTACATTGTAATAAATCTAACACCCATACAGTTCCGGTGTTGATCATGCTTTGGCCGTGGAAGAGGTTTAGTCAGCGGGTCTGCTACATTCAGATCCGTGTGAACTTTGCATATATTTATGTCCTCTCCCTCGACGTAGTCGCGGATGAGGTTGAAGCGTCGTTTGATGTGTCTGGTCTTCTTGTGAAACCGTGGTTCCTTTGCTAAGGCAATGGCACCCGTGTTGTCACAGAACAAGGTTATTGGATTCAGTGCGCTTGGCACCACTCCAAGATCCGTCATGAACTGCTTCATCCAGACACCCTCCTTAGCCGCCTCCGAGGCAGCCATGTACTCCGCTTCACATGTAGAATCTGCTACGACGCTTTGCTTGGAACTGCACCAGCTTACCGCACCCCCATTAAGAATAAATACGTATCCGATTTGCGACTTAGAGTCGTCCGGATCTGTGTCAAAGCTTGCATCGACGTAACCTTTTACGGCGAGCTCTTCGTCACCTCCATACACGAGAAACATCTCCTTAGTCCTTTTCAGGTACTTTAGCATATTCTTAACCGCTGTCCAGTGATCCACTCCTGGACTACTCTGGAACCTACCTGCCATACTTATGGCCAGGCTAACATCCGGTCTAGTGCACAGCATCGCATACATGATAGAACCTATGGCTGAAGCATAGGGGACGGAGCGCATATGCTCTCTATCTTCATCAGTTGCTGGGCACTGAGTCTTACTCAATCTCGTACCTTGTAAAACTGGCAAGAACCCTTTCTTGGACTGTTCCATTTTGAACCTCTTCAAAACTTTATCAAGGTATGTGCTTTGTGAAAGTCCTATCAGGCGTTTTGATCTATCCCTATAGATCTTAATGCCTAGAATGTAAGCAGCTTCTCCTAGGTCCTTCATAGAGAAACTTTTATTCAAGTAACCTTTTATGCTCTCCAAAAACTCTACGTTGTTTCCAATCAGTAATATGTCATCCACATATAATATTAGAAACGCCACAGAGCTCCCACTCACTTTCTTGTAAATACAAGATTCTCCAACCACTTGAATAAACCCAAATGCTTTGATCACCTCATCAAAACGTTTGTTCCAACTCCGAGATGCTTGCACCAGTCCATAAATGGATCGCTGGAGCTTGCACACCTTGTTAGCATTCTTAGGATCGACAAAACCTTCGGGTTGTATCATATACAACTCTTCCTTAAGGAAACCGTTAAGGAACGCCGTTTTGACATCCATTTGCCAGATTTCATAATCGAAAAATGCAGCTATTGCTAACATGATTCTGACGGACTTAAGCATCGCTACGGGTGAGAATGTCTCATCGTAGTCAACTCCTTGAACTTGTGAAAAAACCCTTTGCCACAAGTCGAGCTTTATAAACGGTCACATTACCGTCAGCGTCCGTCTTCCTCTTAAAGATCCATTTGTTCTGAATGGCCTTGCGGCCCTCAGGTAGTACCTCCAAAGTCCATACTTTGTTCTCATACATGGATCCTATCTCGGATTTCATGGCCTCTAGCCATTTGTTGGAATCTGGGCCCACCATTGCTTCTTCATAATTTGCAGGCTCATTGTTGTCTAACAACATGATTGATAAGACGGGATTACCGTACCACTCTGGAGCAGTACGTGGTCTCGTCGACCTGCGTGGTTCGACAGAGACTTGAACTGGAGTTTCATGATCTTCATCATTAACTTCCTCCTCAACCGGCGTCGCAATGACAGAGGTTTCCCCTTGCCCTGCGCCACCATCCAGAGGGATGAGAGGTTCGACAACCTCGTCAAGTTCTATCTTCCTCCCACTCAATTCTCTCGAGAGAAACTCCTTGTCGAGAAAAGCTCCGTTTTTAGCAACAAACACTTTGCCCTCGGATTTGAGATAGAAGGTGTACCCAACTGTCTCTTTTGGGTAACCTATGAAGACGCACTTTTCCGCTTTGGGTTCTAGCTTTTCAGGCTGAAGCTTTTTGACATAAGCATCACATCCCCAAACTTTAAGAAACGACAACTTTGGCCTTTTGCCATACCACAGTTCGTATGGTGTCGTCTCAACGGATTTTGATGGTGCCCTATTTAAAGTGAATGCAGCTGTTTCTAATGCATAACCCCAAAATGATAACGGCAAATCAGTAAGAGACATCATAGATCGCACCATCTCTAATAGAGTACGATTACGACGTTCGGACACACCATTACGTTGTGGTGTTCCAGGCGGTGTTAACTGTGAAACAATTCCACATTGTCTTAAGTGAGTACCAAACTCGAAACTCAGATATTCACCCCCACGATCAGACCGTAGGAACTTGATCTTCTTGTTACGATGATTTTCCACTTCAGTCTGAAATTGCTTGAACTTTTCAAATGTTTTAGACTTGTGCTTCATCAAGTAGACATAACCATATCTACTTAAATCGTCACTGAAGGTGAGAAAATAACGATATCCGCCGCGTGCCTCCACGCTCATTGGACCACACACATCGGTATGTATGATTTCCAACAAGTCACTTGCACGCTCCATTGTTCCGGAGAACGGAGTCTTAGTCATCTTGCCCATGAGGCATGGTTCGCACGTGTCAAGTGAATCAAAGTCAAGTGACTCCAAAAGTCCATCAGCATGGAGTTTCTTCATGCGCTTTACACCAATATGACCTAAGCGGCAGTGCCACAAAAATATGGCGCTATCATTGTTAACTCTAACTCTTTTGGTCTCAATGTTATGTATATGCGTATCGCTATCAAGATTCAATATGAACAATCCTCTCACATTCGGTGCATGACCATAAAAGATGTTACTCATAGAAATAGAACAACCATTATTCTCTGACTTAAAAGAGTAACCGTCTCGCAATAAACAAGATCCAGATATAATGTTCATGCTCAACGCAGGCACTAAATAACAATGATTTAAGTTCATCACTAATCCTGACGGTAACTGAAGTGACACTGTGCCGACGGCGATTGCATCAACCTTGGAACCATTTCCTACGCGCATCGTCACTTCATCTTTCGCCAGCCTTCGTCTATTCCGCAGTTCCTGTTTCGAGTTGCAAATATGAGCAACAGAACCGGTATCGAATACCCAGGCACTACTACGAGAGCCGGTTAAGTACACATCAATAACATGTATATCAAATATACCTGATTTTTCTTTGGCCGCCTCCTTATCTGCCAGATACTTGGGGCAATTGCGCTTCCAGTGACCCATACCCTTGCAATAGTAACACTCCGTTTCAGGCTTAGGTCCAGCTTTGGGTTTCTTCGTCGGATTGGCAACAGGCTTGCCGCTCTTCTTCGAATTGCCCTTCTTGCCTTTGCTGTTTCTCTTGAAACTAGTGGTCTTATTCACCATCAACACTTGATGCTCTTTACGGAGTTCAGACTCTGCGACTTTCAGCATCGCAAACAACTCGCCGGGAGACTTGTTCATCCCTTGCATGTTGTAGTTCAACACAAAGCCTTTATAGCTTGGCGGCAGTGATTGAAGGATTCTGTCAGTGATAGCCTCTTGCGGGAGTTCTATCCCCAGCTCAGCTAGACGGTTTGAGTACCCAGACATTTTGAGCACATGTTCACTGACAGACGAGTTTTCCTCCATCTTGCAAGCATAGAATTCATCGGAGGTCTCATACCTCTCGATTCGGGCGTTCTTATGAAAGATAAACTTCAACTCCTGGAACATGTCAAATGCTCCATGACGCTCAAAGCGACGTTGAAGTCCTGGTTCTAAGCCATACAAGACTGCACATTGAACTATTGAGTAGTCCTCCTTACGTGCTAACCAAGCGTTCTTAACATCCTGATCAGCCGTAGCGGGTGGTTCATCTCCTAACGCAGCATTAAGGACATAATCCTTCTTCCCAGCTTGTAAGATTAGCTTAAGATTACGAGCCCAGTCTACAAAGTTGCTTCCATCATCTTTCAACTTAGCTTTCTCTAGGAACGTATTAAAATTCAGGATGACTGTCGCGTGAGCCATGATCTACAACACAAATATATTCAAAGTGGACTTAGACTATGTTCAAGATAATTAGAGTTTAACTTAATCAAATTATTCGCTAAACTCCCACTCAAAAAGTACATCTCTCTAGTCATTTGAGTGGTTCATGATCCACTTACACTAGCTCAAGTCCGATCATCACGTGAGTTGAGTATAGTTTCAGTGGTAAGCATCCCCATGCTAATCATATCATCTATATGATTCATGATTGACCTTTCGGTCTCATGTGTTCCGAGGCCATGTCTGCACATGCTAGGCTCGTCAAGCTTAACCCGAGTGTTCCGCGTGCGCAACTGTTTTGCACCCGTTGTATGTGAACGTTGAGTCTATCACACCCGATCATCACGTGGTGTCTCGAAACGACGAACTGTAGCAACGGTGCACAGTCGGGGAGAACACAATTTCGTCTTGAAATTTTAGTGAGAGATCACCTCATAATGCTACCGTCGTTCTAAGCAAAACAAGGTGCATAAAGGATTAACATCACATGCAATTCATAAGTGACATGATATGGCCATCATCACGTGCTTCTTGATCTCCATCGCCAAAGCACCGGCACGATCTTCTTGTCACCGGCGCCACACCATGATCTCTATCAACGTGTTGCCATCGGGGTTGTCGTGCTACTCATGCTATTACTACTAAAGCTACATCCTAGCAAAATAGTAAACGCATCTGCAAGCACAAACGTTAGTATAAAGACAACCCTATGGCTCCTGCCGGTTGCCGTACCATCGACGTGCAAGTCGATATTTCTATTACAACATGATCATCTCATACATCCAATATATCACATCACATCGTTGGCCATATCACATCACAAGCAGACCCTGCAAAAACAAGTTAGACGTCCTCTAATTTCGTTGTTGCATGTTTTACATCGTGACCAAGGGTATCTAGTAGGATCGCATCTTACTTACGCAAACACCACAACGGAGATATATGAGTTGCTATTTAACCTCATCCAAGGACCTCCTATGTCAAATCCGATTCAACTAAAGTTGGAGAAACCGACACTTGCCAGTCATCTTTGAGCAACGGAGTTACTCGTAACGATGAAACCAGTCTCTCGTAAGCGTACGAGTAATGTCGGTCCAAGCCGCTTCAATCCAACAATACTGCGGAATCAAGAAAAGACTAAGGAGGGCAGCAAAACGCACATCACCGCCCACAAAAACTTTTGTGTTCTACTCGAGAAGACATCTACGCATGAACCTAGCTCATGATGCCACTGTTGGGGAACGTCGCATGGGAAACAAAAATTTTCCTACGCGCACGAAGACCTATCATGGTGATGTCCATCTACGAGAGGGGATGAGTGATCTACGTACCCTTGTAGATCGTACAGCAGAAGCGTTAGTGAACGCGGTTGATGTAGTGGAACGTCCTCACGTCCCTCGATCCGCCCCGCGAACAATCCCGCGATCAGTCCCACGATCTAGTACCAAACGGACGGCACCTCCGCGTTCAGCACACGTACAGCTCGACGATGATCTCGGCCTTCTTGATCCAGCAAGAGAGACGGAGAGGTAGAAGAGTTCTCCGGCAGCGTGACGGCGCTCCGGAGGTTGGTGATGACCTTGTCTCAGCAGGGCTCCGCCCGAGCTCCGCAGAAACGCGATCTAGAGGAAAAACCGTGGAGGTATGTGGTCGGGCTGCCGTGGAAAAAGTCGTCTCAAATCAGCCCTAAAACCTCCGTATATATAGGTGGGAGGGAGGGGACCTTGCCTTGGGGCTCAAGGAGCCCCAAGGGGGTCGGCCGAGCCAAGGGGGGAAGACTCCCCCCCCCAAACCGAGTTGGACTTGGTTTGGTGGGAGGGAGTCCTTCCCTTCCTTCCCACCCCCTCTTTTTTTTTCTCTTGATTTTCTCTTCTTGGCGCATAGGGCCCTTTTGGGCTGTCCCACCAGCACACTAAGTGCTGGTGTGTCACCCTCAAGGCCTATGGGCTTCCCCGGGGTGGGTTGCCCCCCCCCCCCGGTGAACTCCCGGAACCCATTCGTCATTCCCGGTACATTCCCGGTAACTCCGAAAACCTTCCAGTAATCAAATCAGGTCATCCTATATATCAATCTTCGTTTCCGGACCATTCCGGAAACCCTCGTGACGTCCGTGATCTCATCCGGGACTCCGAACAACATTCGGTAACCAACCATATAACTCTAATACGCATAAAACAACATCGAACCTTAAGTGTGCACACCCTACGGGTTCGAGAACTATGCAGACATGACCCGAGAGACTCCTCGGTCAATATCCAATAGCGGGACCTGGATGCCCATATTGGATCCTACATATTCTACGAAGATCTTATCGTTTGAACCTCAGTGCCAAGGATTCATATAATCCCGTATGTCATTCCCTTTCTCCTTCGGTATGTTACTTGCCCGAGATTCGATCGTCAGTATCCGCATACCTATTTCAATCTCGTTTACCGGCAAGTCTCTTTACTCGTTCCGTAATACAAGATCCCGCAACTTACACTAAGTTACATTGCTTGCAAGGCTTGTGTGTGATGTTGTATTACCGAGTGGGCCCTGAGATACCTCTCCGTTACACGGAGTGACAAATCCCAGTCTTGATCCATACTAACTCAACTAACACCTTCGGAGATACCTGTAGAGCATCTTTATAGTCACCCAGTTACGTTGCGACGTTTGATACACACAAAGTTCTCCTCCGGTGTCAGTGAGTTATATGATCCCATGGTCATAGGAATAAATACTTGACACGCAGAAAACAGTAGCAACAAAATGACACGATCAACATGCTACGTCTAATAGTTTGGGTCTAGTCCATCACGTGATTCTCCTAATGACGTGATCCAGTTATCAAGCAACAACACCTTGTTCATAATCAGAAGACACTGACTATCTTTGATCAACTGGCTAGCCAACTAGAGGCTTGCTAGGGACGGTGTTTTGTCTATGTATCCACACATGTAAATGAGTCTTCATTCAATACAATTATAGCATGGATAATAAACGATTATCTTGATACAGGAATTATAATAATAACTATATTTATTATTGCCTCTAGGGCATAATTCCAACATATATCTCCATATGTGGTTTTGGTAATTGATGACAATTCCTATGGACTAATGGTTGCCTTAAGTTATATTTATAGGATTTTTCCATAAGCACTTCTTGAAGTCCATCTGTTGGGTTCAAGGAGCTTATATGATGACAAAGGTGGTATTCAAGGTATTATCCAAATAATGGTCATAGAGACACAAGGTTGATCAAGATCGTCAGACAAAGAGTAAATCAAGATGATCAACACACAAAGCGTACAAGATGTACCGAGAAGGATCAAATGATCCCATGGTATGGTAAGCATTGTCGAGTACGTATTTGTGTATTAACCCATGGTCTTCTTGAGAGTTCTATGTGGGGTTAGGTGTGTTTCCATGGGCTTGAGTCAAGAGGAAGATCTCATACAACCCATGGAGGATGACCTCAAGTGGTGGAGGATGGTGGCAATGGACTTGTGAAGATATGCTGAAGAGCGGCTCACCCATAGTGTGTATGAGGAGCAATCAACTAGTCTTCATCAAGACAACGCAAGCAAGAAAGGTGGTCCATCTTGAGGAAGCCAAGATCATCGTCATCTAGCTCAAGAGGACGAGGTGCAATATATAGGTTTGCCCTTGATAGGTTTTCTGTTTTAGGATAAATTGTCGTACTGTCAAGGGGGGCTCTCAAGTGAGTAGCTTGATCGTATCGTTCGTTGAGAGCTCAAACCATTTGCATCCTTGCATCATACTTCTTGGTTCTTGTTTGGTATTTCTCTTTGTGAGTTTTAGGTCTTATGGTCATCTTCATGACATGCTTGAGTTCATCGAAAATGGAGTCCATATGCATCTTCTATGATGTTTTCGATGTTGGGAGTTTTTACCGGTCTTATTCGAAGAAGGGTTCTCACCATTTTCTTATGGGAATTTTATCAATTGCTCCTTATTGATATTTCTATCAAGACTGTGTTAGCACATGTCGTTAGCTTTCCAACAAACTTGGTTTCGTTGAATTCGGAGTCCGTATGCGAAAGTTACAACAGTTTCACTATCCAGCGATAGTACCGCTCCTAGTGCCAACGGTAGTACCGCTCCCGTAGCAGTAGTACCGCCCCCGGAGAGGTAGTACCGCCCCTGGAGCGGTCGTAATTTCTTACTACCGCTCCCTAGCGGTAGTACCACTCCGTCGGACTATTTTTCGCATCCTTTTTGGCCTCAGCATGGTTGGTGAACCTATCGAGCCATAGTGCCGCTCCATGAGCGGTAGTACCGCTCCATGACCGATAGTACCGTTGTGTGCGGGTTGTGAGGCTTAATGGTTGGATTTTTCCCCACCTATAAAAGGGGGTATTCTTCCCCATTGAACCTTATCTCTTTAGCTCGTGTTCTTCCCCCATTGTTGACCTTCTTCGAGCTTGCTAACTCTCAATCCCTCCAATGATTCTTGCTAGTTCTCGAGGGAAAAGAGAGAGGAGATCTAGATCCACATTTCCACCAATCACTTTCTCCTCTAAGTGAGGGGAACCCCTTGGGTCTAGTTCTTGGAGTTCTTCGTGTTCTTCTTCGTTCTTCCTCTCATTTTCCTCCCTAGCATTAGTTGCTTTGGTGGGGTTTGGGAGAGAAGGACTTGGGCACTCCTGTGCCCTTGCCATTGCATTAGTTCCATCGTTTGAGTTCTCCACGGTGATACGTGGAAGTGAAGTTTGAGAAGCTTATTACATTTGGTACTTAGTGCCCTAGATATTGTTCCTCGTGGATGCTTTGGCGTCCTAGAAGCTTGGTGGTGTCTCGGAGCTCAATCATTGTGGTGTAAAGCTCCGGGCAAGCGTCGGGGTCTCCAATTAGGTTGTGGAGATTACCCTGAGCAATTTGTACAAGTATCGGTGACCGCCCCCAAGGTTTTCCATTTGTACGGGTTCGGTGACCGCCCTCAAGGGTCCCTTAGTGGAATCACGGCATCTTGCATTGTGCGAGAGCGTGAGGAGATTACGGTGGCCTTAGTGGCATCTTGGCGAGCATTGTGCCTCCACACCGCTCCAACGGAGATTAGCATCCGCAAGGGTGTGAACTTCGGGATACATCATCGTCTCCACGTGCCTCGGTTATCTCTTACCCGAACCCTTTACTTATGCACTTTACTTTGTGATAGCCATATTGTTTATTGCCATATATCTTGCTATCACTTAGTTGTTTATCTTGCTTAGCATAAGTTGTTGGTGCACATACGTGAGCCTAGTTGTTGTAGGTTTTGTGCTTGACAAATTAAACGTTAGTTTTATTCCGCATTTGTTCAAGCCTAAACCGTAATTATTTTAAAGCGCCTATTCACCCCCTCTAGGCGACATCCACGTACTTTCAATTGGTATCAGAGCTAGGTCTCTCTTTATTTGGTTTAACCACCTAGAGAGTAAGGATGTCGATTAGGGGTTTAGGATTCACTGACACTCTTAGTTTCAATGGCACAAATTTTGATGTTTGGGTAATTCGCATGCTTAATCACTTTCGGGTCTTGGACCCAAATTTAAAGCGAATTGTAGATATGGGTTTTTCTCCTCCAAAGGATTCTCAAAATATATCTTTAGAGGATGAGAAAAACTCTTATCTCAATGCTCAAGCTTCTAATGTGCTTTTTGACGCTTTGAGCAATGTAGTTATATTTCAACTCATGCCATTCCGGGATGCTCATGAGTTGTGGACAAAGCTCCAAGATAAATATGGTATGTCCAAGATTTGTGGG
Organism: Hordeum vulgare subsp. vulgare; assembly: GCF_904849725.1. Lineage (NCBI taxonomy): Eukaryota > Viridiplantae > Streptophyta > Magnoliopsida > Poales > Poaceae > Hordeum > Hordeum vulgare. Next base: position 529,899,135 of record NC_058523.1, on the reverse strand, counting down.
AATGATTGTTCTCCCTCCACCTCCAGTCGTGTGGTCTTCTCAACTTCATCTACTTCACCTACATGTGGATTGCCACAAGGTAATGATATGGTGAGAAGTGGTGATCATTGCAACAATGATAGTGGGTTTATTGTTGATGATCCTTCATCACTATATTATTGCAATGCTTCATCTTTGGGCATTAACACTTCGAGCACTCTAAATGTTTTACATGCTTATGTTGATAGTCCTTGCATATCATGTAAAACCTACTTGACTAAATCTCATGATGATATGCTTTCTATATCTTGTTGCCATGATAAAAATGTATATATTTCCTCGAGTTGTTGTGCTAACAATGTAGAGGAAATTCATCACTCCATGGAACAAGATGTGGCCTTGAATGATGCTTCAAGGGATCCTACATCATCATCTATTGTGACTCACTTTTGCCTTATGGCTAAGGCTTCAAAGGTATCTCCTACTTTGAATCCCAATATATCTCATGATGATGATGTTGATGATAATGGGGATGAGAATAATGATGAAGAGAGTGATAATATTGCATCCTTAAAAATTAAGGGTGAAATGATTTTTAAATCTCTTTATAAGAATAAACTTGCTTGTTCCAACTTCTAGGAAATCATGTCTATTGCCACTGAGGGCAAGAAATACATTGAGGAGTTGGAAGCTCATCTCGAGGAGCATGAAGCCACCATTGAGACAATGGAAGGTCATGAGCGTGAATACGCTAACGAGATCACGGAGCTATCTCAAGCTCTTGAAAATGAACAAACCACCAAGGAAACTCTTGAGGAAACCTTTGTTATAGAATTATCTAGATTAAAGGAATCCCATGATAGAGCTATCGAGGTGGCTAATGATTTTAGAACTAAAAACGATAAGCTTGAAGTTGCATATGCTAAACTCGTTGAGGACTATAAGCACCTCAAAAATGGCTCAAAGGCTATTAAGAGTTCACTCATCGAACTCACCGAGTCTCATGCTCAACTTGAAGCTTCATATGCTAAAGAGCTTGCCAAGTTGCCTTCTCCTCTTATTGTTAATAATGATGCTTGTGCTACTAAGGCCCTGTTTGGAACCATAATAGATTATGATAATCTGTATTATGAAGATAGATTATATAATCTGGTTTATAAAAATAATCTAGGTGGTATTGTTTGGAGGCCAGATTATACAAACTGTAATACATGTTTTACATTGCATAATGACATGTTTGCCCTCTGTTTTTTTTTTTGAAAAAACAGAAGGGTGGCGGTGGTAGGAATGTAATTATCTCCAACTTTATAAGGGTAATGGGTCATTACCAATCCATAATCTGATTTTAGCTGGTATAGAGTAGATTATGAGTTTTTAATAATCTAGCCATCTAGTTTTTATAATCTACACCATAAATTGTCCTGTTTGGAGAAATAATAGATTAGAAAAACTGGATTATATAATCTGGGTGGTTCCAAACAGGGCCTAATTCTACTTCTTGTGAAGCATCCATTTTAAAGGAGAATGTTGAGCTAAGGGCTCAACTCGAGTTGCTATCTAGCAATTATGGGAAATTGGAAAAAAGTCATGTAATGCTCACAAGCTCTCATGATCTTCTAGTATCCCATAATGTGCTAAAATTACCTCATGAGGCTATTACTACCAAGGTAACATCGAGTGAACCTTGATACGTCTCCATGGTATCTGCTTTTCCAAACTCTTTTGCCCTTGTTTTGGACTCTAATTTGCATGATTTGAATGGAACTAACCTCGACTAACGTTGTTTTCACCAGAATTGCCTTGGTGTTGTTTTTGTGCACAAATGAAAGTTCTCCAAACGCCCTGAAAATTTACGAAGATTATTTTTGCAAAATATGAAAAAATACGTGCGCAAAGATCCACCTGAGGGGGTGGGCCAGTGGGCCACAAGCCCTGTAGCCGCCACCCCCTGGTGGCGGATGGCAAGCTTGTGGGGCCCACGTGGCTCTGCCGCCCCCAATCTCAGCTCTATAAGTTCACTTTCGTCCCAGAAAAAAATAAAAAGAGAAGATTTCGTCGTGCTTGCGATACGGAGGCGCCGCCACAACCTGTTCTTCATCTGGAGGGCAGATTTGGAGTCCGTTTTGGGCTCGGAGAGGGGAAATCGTCGCCATCGTCATCATCAACCTTCTTCCCTCTCCAATTCCATGAAGCTCTTCGTCGTTCATGAGTAATCTATTCGTAGGCTCGCTGGGCGGTGATGAGTAGGATGAGATCTATCATGTAATCGAGTTAGTTTTGACGGGGATTGATCCCTAGTATCCACTATGTTCTAAGATTGATGTTGCTACTACTTTGCCATGCTTAATGCTTGTCACTAGGGCCTGAGTGCCATGATTTCAGATCTGAAATTATTATATTGTCACCAATATATGTGTGTTTTAGATCCGATCTTGCAAGTTGTAGTTACCTACTATGTGTTATGATTCGGCAACCCCGGAGTGACAATAACCGGAACCACTCCCGGTGATGACCATAGTTTGAGGAGTTCATGTGTTCACCAAGTGCTAATGTGTTGGTCCGATTCTTTATTAAAAGGAGAACCGTAATATCCCGTAGTTTCCTTTTGGACCCCGCTGCCACGGGAGGGATGGACAATAGATGTCATTCAACTTATTTTCCCTAAGCACGTATGACGACACACGGAATGCATGCCTACATCACATTGACGAACGGGAGCTAGCCACATATCTCTCCGTGTTATAAGTGTTGCATGATGAATATCATCCAAACAAATCACCGACCCATTGCCTACGAGTTTGTCCCACTGCTGCTGTTACTTATTTTGCTCTGCTGCTGTTACTACTGTTGTTGCTGCTGTTACTTGCTCTGCTGCTACGTTGTTACTTGTCTTGCTCTGCTGCTACTGTCGCTTGCTACTGTTGCTACTTGCTACTGTTGTTACTTGCTCTGCTGTTACTTGCTGCTGTTGCTACTTGCTACTGTTGTTACTTGCTACCGTTGCTACTTGCTGCTGCTGTCACTACTGTTGTTCCTTGCCACTGCTATTACTTGTTACACTGCTGCTACCTGCTACAATACTTTTTCTCGCACCGTTGACGGGAAAGAATATTTTCCATCCATGGGCAACTTCTGGCGCCATTGATACGACAGTTAGGAATAGTCTGCCATCAACAGATAGTTTCTAACACCGTTGTTATCATACTACTTTGCTGCTGATACTTTGCTTGCAGATACTAATCTTTCAGGTGTGGTTGAATCTGATAAATTCAGCTGCTAATACTCGAGAGTATTCTCTCACCTCCTGTCTGACGAATCAACAAATTTGGGTCGAATACTCTACCCTCGAAAACTGTTGCGATCGCACGCGCTGGTGGGCCGTCAACAACATTCTTCTAGTTTCAATTGCCGGAGAGTGCTAGCAGCATTCTTCTGGTGCCGTTGTAGGGGAAGTTCTGTTGTCACAGAGTCAGCATTTTTCTGGCGCCGTTGCCGGGGAGGTATTGCTATATTCTCTGAGTCACTTGGGATTTATATCTGCTGATCACTATAAAGAATCTGAAGGATCCGAAGACCAAAGTCTTGCCCTCAACTACGAGGGGAGGTAAGGAACTACCATCTAGCTCTGCACTTGATTCACCTTCAGTTATGAGTAAGTTTGCGACATCACCTCCTGCTAGAAATCTTGATATGTCGCCTGTGCTTGATGATGCTTATGATGCTACTGCTAGAGATGTTATGCTTGATACTATGCCTAATGATGCTATGCTTGATGCTATGCCTGATACTGCTTTGCCTGATGTTGCTAGAGATGCTATGCTTGATACTGCTAGAGATGCTATGCCTGATGATGTTATGCTTGATACTGCTAGAGACACTGCTTTGCCTGATGTTCCACTAGGGGTGTTCCTTGATGCTCATATTGCTAGAGTTATTGCCAATGCTCGTGATGCTTCTGATACTACCGATACTATTGAGATAGAACCTGCTTTTGCTCCTGTTAGATCTAGCTCTCCTAGATATGAATTGCCTGATATACCTGAGGGTTACGTTATGGAGGGAGAGATAGCTGAGGTTTCTTGCTTGTGAGGATGCCTATGACGCTGCGAAATTACTTCTCAAGTGGAAGGAAAAAATCTCTGAAAGCTAGGATGAAATACGACCCGAAGTTTGCCACTTCACCTATCTTTATCACCGATAAGGATTATGAATTCTCGGTCGACCCTGAGATAATCTCTCTAGTCGAATTTGATCCTTTTCATGGTTATGAGTCTGAGACGGTCGTAGCCCATCTTACAAAACTACACGATATAGCCACCCTTTTCACTAGTGAGGAGAAGATTCGCCACTACTACATCCTTAAGCTATTTCCTTTCTCTCTAAAGGATGACGCTAAAGCCTGGTTCACCTCTCTTGCTCCTGGATGTGTGAGTAGTCCCTAGGATATGGTCTATTACTTCTGTGAGAAATATTTTCCTTCCCATAAGAAGCAAGCTGCCTTGCAGGAAATATACAACTTTGCTCAACTCCAAGAAGAGAGTCTCCCACAAGCTTGGGGGAGGCTCGTCCAGCTACAAAATTCTTTGCCTGATCACCATCTCAAGAAGAACGAGATACTTGATATCTTCTATAACGGACTTACTGATGGTTCTAGAGACCACCTAGATAGTTGTGCGGGTTGTGTTTTTAGGGAACGAACTGTAGAAGAAGCTGAGACCCTACTGAATAACATCTTGATCAACGATAATGCTTGGACTATTCCCGAACCACCTCCTAAGCCAACTCCGAAGAAAAGAGGTATTCTATTCCTCAGTCCCGAAGATATGCAAGAAGCCAAGAAATCTATGCAAGAGAAAGGCATTAGATCTGAAGATGTCAAAAATCTACCACCTATCGAAGAGATCCATGGTCTCGATAACCCGACACAGGTAGTAGAAGTGAATTCTCTGCGTAGGTTTGATGAGAGTGATATTCCTTTTGACAAACCTGATATCCTATGCTTTGATGAATTTGACAACTTTGTTGCCAAACAACAGAGTTTCAATGATTATGTTAGCAGACATTTGGAACAAAGTACTCGTATGCTTAGCCACTTAAGTGCTTGTGTAGACAGAAATGTCAATGATCTGAAGCTTCTGAGTAAACATGCCTCTATGATTACTACTCAGGTAGAACAAGTACTTAAAGCTCAGAATGACTTGCTCAATGAATTAAATGACAACTCTGTCAGAGTCATTACTAGAGGAGGCAAAATGACTCAGGAACCTTTGTATCCTGAAGGTCATCCTAAGAGAATTGATCAAGATTCTCAAGGAATCAATGCTGATACACCCAGTCATCCTAAGGAGAAGAAGAAGGATGATAGAAACCTACATGCCAGTTCACTAAATACTGTCACGCCTGAAGAACCTAATGATATTTCTGCGTCTGATGCAGAAACACAATCTGGTGATGAACATGAACCTGTTGACATTATGGACAGTGATGTTCATAATAATGCTCAACTTAGCAATGATGAGGATGTGGAGATTGAACCTACGGTTAATCCTGATAACCCACAACCTAAGAAATGCGATATGAATGATTTCACTGCTAGGAAGCATGGTAAAGAAAGGGAGACATGGGTTCAGAGACCTATGCCCTTTCCTCCTAAGCCATCCAAGAAAAAGGATGATGAGGATTTTGAGCGCTTCGTTGAGATGATAAGACCCATCTTTTTGCAGATGCGGTTAATTGATATGCTCAAGTTGTCTCCGTATGCCAAGTACATAAAAGATATCGTGACTAATAAACGGAAGATACCAGATCTTGAGATCTCCACCATGCTTGCCAATTACACTTTCAAAGGTGGAACTCCTAAGAAACTTGGTGATCCCAGAGTGCCCACTATACCTTGCTCCATTAAAGGAAACTACGTAAGAACTGCCTTATGTGACCTTGGAGCCGGTGTTAGTGTTATGCCGCTCTCTCTTTATCGTAGACTTGAACTGGATAAGTTGACACCCACTGAAATTTCTCTGCAAATGGCCGACAAATCAACTGCTTTCCCTATTGGCATTTGCGAGGATGTGCCTGTTGTGGTTGCTAACACCACTATCTTAACAGACTTTGTCATCTTGGACATTCCCGAGGACGATGCCATGGCTGTCATCCTCGGAAGACCCTTTTTAAACACTGCAGGGGCTGTTATATATTGCAACAAAGGCAATGTCACTTTCCATGTCAACGGTAATGAGCACACAGTGCACTTTCCGAAGAAACGATATCAAGTACATTGCATCAATGCTATCGAAAAGACTTCATCGATTCTCATTGGGAGCTTTGAATGCCCTATTCCTCGTGTCAAGATGAAGTATGATTTGCTTGTTGGGGAGATACATATCCCCATTGAGGTGACTTAGTGGCTATTCGACAATTCTCCGTTTCCTTCTGTGATTCGAGAAAATTTTGTCGAGGGGATTTGATCAACCCCATTGACGGATTTCTATCGATGACCATGAAATGGATGAATCAAGGAGTCACATACCTCTGTTTTGAGCTTTCATTTTCTGTTGCTTAGAAGAAAAATGATAAATTTAGTTTAGTTTTCCTGTTTTCTGTTTTAGCGTCCCAGAGAAAAATACCTCAGAAATAAAAGTTCTCCGATGGTCCTGAAAATTTAGTATGATTTTTTCTAGAATATTTGAAAATTACTGGGCCTGAGAGGTGGTCTGGGGGCCTGACCAGTGGGCCACAAGCCCTGCCACCGCCACCCCCTGGTGGCAGCTAGCAAGCTTGTGGGGATCACAGGCACCCCCTCCACTCATTCCAGCTCTCGTCCTCTTCTTCCACCTCCAGAAAAAATTGTTTCGCAGCTCAAATCCGTGTTCTTGCTCTTTTGGCTGTGATTTTCGATCTCCTTGCTCAAAGTACCATTCTCTGAACCGTTTTGGGGAAATTACTCCTTGGTAAGTGACTCCTCCATTGGTCCAATTAGTTTTTGCTCTAGTGCTTTATCCTTCGCGTATTCTTGCTACCTTGGTGACCCTGTTCTTGAGCTAGAAATGTTGATTTTAGCTGGCCCCAAGTAGTTTTAGCGAGTGCTACGGTCTCTAGGCACTAGTAGGAGTAGTTGCTATAAGGTGTGGTTGGTCTTCAATCACTTTTCTCTTGAACTTCAAAAAAATTTAGCAAAAGGAAATTATGTTCAGGAGGAAGTTTCATGGTGGTTCCTCAAGTAAGAAGGGTCCCCGTCTTTCTTTTCGGGAGCCTGAACCTTTCCAACTAAGGAGCGCACTAGTACAACCATGTGAATGGCCTTCCGATGAGTTCATGATCGAAGTAGGTTTCAAGGATGAGTTTGATACACTTGTCCGCAATGCCGGGTTAGAAGAATTCCTCTCAGATAAATGTGAATAGTATGCTATGCTCACTGCCTCTTTCGTGCGTAGATTTAAATTTTCAGTTGGCCGTGACTCATCCATACTGTTTGATTTGTACGATAAATCCTACGCCATGGAATTGGAGGATTTCAATAGGATTTGCAAGATACCCGATGCGGGTAGTATTAATGATCCTTCTAAGTCGTCGGTCAGAGACTTTGTCTCCATTATAACTGTTGGAGAAACCAGAGATATCACGCAAGCCACCATAGGAAGCATCCATTTCCCTGCCTTGCACTACTTTGCCCTCTTCATAGGTAGGTGCATTAACGGCAAGGGTGCACATTGTTACCTATGCACTTCTGACCTTAGTATCCTTAAGAGCGTTGTAACAGGTGACAGGAGCTTCAATATGGGAGCTATAATAGCAAGGAGGCTGAATAATAATGCCAGTGAGGGGGATTTCTTTGGTGGAGTTTATGCTACACGCTTAGCAAATTTTCTTGGAGTATCCATCTGTTCAGAAGACCCTCCTCTCCGTACAGCCTACCTTGATCGTGTCTCTCTATCACGCTACCAGTTCCTTGAGAGAGATCATGGATCCCTCCTATACCGCTTGATATTTAACCAGCAGCGTGTTTTCCGTATTACCCTTCCTGCTCCTACTTTCTTTGATTTTCAGGTAAAACGAAGATACTACATAACCATAGGAGAGGCAGAGGAGTATGAGAGGGAGGCGACGGCTGCTCGACTACGTGAGGCAGCTATTCAGGCAGTGGCTGCAGCACTCCTGTATAACACCCATTATGATTTTGGGTTTCGCCAGGACCATCCATGGGAGTAGAACAAGCTAGGCCAAAAGCCTAAGCTTGGGGGAGTACGTGTTCTCACTGACTTTACATTCATGCTTATGCTTTCACCTTGTTAGCCGGTGTTTACACTTTGCCACTGTACTATCCATGCTAGTTTATTTTCGTTTTCTTGTTTTCTTGTTTTGTGTCCTTTTGAGAAAACCCAAAAAGAATTTTCTTTCTTCTTTTGCTTGTTGGGAGCTTTCCCGTGTAAATAGTTTTATTTTTCTTTGGCTCAAGGTAGAAGATATTGGTTACAATGTTTAGTGGTTCTTGCATACATACATGTTCAGCTTTCAAAGAGACATATTACTTTGTCTTCTCCTTTGTGTTTGCCTGCAGATTCAGCTTAGTCCAATGCTCTTATTATTGTTCATATCGTTCGATCGTGCAAATGAAAGGCAATAATGATGATATATGATGAAGTGACTGAGACTGGAAAAGCTGGTATGAACTCTATCTATTTTGTTTTTGTAAATATGACTAGCTTGTCCTAGATTCAGCTTTGTTGTGAGAGAACCATGTTTGCAATGACAACTTAGAGATCATAGTTTTTGATGCCATGCTTAACTAGCTGAGAGCTTATAATGGTTTGTCTTGATTGCCAACATAGATTTTGAGATGACTATGACGTAGTATGATAGGATGGTATTCTCCTTTGAATGTTTCAAGTGGCTTGACTTGGCGCATGTTCATGCATGTAGTTGAAAGAAATCAACATAGCCTCTACGATGTTCGTGTTCATGGTGATTTATATCATGTTCATGCTTGCATTTAATGTTAGTCAAACTCATTCATCTTGATGATTGTTGTCGCTCTCTAGTTGGTCGCTTCCCAATCTTTTGCTAGCCTTCACTTTTACTAAGCAGAATACTGCTTGTGCATCCACTTCCATAAACCCAAAAGTTTTTCCATGAGAGTCCACCATACCTACCTATTTGCGGTATCTACCTGCCGTTCCAAGTAAATTTGCATGTGCCATTCTCTAAACCTTCAAGAAATAATCTGTTTTGCATGCCCGAACCGCTCATGTGGTGACAGGGGGTTATTGGTATCTTCCATGCTAGGAGTGTTATCCTCGACATGTGTTTATTCACTGTCATTCACGAGAAAGGGGCCGGTAATTGGAATGCCCAGTTCCACGCTTAAATCGAAAACATAACTGTAAAACAAGACTCCCCCGGATTGATGTTAGTATGGACGGTACCCGAGGATTCTGCTAGCCGTGGAGTGTGATTGATTGGTGGTGGGGGAGTTAAAACTTTACTTTTCTGTTTGTTAACCGCCTATAGAATGAGTAGCATGGAAGATATTGAGAACTCTTGGTCATTGCGTTGACAATGAAAGCATGCCACCCAAAATTATTATATCTGTTTTTAAAGCTTGAGCTCTGGCACTTCTGCAAATCAATGCCTCCCTCTACGAAGGGCCTGTCTATTTATTTTCTTGTCGAGTCATCCTCTTCTTATATAAGAACCAATTAGAGAGCACCTCTGTCATTTTTATGCTGTGCTTTTGATTGATATTGAGTATGACTATGACTGGATCTTCGTTGCTATGAATTACAATGTTTAGTCAGCCCTTGATCTTTGAAAGTGCTCTGCATTTATGTTTTGCGGTCTCAAAAAGAGCTAGCGAGATACCACCTATTCATATTGCTTCATGCTTCTTTTGATTGAAGTGTTGGTATTTGAAACTCATTATTATTTGCTCGTTAGCTGATTATGCCATTGATGTTAGTTTACCATGAGACCTTTGTGTCACTTGCTTATGTGGTTAACTTGTGATCTTGCTGAAATTCTGGTTATGAGTTAGACATAGTTGCAACAACAAGATCAAACAGAGTTTGTCAAAGTTTTTCTTTCTCTCTCAGTTTGTCAACTGAGTTGCTTGAGGACAAGCAAGGTTTTTAGCTTGGGGGAGTTGATACGTCTCCATCGTATCTACTTTTCCAAACTCTTTTGCCCTTGTTTTGGACTCTAATTTGCATGATTTGAATGGAACTAACCTGGATTGGCGCTGTTTTCAGCAGAATTGCCTTGGTGTTGTTTTTGTGCAGAAATAAAAGTTCTCCAAACGCCCTGAAAATTTACGGAGATTATTTTTGGAAAATATGAAAAATACCGACGCAAAGATCCACCTAAGGGGGTGGGCCACAAGCCCTGTAGCCGCCACCCCCTTGGTGGCGGATGGCAAGCTTGTGGGGCCCATGTGGCTCTGTCGCCCCTAATCTCAGCTCTATAAGTTCACTTTCGTCCCAGAAAAAATAAAAAGAGAAGATTTCGTCGCGTTTGCGATATGGAGGCGACGCCACAACCTTTTCTTCATCTGAAGGGCGGATCTGGAGTCCGTTTTGGGCTCCGGAGAGGAGAAATCGTCGCCATCGTCATCATCAACCTTCTTCCCTCTCCAATTCCATGAAGCTCTTTGTCGTTCGTGAGTAATCTATTTGTAGGCTCGCTGGACGGTGATGAGTAGGATGAGATCTATCATGTAATCGAGTTAGTTTTGACGGGGATTGATCCCTAGTATCCACCATGTTCTGAGATTGATGTTCCTACTACTTTGCCATGCTTAATGCTTGTCGCTAGGGCCCGAGTGCCATGATTTCAGATCTGAAATTATTATATTGTTACCAATATATGTGTTTTAGATCCGATCTTGCAAGTTGTAGTTACCTACTATGTGTTATGATCCGGCAACCCTCGAGTGACAATAATCGGAACCACTCCCGGTGATGACCATAGTTTGAGGAGTTCATGTGTTCACCAAGTGCTAATGCGTTGGTCCGGTTCTTTATTAAAAGGAGAACCTTAATATCCCGTAGTTTCCTTTTGGACCCCGCTGCCATGGGAGGGATGGACAATAGATGTCATGCAAGTTCTTTTCCCTAAGCACGTATGACGACAAACGAATGCATGCCTACATCACATTAACGAACGGGAGCTAGCCACATATCTCTCCGTGTCATAACAGTTGCATGATGAATATCATCCAAACAAATCACCGACCCATTGCCTACGAGTTTGTCCCACTGTTGTTGTTACTTGTTTTGCTCTGCTGCTGTTACTACTGTTGCTGCTGCTATTACTTGCTCTGCTGCTACTGCTGTTACTTGTCTTGCTCTACTGCTACTGTCGCTTGCTACTGTTGCTACTTGCTACTGCTGTTACTTGCTCTGTTGTTACTTGCTACTGTTGCTACTTGCTACTGCTATTACTTGCTACTGCTGTCACTACTGCTGTTCCTTGCCACTGCTATTACTTGTTACACTGCTGCTACCTTCTACAATACTTTTTCTCGCGTCGTTGACAGGAAAGAATATTTTCCGTCCACGGGCAACTTCTAGCGCCATTGATACGACAGTTAGGAATAGTCTGCCATCAACAGATTGTTTCTGACACCGTTGTTATCATACTACTTTGCTGCTGATACTTTGCTTGTAGATACTAATCTTTCAGGTGTGGTTGAATCTGATAAATTCAGCTGCTAATACTCGAGAGTATTCTCTCACCTCATGTCTGGCGAATCAACAAATTTGGGTCGAATACTCTACCCTCGAAAACTGCTGCGATCCCACGCGTTGGTGGGCCGTCAACAACATTCTTCTAGTTTCGATTGCTGGAGAGTGCTAGCAGCATTCTTCTAGTGCCGTTGCAGGGGAAGGTCTGTTGTCACGGAGTCAAGCCTGATGTGGACATTAGCACTACTTCTAGTCAAAAAGCTATATTGTCATGTGCTAGTCCTCGTAATTCATCTACTTACAATGTTGCTACATCTTGTGATGTATTACTTTCCATGCCTTGTTTCTCTAACAATGAAGCTTACACTTCCTTTAGTACTTGTGTTGATACTAACCATGTAGAGGAAATCAAAGAGCTCAAGGCCCAAGTCACTTCCTTGAAGAAAGACTTGGAAAAGAGTCATGAAGGAATGTCCACATTCAACAATGTCTTGTGTGGGAAAAAAATCCCCAAATGACAAATATGGACTTGGATTCAACTCCAACAAGAAGAATAAGTCCAAAAGCTTCAAGAAGAAGGGTCAAGAACACGTCAAGAATTCGGTCAAGATTATTTGCTTCAAGTGCAAAATTGAAGGGAACCATGTTAGATCTTGCCCACTAAAGAAGAAGCCCCAAAGTCACAAGCAACAAGGGAAGAGGCCACAAGTGCACTCACATACTCAACTACAAGTTGAATAAAGGCCCCTTCCCAAGAAGACCCAAGCCAACACTCCTCATGTTGAGAAATCAATAGGGAAGAAATTATAGGGTAGATGTTGCTACTTATGTCGTGGGAAGGGTCACTTCGCTTCTTCTTGCACGAGAGGTAATTTATCTAACCCAATCATTATTGATGATATCTATTCACTTGGGAAGGATAAGGTTGGCAATGTGTTTGCCAAGTTTGTTGGTACTCAAAGTGGTGTCAAGAAAAGTACCATTTGGGTTGCCAAGCCTATTGTGACTAACATGTTAGGACCCAACGTGGTTGGGGACCAACAAGCTCAAACTTGATCAATAGGTGTTTGTGGAGGACATTGGAGACTTTGGTACATAATGAGGAATTAAGGGGTCTTCATCATTCATATTATCTCAAGCCAAGTCATTTGGATTATCGAGTTTCTATCTTATATCCAATGTGCCTCCTTACGATAACTTGTACTTAAACTGTTTACATTGTTAGTTACTTTCCCCTTTGCATGTTGTAGTTTTTTACCTTGCATGTGTTTGTATATGTTGTGCTTCTAACTTGCTTCTCTTGAGTAATCGAGTATGTGTATGTTGGTTTGCATATCATGTACATGTGAGTCTTGTATTGAGCCTTTTTGCATCTTGTTTGTATCTTTGTTGGCTCTTGTGAGAGATTAATGGATTATCCCATTGTGGGGGAGTGATGTTATTTGCATACCTCACAATCCTATAAATGTGTATACATGGGGAATACCACTTAGTATTGATATTTCAAGATTATCTAGTTTCTATATAGTATGTCTTACTCATGGGAAATTCAAATTCTATATGGTCCATTAATTATCTCTTGTTGGTTTTAATTTGCCACTTGTTAATATTGTTGGGTTATCACATTATGGGGGAGTAATATGCTATGTGCATATTACAAGCCTAGAAAATGTGTACATTTGAGGTATTGCCACTTAGTGTTGATATTGTAATTATCTTGTTCCTAGGTGGCATGTTAACTCTACAAGTGTCATTTGCTTGTGTTTTATGGGTAAATATTATGTTGGATATATTTGCGATCTACCAATGAGTATTATTTCCAAAATACTTATTGTCCTTGACAATTGGTATTCCCATCATGTGGTAGGAATTGCTAATCGTCTTTACATTGGATTTTATGTTTCGTTTGTCTTCCTTGCTTCTTGTGGATCTATTTTAACATGTATAGTGTTTTTATAGATATAGATAAAGTGATAATCCCATCTTGTGCATTTTGTATTTAAATGCAAATTCTATATAATGAACATCCCTTGGGGGAGCTATCCTATTTTCTTTAGAGCACTCTCTTTATTCGCCCATCATAAAATCTTTTGATCCCCATCAAGTGTGTGTTGATGAGAGGCAAGACTCGCTCTTTATGATGCTTTGTGCCATCATGAAAATTTGTCGAGGGTTTGGCGTGTTGGAACCTAGCTCTCTTTTGGAAACTAGATACCTCGTGTTTGTTTTCCTTCAATTGGTATCTTGTTTCCTTTTATTAGGCATGTGTCAATGGATATCTCATTCCTTGAGGTATCTTTTAATTGATATCCTTCAAGTGATAGGTTTTCGCTTGGTATCTTATTATCACTTGATACCTTGTCTTTTGGTGTATTATCAACTTTGTGTTGAGTTGATTCTTGAAAGCCTTAAGCATGCATATTTACCACATATAGCTTATTTTGCTTGCTTTCTTTCTTTGACCCAATATATAGGGGAAACTCCACCTTGTCATAAATTGGCTAAAGTGTGCATGAAATTCAAATTCATATCCTTGTGCACATATGTATGTGGAGTTTGTTCTATGTATTGTTGGTTTTCTAACTCTTTGGTCCCAATGAGCTTGGGCACCATTTTGTTTGTTTTGTTGTTCCAGGAACAATTGGAGATGCGTTGGATGCTCAGCTCACCTACAAGGAAGGTGTTGAGACCATGTGATTATTGGAGCCAAGTTAGGATGATCAACGAACAACTATCTACTACATCAATCCATTATTGTCTCGGTAACAAGTATCTACTTCATGCATTCATTTCTTGCAAAGGCCCAAACCTGTTTTTTCTTTTCCAGGTTGCATCACGGCATGAATCTATTGATTCGTTCTTGTAGTACTTGTTTCCTTTCTCAAAGCATCCAAACGATGATGTTTTATTGCTAGTTGGGATGTCTTTGGTGTTCGTATGTTGGAATTTCGTATTGTACAATAAGGAAATATTAGGCCATGTGCTATGCTTCCAAGCAAAGTTCTTATTGATATATTTATGACTTCCTTTTGGATATCTTGTTTGTTCCTTCTTGTAACCATTTCGTGTGTACATCCTTCTTTGTGAATATATATCATCATGATTGTCTTCTACTTAGAATCTTTTACACATGAGAGAAGTTACATCTCTAATTGATATCCTCTTTTCTTTCACGTCCACCGTTGCATTTCCTTTTTTAGTTTTGGTGGCCTCGTGAAAGGATTTGTCTTGAGTGCGTATCTTATTTTCCTACATCTTGATGCACTCTTTGGCTGTGAAGATTATTTTTCCTCATGCTTGTCTTGATGAGGGTTTTGCCATTTCGATTGGTATTCCTCCTCTTGACAAGGTTCTTATTCCCCATCTTCACAATGGGTTGTCACAAGCATTGGTTCTTATTTTGGTTTTTAGTTAGCTTGTGAACCCATTTTCTAGTATGTGTGTGTGGGAATGATATGTCTTGCATTTTGTTTCTCATTTCATCAATACTATGTTGATGAGTAATGCTCATCCTTATCTTAGTCTTCTCAAGTGCTTTGCCATGACTCACACACATTATTTTGGTTGAGCCTATTCTTAAGTTGCTTCTTTTACATGTTTCTCAACCATTTGTTTTGTGCAAGTGATATGCTTATTGCCTCATCTATCTTCTTGCACTCGTTGTGTGTTTTTATTAATTTTGGGGGAGCAACGATCCTATTTTGTGCACTTGTATCAAATACAAAAATCTCTTATTAGTGCACAAATCATGGGGAGCTTCTCTAGTTTTGATAAAACACTCCTTTGCCTTTATCATAGTATCTTTTATTCATGTGGTTCGAAGGACCATGTGATTGTTTGTTCCATATGGTATCTTCTGATTGCTTGCTTCTATTTTGTATGTCTTTGTGCCATACGATCCTTCTTTTTGTAATCTTTGGGTCCTCAATATAGTTTGTTTTCCTCCAACTACTTATCATTGTATTTGTGTATTTCTTTGCACTCATTTGCTGAGAAGTACACACTTTTTGGAGGACCACCTACTATATTGGCTTTCTAAACTTTTCGTTCATTTTGGCAATCGATGCTAATGGGGGAGAAGTTTAGAGAGTTTACTTTGGATATGTTTAGAGGGTTTTGATTTTATTGCGTAAGCATTTACATCTTGCACGCATGAATTATTGCTTTGTATGTGTGCGCTTGGTTATGCTTATTTCCTTATATAAACTCTGTTGAAGTGATTGTCATCAATTACCAAAATGGGGGAAATTGTAAGAGCATATATCTCCATATGTGGTTTTGGTAGTTGATGACAATTCCTATGGACTAATGGTTGTCTTAAGTTATATTTATAGGATTTGTCCATAGGCACTTCTTGAAGTCCATCTGTTGGGTTCAAGGAGTTTATATGATGACCAAGGTGGTATTCAAGGTATTATCCAAAGAATGGTCATATAGACACAAGGTTGATCAAGATCGTCAGACAAAGAGTAAATCAAGATGATCAGCACACAAAGCGTACAAGATGTACCGAGAGGGATCAAGTGATCCCATGGTATGGTAAGCATTGTCCAGTACGTATTTGTGTACTAACCCAGGGTCTTCTTGAGAGTACTATGTGGGGTTAGGTGTGTTTACATGGGCTTGCGTCAAGAGGAAGATCTCATACAACCCATGGAGGATGACCTCAAGTGGTGGAGGATGGTGGCAATGGACTTGTGAAGATATGCTGAAGAGCGGCTCACCCATAGTGTGTATGGGGGAGCAATCAACTAGTCTTCATCAAGACAACGCAAGCAAGAAAGATGGTCCATCTTGAGGAAGCCAAGATCATCGTCATCTAGCTCAAGAGGACGAGGTGCAAGGTATAGGTTTGCCCTTGATAGGTTTTCTGTTTTAGGATAGATTGTCGTACTGTCAAGGGGGCTCTCAAGTGAGTAGCTTGATCGTATCGTTCGTTGAGAGCTCAAACCACTTGCATCCTTGCATCATGCTTCTTCGTTCTTGTTTGGTATTTCTCTTTGTTAGTTTTAGAGCTTATGGTTATCTTCATGACACGCTCGAGTTCATCGAAAACGGAGTCCATATGCATCTTCTATGATGTTTCGATGTTGGGAGTTTTTACCGATCTTATTCGAAGAAGGGTTCTCACCATTTTCTTATGGGAATTTTATCACTTGTTTGTTATTGATATTTATATCAAGATTGTGTTAGCACATGTCGTTAGCTTTCCAACAAACTTGGTTTCGTTGAATTCGGAGTCCATATGCGAAAGTTACAGCAGTTTCAGTATCCAGTGGTAGTACCGCTCCTGGTGCCGGCGGTAGTACCGCCCCTGGAGCGGTAGTAATTTTTGACTACAGCTCCCTAGCGATAGTACCACTCCGTCGGACTGTTTTTTACATCCTTTTTGGCCTCAGCATGGTTGATGAACCTACCGAGCAGTAGTACCGCTCCATGAGCGGTAGTACCGCTGTGTGCGGGCTCTGAGGCTTAACGGTTGGATTTTTCCCCACCTATAAAAGGGGGTCTTCTTCCCCATTGAACCTTATCTCTTTAGCTCGTGTTCTTCCCCCATTGTTGACCTTCTTCGAGCGTACTAACTCTCAATCCCTCCAATGACTCTTGCTAGTTCTTGAGGGAAAAGAGAGAGGAGATCTAGATCCACATTTGCACCAATCACTTTCTCCTCTAAGTGAGGGGAACCCCTTGGGTCTAGTTATTGGTGTTCTTCGTGTTCTTCTTCGTTCTTCCTATCATTTCCTCCCTAGCATTAGTTTCTTTGGTGGGATTTGGGAGATAAGGACTTGGGAACTCCGTGTGCCCTTGCCATTGCATTAGTTGCATCATTTGAGTTCTCCACCGTGATACGTGGAAGTGAAGTTTGAGAAGCTTATTACCTTTGGTACTTAGTACCCTAGATATTGTTCCTTGTGGATGCTTTGGCGTCCTAGAAGCTTGGTGGTGTCTCGGAGCTCAATCATTGTGGTGTAAAGCTCCGGGCAAGCGTCGGGGTCTCCAATTAGGTTGTGGAGATTGCCCCGAGCAATTTGTACGGGTATCGGTGACCGCCCCCAAGGTTTGCCATTTGTACGGGTTCGGTGACCGCCCTCAAGGGTCCCTTAGTGGAATCACAGCATCTCTCGCATTGGCATCTTGGGGAGCATTGTGCCTCCACACCGCTCCAACGGGGATTAGCATCCGCAAGGGTGTTAACTTCGGGATACATCATCGTCTCCGCGTGCCTCGGTTATCTCTTATCCGAACCCTTTACTTATGCACTTTACTTTGTGATAGCCATATTGTTTATTGTCATATATCTTGCTATCACTTAGTTGTTTATCTTGCTTAGCATAAGTTGTTGGTGCACATAGGTGAGCCTAGTTGTTGTAGGTTTTGTGCTTGACAAATTAAACGTTAGTTTTATTCTGCATTTGTTCAAGCCTAAACCGTAATTATTTTAAAGAGCCTATTCACCCCCCCCCTCTAGGCGACATCCACGTCCTTTCAACCGGGTACGACTCTTTCTCTTTGCGCTTCATTTCTCATATTTAATTGTTAGCTAACTTATGTACTTGTCAATAGGAAAGTACTATCTTGTTGATGTTGGCTATACCAATGGACCGGGATTTCTATCTCCATTCAGATCTACTCGGTACCACTTGAAAGAGTGGGTTGCAAGTCAACAACAACCCCAAAATGAAAAAGAGTTGTATAACTCGCGCCATGCTCGTGCTACAAATATTGTGGAGAGAACCTTTGGTTTGTTATAAAAAAATGGGCCATCTTGCGTTCTTGTTCTTTCTTTGACATAGAGGACTAGGTAACACATGTCCATTTGGTTGTTCATATGGACCATCATGTGTTCCTTCTTTGACCATCAACTAAATATTTGCATATTCGACTTATTAATGCGTGTTGTGTGTTACACAACTATGCAAGGGATAGGCAACATATGTGAGATAATTTGTTGCTTCCGAAAGTCGATGTTGAGCTAGCGGATATGACTCCTGAACCTGCAGATGATGCTACTTTAATTAGAAGTATCCAACAAACAAATGCATGGTCCAATTTTATGCAACAATTTGCGGACTAGATGTATGCTGAGTACCTTGTGGTGCATGGAGAACTAGAGATTGAATAGATAAGTAGTGATGGAGTATATAGCTAGCTGATGGTGTCTTTTTTTTGTGCTAGCTTGGTGATGGTGCCCTTTTTGTGTGGTAGCATGTTGGTCGTGACATTTTGTACATGCTTTATGTGCCTAAGAAGACACACCTGTTGTTGAAGAATCTCCAGAGTTGCCTAAGAAGAGGCAACACACTCGGATACTATCTTGTGCATGAAGGGAAAGATGAAGATTTCTTTTGATGATGCTTTGAAGACAACCAAGCCACTTCCTATGCCAAAGATGACTCCTCTATCTCAAATCTTTTGATGATGCTTTGAAGACAACCAAGCCACTTCATATGCTTTGAAGACAACCAAGCCATCTTAGATTTGAAAATTTTCTTACAGTTTGATTTAATCCCAAGCAGTTTTTCTTACATCCAAACACAACATAATTGTAATCGGCCGTCGTGCATATTGACATGGGTCCATGGGTACACTCGTACCTACTACCACCGTCGACCGTCGTAAAAGAGATCAATGAGACGAGTTCTCCCGTTTGTTCATGAGGTACACTCCGACACACTAGCCGCTCACGTTACCCTCGGGCCTACTAGCCCCTTACAAAGAAACGAGTAGTTTAAAAGTTGTTACAAGTCGTTGGGATTTCTAAAAAATTATAACGACTTTTGAAACTGCATTCATTTTTCTGGAATATCAAACTTTTCTTATTTTAGATTTTTTTTATGAAAAACATAATATCTTTGAAATTGAAAAATAATTTCAAAACCACAACAACTTTTAAAATTCTCAAAAATAAACTGAATTTCCAAAAAAATAAAAAAACAATAACATTTTTGAAATTTTGAACAATTTATTGTAAAAGACGAATATTTATTAATTTCTAGATCTATTTTTTAAAATTTCAAATAAATTTCGAAAACAAAACCTTTTTAGAAAATTCTGAACAATATTTGAAGTTTCCAAACATTTTAATAAAATATTTAAAAAATACTCAAAATTCTGAACCCAACAAAGAAAAGTTTGCAAAATGGGGTGGCCATGTGCGCAAGAGGGGATGCGGCATTTCGATTTACGGGGCTAAACTTAGAGCATTTCCATGATCCTTAAAAACGTGTATAAGAATATTGTAAACCGTTCTATGATGTGAAATTGTTCTAGACAGAGGACATCTTGTAAATGAAACTTACCCAATATAGCCCTTTTTATTTATTTTTCTTTCCTCCCGACGAACCGTCTCCGACCACGTCGTGCCTCGTCCTGGCGCCCGGCTCACCCGGTGCCACCTGTCTTGCCCCCGCCTCGTTCCAGGTCACACATACAGTGGAGGAGCCTTGCGTCGCCCGCCCGTCCCTGATTTGAGCTCGGCATTGCCTGTCGCCGCGCGCGCGTTCCCCTACGTGGCCGCGCGAGGTCCCCCACCCTTGCCTCGCTCTTCTCCGGTGCCCCCCCCCCCCCCCCCCCGCCCCGATTCGGGCCGCCGGTGGCCTGTTCCGTCCTGCTCGTGGACGGCCTCGCCTCCGCAGTGGAGGTCGAACCGGCCGCAATTCGGACCGGTGGCGGCAAATTTCAACGGGCTACGGCTTCTTTCAACGTGCGGCGACGGATTCCGGTGAGTTTCGGGTATATTTCGTCCAATTCCGCGGCGGCGCCTGCTCCCACGAGGTTTGGCTGGTTTACGGGATAAACTGTATATTGCCTTCGAACTATACATATAAGGTTTTTTTAATAGATTTACTGTGCCCCTTAAAAGTTTAAGGGTCGAACAAGTTTTACGTGATCTGCTTCGCACCGTTTTTTCGACCAAGACTATAAACACCTATTTTTTTATGAATTTGACCAGTTTATGAGGTCTGATAAAGATGCTCTTAATAGGCTAGAGGTCGGCTTCTCTCAAATGAAGCAACGTCCAAGAGTTGGTGAACTATCAACCTTCCTGTCACTCCGGAAAGAACACATCTTTTCTCACAATAACAAATAGCATCCTTCTCTCACCCAGGCATCAAATTCCGTTTAAGGTTAACATGTGTAATATTTTAGGCATATATTTGGTTCATTGTCACACTTCAGGGCTTCTTTGATTGAAAGGAATTCCATAGAATATTTGAAGAATTGAAATCCTTTGAAAATCTTTCTATGTTTGTCCTTTGATTTGTAGGATTGAATCCCGTAAGATTTTCTTTTATATGATTTTGTTTATTACATTTCATAGGCTAATATTGTAACGACCAAGATGCGGTCCTTTCCGATCTGGGGGTCGAGGCCCCCGAATAGGAAAGAAGCGCATCTAAGTGTTTCGCAAGCAAGTAAACATAGCACCACCAATAATTACAGTAGACAATCTGGGCTTCAAGTGTCTTCTTATTAATAATACAGAGTACAACGCAGATACAAACAAGGTAGTTCCGGTACGGACTACAAAACAAGAAAAATGCTATGCTACCCGCTGCAGGCCCACGATCACGACCACGGCTCAGTCCTCTGGATAGTTCACGTAAAGGCGATCTGTCTCTTCGTCGTACTGCCACGCCAGCTGAGTGCCGTTGGGATCATCTGACTCTGGGGTACCTGTACCTGCTGGAAGTTTCGGAGGAATCCGTGAGCCACGGGGACTCAACAATCTAAGACCTTGGTGCCAGAACTAGTCATGTTATTGGGTAAGGAAGGGGTGAAGTGTTTCAGGCTGCTGCAACCTATGATTGAATAAGTGGCTAACTTACGCGAGAAGGAAATGAAAGTGGTCTACGCTAACGATCGAGAATACTTGATCAGAAGGTGATCCTGAATACCTACCTACGGCAGTCATAACCCCACCGTGTTCCCGATCGAAGAGAGATCTTCGAAGGAACAGTCACGGTTACACAAACAGTTGGCATCTTTTATTAGTTTATGTTTAAGTTCTCTAATACCGGATGTTAACAAAATATTCCAAGTTGCCACATAACCGCGGGCACGGCTTTCCGAAAGATTAAACCCTGCAGGGGTGCTCCAACTAGTCCATCACAAACGAACACAAGCCGCAAAGGCATCCTCTATCATGAATCTCGTGATCTCGTCGGATTCCTTAGAGGAAAACCTCAACTCTGGGGGAAACCAAAGCTTCACCGGGATTCCTATACGCAAGATATACCGCTAAGGTAAGACACGACCAGCAGGACCTCCCGTCGTGTCGACGACCCTGATAAGAGCCGCGTATCTCAGTCTCAGGACACGACAGATGAGCTAGACGTCGGGATGGCTAAACCTCTGGGTGACCAATGGGGCCCCGGACATGGCTCAGGTGGGGCCAACACTCATGGGGAGCACTGGCCCGGGTTGTTGATTAAATTCCTCGGGGTAGCTATTCCCTATGCAGATTATTATGTGATTAGCAGATTAAAACCAAAGTTGGGTCCTGCCGGACAAGCCTTAACACTACGCGATTTATCAAGGGGGTCCCCATAACAACCCCGAACGTGTTAGGAGCGATCATTATGGAATCAAACACCGGTAACCGGTAACTAAGGCGGCAATAACGGAACAAGACACCCGGCAAAAAGGCTAGGCCTCTCGTCATTTACCAAGTATATAGATACATTAATTAAATAACAGAAATTAATATAATGATATCAAGCTCATGTCATCACATGATTTAAGGCACCTGCAGCTAACAACGCTAACATTAGTAGCTGAGCAAGCCTACCTAGCCATGCAAGTTTGCTAGGAAAGAGTAAGGTGTTTAAGCTCATGGCATAGGAAGAGGCAATATATTTTCAGTGGTAGGCAGCGAGCAATATGACGTGGAATCGAAACTAAAATAACAAGTCTAGATATGGGATCAAGGTCATGTCATCTTGCCTGTGATATCCTCAGCTTGGAATGGTTCTGGATCGTCCTGCACGTACTCTCCTGACTCCACGTATTCGTTCTCCGCTCCCGGTGCTACCCAACACAAGAATAACAGCCAATGAACAGCAGCACCACAAAATGCAACATCACATGATGCATGAGATGAAAGTTGAGCATGCACTACTATTTCCATCACTAGCACAAGCACAATAAACTACAACAAGTTCCTGGGCAGAACTTTGCACTAACTTATCTGTACATGCATGGGAATGATATGAAAATATGCATCTCGTAAAAACGGTGCAAAACCATATAAAGAACTTTGCAAACGGAGCTACGGATCAACGGGAATCAACAAAACACGATATGAAGCTCTACGTGAAAGATTCAACACCTCACACACATTTGGCACAAATCTGGTGTTCCCAGGTTGCCAAGACATATACTAACCCAACATGAATGAAATGGAGCAAGGTAGAACACCCCAACAACAATTAAACACAAACTTTGAACAAAATTGCAAAACTACATAATCTGCCAGTTTTTGCATCTTAGCTGTTTGTGAGCAACATGCAACATAGCTACAGGTCTTCAAATATGACAAATAATATATGTGGCTGTTGCCAACCAAGAACACCACAAGCTCCGGCAAGAATCACAGCAAAAGGAATTAAACTCTAGAAGATACAAGGCCACAAACTTTCCCAAAACCATCAGTTCTCAGGGACTTAGTGAAAATTCCTGCACCTGAGATTCTGTTTCTGTTTTGAAGCTTTTTGAAAGCAATCAAAACACAAGCTACTGGACTCCAAATTACTTGAAAATTGACAGGAAGCTTCACAAACATACCAGGTTCCAAACACTAGCACTGAACTAAGTCCAGTTCACAACAGAATGACCAGCACATCCTTATCTACAGGGGAAGAAAATGTTTCCAGCATTCCAGACTTAGTGAAATTTTCAGAGTTCAAAAATCTGGAATTTTCCAGCCACATGCCCACTTTGTCTAGGCATAGTTTGCACACACATGTCCCCAAGAGGTGAATGACACCACTATGGTGTTGAGCACAAACCCCTACCACTAACACACAAAGCTCCATGCCCTTGGGCTCCATCTATACCATGGAAACAAAGCCGAAACTTTCAACAAAATGAAAATGCAACTCCATAAGGTATGCTTATGAGATGACAATTACATAGGAGAGTTTCATGTGCACAATGACAAAGTGACATGGGGGTTTGAACCCCATGTTTGTGTCATGCACATCAACAACACCAACCCACACAATACCTCACTAGCACTAGCATCAAGCTCAACACAAAGGTAACTCTAAGCTAACAAAAGAGTATGCACACCCCCACATATGGGCATGTGATGGTGCACACTCTCACAAGCATCACTAGGATCTTCCTAGTATTCATGCCATCCTCAATATGCAACCACCACAACAATCCACACCCTCACTAAATCCATGCAAACAAAAGAAACTACAATATCAACTTAGACCACCTAAAACTCCCAAAGATGGGCTCCACAAGAGTAGCTAGTGCATCTTATCTCCTTAAGGCACAACACACACAATAAAAACACATCACAAGCACAACTCCTACCAAGTGTTCTTCACACCACTAGATGTAACCCACAAAGGTTTACAAAGCTAGCAATACAACCTCTAACATCTTGCAAGTGTGCAACACACACACAAAGGAACCTGTTCCTAACTACACTAGCAAGGAAAAAGATTATAACTCCATCTTGCTGCCCAACACAAGGGAGGGGAAGAACAAATAAAAAGGCAGCAATAAAAATTAAAAAAAATAGCTAAAACAAATATCAGGGGTCCTGGGATTCAAACCCAGTACCCCCTGGTACACAAGGCACCACCTAGCCACTGCACTAGCACCACTATTTCGATAGGAAGGGGGAAGAGTACAGGGAAACATGTCCCTGCTGCTCTTGCACAGGAATAACAGGGGAAAATCTGACAAAAATATACTCAGCGCCGAGGGGGGAATCGAACCCACAACCTCTCATCAGGCGCGCACATGGAACAACCACTGGGCTACGAAGTGTTTACTGACAGAGGGGGAGACTCGAACAGGATAGACTATCTGAAGTCGCCCTCTGTCTACCGAGAACGACAGCGACAGAGAGCTGATGGGAATCCTAGCCGGCGTTGCTTCGCTGCACTGCCGGCGGTGAACTCTTGCACGCGACGCTGAGATCCGACGAGGGGAAGAGTCTGCACCTGCTGGGCACCCATCTACGCGGGGAGGAGCCCCTGCTGCAATCCGCAAGCACCCAACTCGACCGGCTACGGCCACGCCGCGCAGCTGCTGCCGGGTAGCCTACCTAGCCATGACGCTGCTACCACGAGGGGAGGGAGCTCCCCTGCGCAGCACCCACGCACGCGGCACTTGCAGAACAGCCGCTACGACCGCATCCTCAACACGCTGCTGCCACGAACAGAGAACGCACGCACACGAGGAGGTCCGAGCCGCTCCGCGGAGGAGGAAGGAAGGGGGACGCGCGGCCTCACCTTGGGAGAAGATGGGGCGCCGAACGGGGAGGAGGAGCGCCGGACCGGGGAAGAAGACGCCGAAGAAGCTCCTCCGACGTAGACCGAAGCAGGGAAGGAGTTCGCCCGGTTCGCCCCGTTGACGAGGACGAGCTCGACGGGAGGGGTCGCTCCTCGGGGTCCTAACGCCGGGAATGGGACGCGGGGAGCCGCCCCGAGTCCCCGGACATGGCGGCCGGTGCCGGAGGCGACGGAACGGCGGGTTGACGGAGGAGGCGCTGCACTCTCTCTCTCTCTGCTACCTCTCAGCAGCTTACCAGGGAAGAACGAGGGAAGGAGGAAACTGGCGGCGCTGGGGGGGAACGGAGGGGAACCCTAGGGCGGAGGAGGAGGCCCCGGGCTCCTTTTATCGTCTCGGGAGGCGAGCTCGAGCCGCTGGATCAAGGAGAAAGCGATCGAGAGGTGGAGCGTAGGTCGTACAAGAGTGACGTCGGGAGGAAGAAGAAAACGCTCGCCAGCGGGCTCTGTCGCCAGGGGTGGAGACCTACTGGGCCAGCACGGGAGAAGACTTAATGGGCCAGGGAAAGAAATAATTACACAGGAGGTTTATCCAATTAGGTAAACAGAAAAACAAATGCACCCACGGAAGAAAAAAAATATTACCCAAAATAACTACTGGGTTAAAAATTAAAAGGAAAATCCTGCTAGACATAAGAAATTATGGCCCAATAGGGAAAAATAGGAAAGCAATATTTAGAGATGTTTGAAATAAATGCAAAACAGTAATTAACCTACTGTTTTGAGTTTATTTGCACCTCTAAAAATCAAAGAACAAACCAGAAAAATTGCACCTCCTCATAAACACATTTTTATCTAACCACCAGACATTTTAGAATCATTTTTGGGAAGAAGGAATTTTGACATGGGAAAAAAATAGGAGGGAAAAAGAGTTAAATAGCAAGAGCTAAAAAAATGACCATCTCTCACTCCTACATTACACACACCATCATCACATGCATCACAAGATAGTGCAATACCACCACTTAACCCTAGCAAGAACACATGCACTCACAACACCACATCACTACTCCTAGTAAGAACCAATGCAACATGATCATGGCATGCAAACATAAGGTATGGCAAGGAATGATATGTTATGCATGCATGCAAGGAAAGTAAGTACTAGGGAACACACATGAAATCATGGCACAAAATGATATCATCACAATCTCTGACAAGGTGGCCCCACATGGAAGGTTACAAAAAGGAAAAGTCCTACACTTGGGGCATTACAAATATCCACTCTAATCTCATTCTACAATTCATGTGGCATCAAACACTACTTGCTAATCCTATATGATTCACATGGACATGCCACTCCAAGTATATACTTTTCTTATTCCGGCGTTTTTAAAATCCTACGAAGCAAAGAGGCCTTTAGATGCTTTTCTATCTTTCCTTTTCGAAAACATAAAACTTTTTTATCTATGTGGTCCTTATGTTGTAGACTAGTATTTTCTATCTATAATAACATACATTCTAGAAGAACAAAATATTTCGCATACAGTTTGTATGGGCCACTCTACTAGCTTACATAAAAGGAAAGCAAAACAAATAGATGCACTTACATACTTATCACTAAAACGAGTGTCCCACTGAAAATTTATTGTTTACTGAATAGATTGTTTTGCCAAAAGAAACATATCTGTTATAAAAAGCTCACTGAGAGTACAAAACATCTCAATGAAAATGGATAATATGAGACCACCATACGACCATTACTTGCCAAAACAAGCCGCCGACCACTGTCATTGCTACAGCATCGGAATCGGCTTGACCTTGTGGATGACAGCGGGGAAGTTTTCGTACACGTGCCCCTAAGGGAAAACACTCTGAATCCGCACTTGTCTATGTTGTATCCTTGCATAGGTATGAAACATTTGACATCAAATCTTGCCACACGACGAGAAACCTAACCTCACTGTCCAAAGGGGACGGTAGGAATCTATGTCGAAGCTCCGTCGACTATGTGCTCACAATCGAACTCGAGGAGGATCAAATCCCGAAAGAGAAACTCGAAGAAGATGGGTCGTCATCTGATCGAGCACCGCACCTACAAGGACTACAAATCCTAACCTAAAGTACTAACCTAAGCGGAGGCGTCGGGATTCCCATGCCCACCACTGGCTGCCGGAGCAGAAAGCAGAGGTTGGACGAATCCAAAGAATCGCCAATGAAGTGTGGATGGGAGAGTTAGCCCTAGCCACCTAGGGTTAGGCATCTCCAATGCTGACCCGCAAATCAGAAACGGCATCCAGTCACGGACAGAGGGACCAGTTTGCGGACATGGATGCGAGAGTTGGCCACCCAAAGCTAGTCACATATATTTCAAACCACAATTAAACTAAAACAGATAAAATTCATCAAACATGACTGATTTTATTAAAATCTGGATAGAAAATAACAGAAATCATCCATACATAGAATGCAAATAAGTCTAGTACAACAATAATTCAAATTCAACGAGAAATGGTTCAAATTCAACTAAAAAGGTTTAAATTCAATGAGATTAATTGGGTGTTTAAAAAGTTTTCCATGAACGTATCATGTCGTCCCACACATATTGCCCCTTGAGCTTTATCCAAAAGTGTATGTACGTGAATGGCTTGCCCTCTAACCTGTGGTACACCACGGCAACACCTACACGATACACAATATGTAGAATGACAATGAGTGAATGAATGAAACAATCAACAAATTGAGCAAGAAGAAGAAGAACTTATGATCTCCTCGGTTGCCGTGGGCAATGGCCACCTTACCTCCAGCATATCAATCGTGCCACCAAACTTGGCGACGGTGGTTTGAGTGGTGTATCATCGATACGCTAACAACTTCGCGGTATGTTTATGGATGTTTTGCATGTCGTAAGACGCAATATGCTTTCGCGGGTGAAATGAATCATGCACGCGCTGCCAGAGGAGCCCACTTATGCTCCTCTCCACGAAATCGAGGATATGGCCAACTACGCATCACACGACAACTCATTCTCCATGCCCGAGTATCCTCCCAACATTCGTACCCTAAAAATGACGTGAAGTTTGAAAATAAGTTCAATGACATTTGATTGAATACCTGTTGTGCGTGGTGACCGCCATGGACGTCATCGACGGGGGGAAGGTATCACGCTATGGGTGGATCCTCGGTGGATGGCGTTGCAGTACAAGGCGAGCAGCCCATGTGCGGTGGATGCAGATGTCCGACAATGCTTGGGTGGCGACCGAAGAGGTACAACGACGACACCGCTGGAGGATAGTGCAGATGCCAAGCAAGGGAAAGCAGAGGCGAAGTGAAAGAGAATATGATCGGATGGGATTTGAATGGGTTTGGGGTGTTGAAGTCCTACGTGGTTGTTGTTCGAACTCCTGCAACCACCAAATGCTATTCGGCATCTTCAATGCCATTTTTTTCAGTTCCCGCAAATTGATGCACACCCCGCCTCTCGCAATGGGCCGACCCATTTTACTTTTTTTTCTCTCTATCTACATTCCTGCAACCGCCAAATGCTATCTAACGCCTTCAACGCCATTTTCTTCAATTCCCGCAAATGGATGCACACTTCGCCTCTCATGATGGGCCAATCCATTTTACAATATTTTTCTTTATCTACACTCCTGCAACCGCCAAATGCTATTTAACCTCTCACGATGGGCCGATCCATTTTATAATATTTTTCTTTACCTACACTCCTGCAACCGCCAATGCTATTTAACGCCTTCAGCGTCATTTTCTTCAATTCCCGCAAACGGATGCACCTTGCCTCTCGCAATGGGCCGACCCATTTTACATTTTTTTTCTCTATCTACACTCCTGCAATCACCAAATGCTATTCGACGCAAATAGTGAAAAAAAGTTAAATCGAAGGAAAAGAGTAGAGCCAATGAAAAAATGGCGAGCAAAAGCATTAGCGGGCAGGGAGGCTAGTGAGCCGTGTCGGGTCGCGACCCATGATGGCATGCGGGTGCCATGATCTGTCTCCCTGCATCGCCCCCTCCACGTCCTCCAATTTGCGGAAAAAAGAACGTCTGAACTCTGAAGTGATCGATTGAGCAATACATGTCCGTATTGAATGACAAAGTACATCTAGATCGTACGGTCCAAATGCATGTAAGCGGTTTGAGGGTCCGCTTTGAAGATATCGTTGGAAGATCAAATTAAAGATTAAAAAGGGCTTGATCGGCCAAACATGACCAGTATCCAGTTCAGCCAGAAAAGTACCAAATCGATACGCTGACTTAAGATGAAGCGGCAGAACTAGTTACCGAAATTTATTCGAGTGCAATGACTAAAAATAAACGTTTTCAGCTGGTGCGCCGGTCGAACATTCGGCCGGATG
The DNA here is from genome assembly GCF_904849725.1 of Hordeum vulgare subsp. vulgare. Classification (NCBI taxonomy): domain Eukaryota; kingdom Viridiplantae; phylum Streptophyta; class Magnoliopsida; order Poales; family Poaceae; genus Hordeum; species Hordeum vulgare. Next base: position 529,869,631 of record NC_058523.1, on the reverse strand, counting down.
CACGTGCGTCGTCGATTTCGCGATCTTCTCCCCATCCCGAACGGCTCCCGCGCGCTGCGATAACATGGTAGAAGGGACCCTGCCCCGTCGGCCCGCCCGAATCGTCAGTTCCCGCCACCGTCGACCGTCCGCATCGCCGGATCCAGCCTTCGCCCGTCGTCCTCGTCGTCTGCCCGCCATGGCCGGGGCGCACGTATACAAATGTTACAAACGTCACAAAAATTGCTGCAACGGCTATTTAAAAAAGCTTCAACCGTTGATTAAAAAAGCTGCAATCATACATATAAAAAGCTGCAAGTCAAATCATACTTTTTCCTCGTTGAAGTATTTGGTTGAAGCTTTTTTTCTTAACGGTTAAAGCTTTTTTATACACGGTTGAAATTTTTTGAGGAGTGACCACGGGAGATGCTGCAGTCGGAGCGGCGTTTGAAACTTTTTTCATATACGATTGAAGCTTTTTCTGTGAACGTTTGCAACTTTTCCTCGTTGAAGTTTTTGGTTAAAGCTGTTTTTTTTAACGGTTGAAGCTTTTTCTACACACGGTTGAATTTTTTTTCCAGCGTTTGCAACACAGGGGGTGAGATGCGACCGACGGGTATGAGCAGCGGCGAGTGCGCCGGCGCTGCGAGTGCGCCGGCGAGCGGCGGGGGCAGCGAACGGTTGGGGCGAGCTGAGTCCCGGAGCGCGGGGCAGCCGGGGCGGCGAGCGGTCTAGACGAACTGAGTCGCGGAGCTGCATCTATGGTGCTTCGACGGGCGGCCGAGGCGGCGACCGGCGGCGACCGACGGTGAGGGCGACGAGAGGTGAGGAGGCGAGGCGAGGCAGTCGGCGCGTGCGAGGCGCGTGCTGGGGCGGCGGCGCGTGCGAGGATGGCGGGCGATGGGAGCTCACGTGACGAGATCTGACGGTCAGGAGGTCATGATCTGACGGCTGCTATGCGACCGACGCGAGCCCTCGGACCGGCACGCCGGCGCCTTGCACTGCCCTGACTAAAATGATTTTACCGGACAAGACCAGTTACATAGATGAACTTGACTAGGAAAAGGGAAAATGCCTGATCGCGTGACAGCCTTGGCAAGAAAGGTATGCAAAGCGGCTAGCCTGAACTTTTACTAGCAAGAGAACAAATTGGAGAGCTGGCAGAAAGTGAAGCCTCGCCAAATCGGGAGAATCACTAGACTAGCAACTCGACTGCATAAAGGCAACTCCAACGCTGCCGATCCAAACTGTCCATGCATGTCCGTTTGCATTTAAATGGACCTACATGTCCTTTTGCATTTAAATGGACATACATCATGTCTTGATGCGTCGATTTAAGCGACGACCATCTATTTTAATCCATGATTGACCCATTTTAAACCTAAATTTGGACGGGGTTTGTGTCCGCATGGGCATAGAGTGGAGGCATTGCCCATTTTCCTTTTTTTTATTGAATTCATGCTCCAACCAATTCATCTGAAAGTCCGAACTGATGATGGGAGGCAGGCAATATATTTCAACACTTCCCCTCACGTCTAGTCTATTTTAGTCCTTAGACGTGGGATCGATGTAGGACGTAAAATTATTTAATTTTAATACTGCATTGGCAAGGTCTTGAACTAAGTTATTTTGGCTCATATATCATATTGAATTCATGCTCTAACCAACTCATTCAAAAGTATAAATTATTGAAAGGAGGCGGGCAATATATTTCAACACTCTCTACCATCAATAGCCATTGCACCCAACGGCCCTCCCTCGCTGTGGGCGGCAAATCCTGGTGTCCAGGCCACCGCCCGCATCCCCAGCGGCCTTGTCAGCGTTGGTTGGCGTTTTCACTGCCATCAAAGCGCCCCTACGTCCACGCCTTCACCTAGGCTCCTCTGCCCGCAGAAAGCTTAAAGCGCGACCACCTCGCTCGCCATTCGCCTCCACGCCCGCAAGCTCACTGACTACTCTGGTGAGGCACGAGGGTCTCCACCGGCTGGCTTCCTCGACCACACCCACAAGGTACAAACAGATATTGACAATGAGTACTTTTTCAATAATTTCATTTGCTGCTTTGATCGTCTATGAGCAATGATTCGTCGTTTGACGATGGGGAGATTGTGGGTGCTGGTTTGATCGTCTATGACTATATTAATAGGCAGTGGCCAATGTCCAGCAGCTCGATCTCGGGGCATACTCCGGCTTGAATCGCTACAGAGAGAGCGGTCATTGTCTATTCTAGAAGGACTAATTGGATCGGATGACCCATTCTTCTAACACAAGCTATTCTGACGCCGCTTTTGGACGACTAGACATGTGTTCAATCGTATCCGGGAGGTGATGGTGGCATGCGGTAAGTATTTTGAGTGCAAGGAGGATGCCCTGGGAAAGGTTGATTTCTCCTCTTATCAGAAATAGATTGCACCTATTCGGATGCTTGCACACGAAATACCGGGTGATCTTGTTGATGTGTATTTTCGTATGAGCGAGTACACGTGCCTAGAATCCATGTATAGGTTCTGTAAGGTTGTGGTAGCAGAGTTTGGCACAGAGTACTTGAGAGAGCCAACTTCTACGGATATAGCCCGATCGTTGGCAATCAATGTCGCCAGGGTTTTTTCTAGGACGCTTGGTAACATCAATTGTATGCACTAGAAGTGGAAGAACTGTCCTACTGCTTGGCAGTGGCAGTATAGGAGCCATGTGAAAGTTAGCACTGCCCTAATTGTGGTCGTGGCTTCACAAGATCATGGATTTGGTACTCTTTCTTCGGCATGGCCGACTCTCATAATGACATCAACGTGCTTCAGCGCTCTCCGGTCTTCGCAAGGCTCGTGGAAGGCAACTGTCTAGAGATCAATGTTGTCCACCACTACAACACATGATACTACCTAGCCGATGGTATCTATCCTTAGCAAACTCCATTTGTTAAGACAATCCCCAATCCGATAGAAAAAAAATACAGAGGGTTGCCCAAGCACAAGAGAGTGCTAGAAAAGATGTGGAGCGTGCTTTCAATGTTCTTCAATCTCGATGGAGCATCATTTGATATCCTGCTAGAACTTGGAGCACCAAAAAGTTGTGAAAGGTGATGACTGTTTGCGTGATCATGTTCAGCATGATCATACAGGATGAGCGTGAGGATGAAATCTATGATCAGGGGTTTCACTTTCACGGTTAAAAATGTTGTGCGGAGCATGAAGGAGCGGCCATATTTGCACAGTTCATCAAATTTCATCAACAAATGTGTGATTGAGAAACTCACATTCAACTACAAGATGATTTGATTGAATATATGTGGGCTCACCTTGGCAACAAATATATGTATCGGCTCTTTTTTCTTTCAAATGTATTTGTTACAATTTAAAATTTGACACTACACACTAGTGTCAAAAACGTTCTTATATTATGAGATGGAGGGAAGTGTAAAAAACACTTTTATATTATGGTACCGAGGAAAGTGTCAAAAATGCTTTTATATTATGAGACAGAAGGAGTATTTGATTTGTAAACTCTGAGATTTTGTTTGGTTATGAAACTATGAGATATTGGTATTTGTTGAATTATGTAGACTTTGGACAGGTTTCTTATATGCATGTAAAAAAGAGCAACAATTGATCGCATACAACAGTGCGAACAAAAACTAGACCGTGTGTGAACGCATTAGAGCAACTTTAATGGGACGACCCATTTCGTTTGCCGCCGTTCGTTTGGGTCGGCGCGGATAAAACGGATGGCCCAATGCGTCGATCCATTTTCAAAACACGTACACTCTGCATCCGCGCCAACCCATTTTCGACCCAAATTTGGGATTGAAATGCGTTGGCGCGAACACGAAGCGGACGCACGCGCCCTCTCGGTGTCTGGCCCCAACCACCGCAATCAACATTATTTATGACGGCCACCCACCTCGGGCCCACGTGTCAGCGACCGCGGTCGGTCTTTATTAATCCGAACGTGCGGTGTGTTCCGCCTCATTTGCTTCTAGAAGCCAAACGTCCTCATCTCGCCACCTCCTCGGCGACCAAAACCTAGCATCATGGTCGGCTCCTTCCCGTCCCAGGGCAAGGCCACACTCTACCCCCACGCCATCTCCCCGCCGGCGTCTTCTCGCTGGCCTCACCACTGCGTGAGTATCCCGGTGCACCAAGCGCGGTGGTGCTGGGAGCACCGCGTGCCGCTGCCTTACCCCGGTGTCACCCTGCCGCACCACTCGCATATGGACCCGGAGAGGATCCCGGTGCCGTCCGTGTCGCGGTCGGCGCGGGTGAACGCGGAATAGGTGAGCTGTCGTCGGCGTCTACCGACGCTGGAGCGCGGCAGAGCCCTGCATACACGGCCGACTCCCACAACTAGGAGTTGTGGTTCGCGGTGGAGCACGAGGAGCAGCGCCGTCGTGGCGTGCGTGAAGTGCAGCCAAGAGGCCCTCCGCCCCCCTCCCCCGCATGTCGTCAACGACGAGGACCAGGAGGCTGAGGCCTCCTACCAGGCGATGCTCCCAGTTGTTCTCGGCGACAGCAAGGAGGAAGAGCGGCGCAGGGCCGACGAGGAGGCGGCGTAGTGATACGTCAATTTTACATCATGCTTTCATGTTGATATTTATCGCTTTTATGGACTGTTATATTACTTTGTGGTACCATACTTATGCATTTTCTCTCTTATTTTGCAAGGTTTATTTGAAGAGGGAGAATACCGACAGCTGGAATTCTGGACCGGAAAAGGAGCAAGTTTGAGTCCTCTATTCTACGTAACTCCAAATGCCCTGAAAATCAACGTGGAATTTTTTGGAAATATATAAAAAATACTGGGCGAAAGAAGTGCCAGAGGGGAGCTACCAGGAGCCCACAAGCCTGGTAGCCGCCACCTACCCCCCTAGCGGCGGCTACAGGGCTTGTGGGCACCCTGGCGGTCCATTGCCCCCCCTCTTTTGCGATATGAAGGGTTTCGTCTAGGAAAAAATCAGGGTGGAACTTTTTCGTGGATTCTCCGCCGCCACGAGGCGGAACTTGAGCAGAACCAATCTAGAGCTCCGGCAGGACGATCCTGCCGGGGAAACTTCCCTCCTGGAGGGGGAAATCGTCGCCATCGTCATCACCAACACTCCTCTCGTCGGAGGGGAGTCATCTCCATCAACATCTTCATCAGCACCATCTCCTCTCCAAACCGTAGTTCATCTCTTCTAAGCAATCTCCGTCTCGCGACTCCGATTGGTACTTGTAAGGTTGCTAGTAGTGTTGACTACTCTTTGTAGTTGATGCTAGTTGGATTACTTGGTGGAAGATTTTATGTTCAGATCCTTGATGCTACTCATTACACCTCTGATCATGATTATGATTATGCTTTGTGAGTAGTTACTTTTGTTTCTAAGGACATGGGATAAGTCATGCTGATAATAGTCATGTGAATTTGGTATTCGTTCGGTATTTTGATATGTTGTATGTTGTCTTTTCCTCTACTGGTGTTATGTAAACGTCGACTACATAACACTTCACCATATTTGGGCCTAGACGAAGACATTGGGGAGTAGTAAGTAGATTATGTGTTGCTAGAGTGACAGAAGCTTAAACCCCAGTCTATGCGTTGCTTCGTAAGAGGCTGATTTGGATCCACTAGTTTAATGTTATGGTTAGACGTTGTCTTAATTCTTCTTTCGTAGTTGCGGATGCTTGCGAGAGGGGTTAATCATAAGTGGGATGCTTGTCCAAGTAAGGGCAGTACCCAAACGCCGGTCCACCCACATATCAAACTATCAAAGTAACGAACGCGAATCACATGAACATGATGAAACTAGCTTGACAGAAATTCCCGTGTGTCCTCGGGAGCGTTTTTCCTCCTATAATACTTTGTTCAGGCTTGTCCCTTGCTACAAAAGGGATTGAGCCACTTTGCTGCACCGTTGCTACTCTTGTTACTTGTTACTTTCCACTTGCTACGTTTCACCTCACTACACCATCACTTGTTACCGCTACTTTCAGTGCTTGCAGTTATTACCTTGCTGAAAACCGTTTATCAGAGCCTTTCGCTCCTCGTTGGGTTCGACACTCTTACTTATCGAAAGGACTACGATTGATCCCCTATACTTGTGGGTTATCACGTACCAGCAGCAGCTCGCAGAGGCCATCGCGCTTTCGACCGTCGGCGACTGCGTTGTGCCACCTCTGCCGAAGCCTGAGCCCACGGAACCGCGGGAGGTCTACCAGTGGAACGGCGGCGTCAACGAGTTTGTCAGTGCGCCGCCCATCTGGTTGGGCACGACACCGAAGCAAGAGCAAGTCTACCTCGAGCGCTGGAGGACGGAGCACCTATGGACGGAGCGCGCCGAAGGCCTTCGACTGATGGAGCTGGAGAAGTAGGCGGAGGAGGAACGAAGGGAGGAGGAGGAGGAGGAGGAACGTGACGGCCGCAGCTCGCGCCATGCCAGTGGCAGCGTCGTGGTTCCACCCAAACGGCGGGGGCAGGCTGGCCGCTCCGTACCTATCGGAGCCCGCGGTCAGAAAAGCGTGCACCGGCCGGGAACGGGAACCTTCTGGAGGGGAGGCCGTGGGCCCCGCTCCCTAGAATATCTCTGGCGGTGCCGCCCCGGCCGCATCGGACGGCTGCGGTCGACCGTCGGCGCTAACGAGGACTCGCGCCCACTGATTCGTCCCAGCGCTGCGGTACGGGTGCCGTGCCCTGATCTTTCGTTTTCCAATTTTTGGGGATTACAATTTTGTTTTGGCCAAGGTTTTGGGATTATGTTAGTTTCTTCCCTCGCTCTCGAACAAATACTTGAAGCACGCTCCTGTGTCTTAAAGTGATTGAAGCTTCAGCCTTTTCCTAAGTCAAAATTTACTCCATCCGTCACGGTTTAGAATGACGTGTTTGATTTTTTTTTTAAATCTAGGTGGTAATTGATTGGCTGTGAGATGAGCTACAAAATAGCATTCACACTACTCATGAATATAAAAATAGTACAATGGAATACTAATTAGCTGCTAAAAGTAAATGCAATGCGTCCTAAACCTTGTATATTGTGAAAATATACGTAAATTTAACCATGTCTTTTAAACTGTGACGGAGAAAGTACTTAAGTTTGACCAATTTTATAGCAGAAATGTTAAGATATACTACGTGACCAAATACATATAGTAAGAAAATATATTATGTAAAGAATCTCACAATTCTAGTTTGATTCTAATGGACATGATCAAACTTAAACAAATTTGACTTGGGACAAACATGGAACATTAATTATGTTGGAACGCGAGAACTAACTCAGTTTCCATTCGGGGGTTGCTTACAATACTTACCTTGTTGTTGCTCTTCGGTGGTTTTATTCGGCTTCTTGGTGCCATTATCTTTTACCGCTAATTGAAGAGTTCCTTTCTCGTCCTCTATCCTACCCAACGACACAAAATCTAGATCTCTCTTGGATACAAGATAGACGAACGCAATTATACTCACAAATGGACTGGCGTACTCATTATTTGAAGACTAATATCTCCGTCATAAGCCAAAGTCTTAGAACACGTAGAGCACCTAAGGTGCCAAGATAAGCATCACTCTTGGTTAGATGTAGCGAGGGGGGGGGCGTCGACCTACCTAAAAAAGTTATGTGGTCATGCACAAACAAGAATAACCCAATCTTTGGCAATGACAAACATTTAACATTGATCATTTAGTGATGTATCCCATGGTGACCCGTGCCCGCAAAACCAGTGACATTACGAGTTGAGTGGCCATGCCTTCGTGGGACGGCGAACCACAGCCGTGCTGATGATTTGAGTGTCTTTGGTCATGCTTTATTGTAGTACACCATCTTGGACATTGTTGTTGATGTACAGGTTGCCTTGTCTCCCTTTATTGACGTATTTTCTATCAGTTTGATTCACGTGACCACCAAAAAGTGAAAGATATAGGGGCAACAACAAGTTCTTCAAGACACCATTCACCCTAACTCCTTCACCCATAATGAGGTCATCTCCTTGGTTCACCATGATCCACTTCCATGCCTTCAATATTACTTTGTTTGTTTTTGTTTCTTCATGTTGAACAAACCAAAATTTATAAGAGAAAAAAATATCTCTCAAGGCCTAAAGCTATAAGGAAGAAATGAGAGCTATATAACACTAATTTCATCCACACTATCTTTCGATGGTTACTCCGTTAGCGAAACAATTATTTCATATGATAGATATCGCTTTTAATAACAGAAAAGTTGTTGCATGGGGGTGCCAATTTAACCGTCCCAAGGTTCCTATGGGACATTGTTGAATGTGCTTCTCAGATGTGCATTATTAGAAAATGGGCTAACAAGGCTCCATGGTGAAGCAAAGATGAGCATTTAAACATGAAAAATCAACAATTCTGCAATGAAAGCAAAGCCTGTCACCAGGAATCCCCAACGGTTTTTCGTGCTCGGACAGTGGACCTAGCTTGCAAGAAAGTATATATTTTCCAAGCACAATACATCAAGTACTTTTTTGCGAAAATAATACATAGATTATTCTTTTAGTGAAGAGCACACAAATCCTACTTATATGAAGAGAAATGAATGTATTGCTGTATTTTTCTACAGAGAAAGCTGACTTCTGAAGCAAAACTACCATGTCCGCTTTTTTACAACGCGTCTAAGGCATGTAAACAAATCCAGAAGGAGAAACTCACGTGTAGGTAAAAATTAATTACACACAGGCAAGTGGGCATCCGTGGCCGTGCTTCTAGAGGCTCCCGGGGGTGGGCAGTCCGTGGAGAGGAGCGACTTGAGCCAAGAGAGAGGGAAACACCACGAAACTCCTCCGCCCTCCCTCCTCTCTCCCTCCTTCCCCACCTCCGCTCCCCCCACCCCGCAAACATTCTCTAGCAATCAAAGTTTGTCAACATGCGGAATCTGCAATGATTTCTTGTGCTTGGATAGTGGACCGAACTCACAAGGAAAACATTTTTTCCCAAGTGATTACAATATATAGACCTAAACGACAACATAACAACATAACGGGTTCTCGTGCACAATATATATACCAAAATAGTTTATCGTTCTTGGAGAGTTGGCATAACAACATAATGTGGTTTAGAAACAAAAACATGAGCTATGAAACACAACCTAAGGCCATAACTTCTCTATTGCTTCATAATATAGACATTGTTTTCAAACCGATTGAACATTTTCAGACGGGTTTTGCATTTATTTTCCTATCTCTGCATTACCAGGGAAAATGGATGCAGTGTTGGTGTCATGTTGATGCAAAAATGCACATCTGGAGATGGAAACATGATAGTTAGGCATGTCACCCAAAACCTGTAAGGTGTTTCTTTTATAGTTGGAGGGTGGACATATACTTCTTCGGTAATAATACACGAAGAATTCTTCTATTTATATGGAATGCATGCACAACTTATTGACAACTTTAGAAACCCAAAGTTGAAAGGAAAAATCTATGATAACATTAATGACACTTTCTCGATGGTGCCTCCGGTAGCACTAAAATTGCTTCGTATGGTAGACATCACTTTCAAAATCAATGGTATGTTGATGATTGTTCTTCTCACTTCGATCATCCTGACGCAAATATGTACATTTAAACATGAAAAATATTTCATTCCACCATGGAAGCAAAGCATGTCAACATGCGGAATCTGCAATGTTTTCTCATGCTTGGAGAGTGGACCTAGCTCACAAGGAAAACTTGTTTTTTCCAAAGAGAACAACATTCAGACCAAAACGACAACATAATGACTTCTCGTTCACAATATATACACCTACACAGTTTCTCGTGGTTGGAGAGTGGGAATAATAATGAGGTTTCGAAAAAAAACAAGAGCTATGAAACACAATATAACTGTAGAATTTCTCGATTGTTTCATATGGTAGGCATCGCTTTAAAATCTATTGAACGTCATCGTACGAACTTGTCATTTCAATTGTCCCGACTATGCATTACTAGGCAAAGGTACTAATGCAATGTTGGTGTCATGTTGATGAAAAGATGTACATCTGGAGATGGAAACCTGACTTTTTCCCAAGTGATTACAATATATAGACCTAAGCGACAACATAACAACATAACGGGTTCTTGTGCATAATATATACACCTAAATAGTTTCCCATTCTTGGAGAGTTGGCATAACAACATAATGTGGCTTAGAAACAAAAAAACATGAGCTATGAAACACAACCTAAGGCCATAAGTTCTCTATTGCTTCATAATATAGACATTGTTTTCGAACCGATTGAACGTTTTTAGACGGGTTTTGCATTTATTTTCCTATCTCTACATTACCGGGGAAAATGGATGCGGTGTTGGTGTCATGCTGATGCAAAAATGCACATCTGGAGATGGAAACCTGATAGTTAGGCATGTCACCCAGAACTTGTAAGGTGTTTCTTTTATAGTTGGAGGGTGGACATATACTTCTTTGGTAATAATACCCGAAGAATTCTTCTATTTATGTGGAATACATGCACAACTTATTGACAACTTTAGAAACCCAAAATTGAAAGAAAATAGCCATGATAATAGTAATGACACTTTCTCGATGGTGCCTCTGGTAGCACTAAAATTGCTTCGTATGGTAGACATCACTTTCAAAATCAATGGTATGTTGATGATTGTTCTTCTCACTTCGATCATCCTGACGCAAATATGTACATTTAAACATGAAAAATATTTCATTCCACCATGGAAGCAAAGCATGTCAACATGCGGAATCTGCAATGTTTTCTCATGCTTGGAGAGTGGACTTAGCTCACAAGGAAAACTTGTTTTTTCCAAAGAGAACAACATTAGACCAAAACGACAACATAACGACTTCTCATCCACAATATATACACCTAATCAGTTTCTCGTGTTTGGAGAGTGGGCATAATAATGAGGTTTCAAAAAAACCAAGAGCTATGATACATAGCATAACTGTAGAATTTCTTGATTGTTTCATATGGTATGCATCACTTTAAAACTGATTGAACGTCGTCGTACGAGCTTTTTATTTCAATTGTCCCAACTATGCATTACTAGGGAAAGGTACTAATGCAATGTCGGTGTCATGTTGATGAAAAGATGTACATCTGGAGATGGAAACCTGACTTTTTTTTGGCATGTCACCTAGATTGTAAAAAAAGGTACTTGGAGGGTAGACATAGCTCGCAATGAAAATATACTTCTTTGAGGAATTGTACTAGCAATGTGTCGAAGGCATGCACATTTTTTAGCAACTTTAGAAACCGAGAGTTAAAAGGGAAGAGCTATGATAGCACTAATGTTGGATGATTAAGGACTGATGTTGGATGTCAGACAAGCTTGTCGGGTGCGTCCTACCCCATCAAGCAACATGTCTATTCCGTGACCAATAAAATGAGACTATGAACCACCTACTGGTGAACTGCATTTTCGCGTGTGAAATTTGGCATTTGGTACTTGCAGCAGGCGACAGACACACCGTGGAGCCTACGGATAACAAGACACTATAGAGTCGGTGCATCCGACATGAGCAAGTACATTACAATAGGAGAAGCGCCCAATGCTATTTGCCTGCCAGTTTTGTGGGAGCTATGGAAGCACCATAATGGGACCGTCATTGATGGGATCACGCCGTCCACACGAACGGTCATTGAGCGGATCAACATCGAGGGACGAGTTTCCCGGTAAGCCGGATTACTCAAAGGAGACCTAGGGGAATTCTTTGCGGGCTTGTCGAGGCGGGTAGTTCATGAGTAGTTGCTATATGGTTTAGGTGTCGGTGGACGGTTGATCCTATGTGTGTATGCACCGACATGTAATTTTAGGGACTTTGGGAGTCTTTTCTCTCTCTCATCTATTAATGAATGATACTTACACTCGTGTGTATTACAAAAAAAAGAGAACACTAATACGTTTCATGGTTTTCAAGGTAGCACTAAAATCGGTTAGTTGGCTCATTCCACGTCATCGCGCGGTGATTTGCATATACCCCTTCAGGTGTTCACGGTGCCTTGAGAATGGTCACCGTGCACGAGAGTGCCGTAACGCCTAGTGTCCGCTCAACTTGTTGACAAGCTCTATAGCGTCGCTGTTACCTAGCCTCACCGTCGAGCATCGTCAAGTTCCATCTCCTCGCCATGCCCAGGTAGAAGCTTCATTATTCTCTAGGACGTTTCATCGTGATTCTCGGGCATCGATTGTTTCTGCTCCTACTGGCTCTGTGGCCTCGACGGATATGATGTTGCGGTACGCCTTGGAGGGGCATGCTGAGAAGCTGCACTCTGAGCTTCTTGGAATGGCTCCCCTTCCGGCTTGAGGAGTCAGTCAAGCCCCTTCGTGATGTCGTTGACTCCATGCAAAGTTGGATGATGCGGATGGGGAGTTTGTTGGAGCGAGCTGAGGTTGCACTGAACATGCTTTCCTTGGCACGAGCTGTACTGCCAACCGCTCATGTATATTCCCATTTGATGTGCCTGATGTTAGCTCTAAGGATGAGAAGGAAGCTGAGCTTCACGGTTGTTTCTCCCCTCGCGTTTGGGCTAGCTCATCGTTGTCTGCTTCTCAGGGCCCGATCGTTGATGTGGACGTGGCACCGGTGCTGCAGTTCATGCCTGAGCTTCTAGAGTTGGGTGGTGACCCAACTCCGCCTGTGTCAGTCAGGCAGTTGAAGGTGGACCCCACCCTAGAGATCTCGGTTATGGATTCTCCGCCGACACCATCCTTGGAGCTCACTAAGATGCTTAACTCTCAGGAGAGTGGGGATTCAAACATTGCAATCTCTTGCTCGCCCGAGTCCATTGGGCACATGGTTCCTAGAGGTGATGTGGTTGTCGTCCCTAGGACGGTGGCACGTGTGCTTGGGCTCTCATCGCCAAAGAGATTTGCGACTTCCTTGCTTCCTTGGAAGCAGCTAACCCTGGATCCAGTAAGACGATTGGATGTCTCCTCAAGGAGAAGGCCATCAGGCATAAGAAGAGTGGTGGTGGTAGCTCCCATCCTATCATTTTGAAGGACAAATCAAACAAGTGCAAAAGCAAGAAGAGTGTCGCTATGGAAAAAAGCATCCGTAGTGGCTTGATGGATGGCTCTCGGTGTTTTGACGTGTCATCATGGTTGTGCTCATGTCCTTGGCCTATGTCGATGTTTGTTCTTCAAGTTATCACCATCGTGTGGAAACTCAGTTGTGGAGTTGACTATCATGTGCAAGTGGGTTGTAGGGGTAGTGTAATGGGGGAGCTTGCCTGTTTTTATTTATCGTCTTGTGGTCTCATGAGTTGGGAGTAATCCACCCGCATCATGGGATTGTGGCTTGGTTCCATTCATGGCTAAACATGTACTCCCTCCGTCGTCACGGTTTAGAAAACACAGTTAAACTTGCGTGCGTTTCCAAAATAGACAAGGTTTAAGGCGCGAAAGCAATTTTTCCTATTAATTAGTACTAGTGCTACTCATGCTAGACCGTGACTCACGGAGTAACGGTTTTCGTCCTGTTTTCCGTGAATTAATCGAACAACTCTCTTCTTCTTAATTAATGAGCGAAACAAACCTTTTAAAAAATCATGCATGCGCCCTCCCAATTTGCTGCTCATACATTAATACTAGTATTTTTCTCAGTTGATTAGGCGCATTAGCATTTACACTTGCTACATCTCACAACCAATCGATAACTACCTTGGTTCCAGAGATTTTCCAAGCGTGCCTTCTAAACCGTGACCGAGGGAGTAACGATTTTCGTCCTGTTTTCCGTGAATTAATCGAACAACTCTCTTCTTCTTAATTAATGAGCGAAACAAACCTTTTAAAAAATCATGCATGCGCCCTCCCAATTTGCTGCTCACACATTAATATTAGTATTTTTCTCAGTTGATTAGGCGCATTAGCATTTACACTTGCTCCATCTCACAACCAATCGATAACTACCTTGGTTCCAGAGATTTTCCAAGTGTGCCTTCTAAACCGTGACCGGGGGAGTAACGGTTTTCGTCCGTTTTTCCGTGAATTAATCGAACAACTCTCTTCTTCTTAATTAATGAGCGAAACAAACCTTTTCAAAAATCATGCATGTGCCCTCCCAATTTACTGCTCACACATTAATACTAGTATTTTTCTCAGTTGATTAGGCGCATTAGCATTTACACTTGCTACATCTCACAACCAATCGATAACTACCTTGGTTCCAGAGATTTTCCAAGCGTGCCTTCTAAACCGTGACCGAGGGAGTAACGGTTTTCGTCCTGTTTTCCGTGAATTAATCGAACAACTCTCTTCTTTCTTAATTAATGAGCGAAACAAATCTTTTCAAAAATCATGCATGCGCCCTCCCAATTTGCTGCTCACACATTAATACTAGTATTTTTCTCAGTTGATTAGGCACATTAGCATTTACACTTGCTACATCTCACAACCAATCGATAACTACCTTGGTTCCAGAGATTTTCCAAGCGTGCCTTCTAAACCGTGACCGAGAGAGTAACGGTTTTCGTTCGTTTTTCCGTGAATTAATCAAACAACTCTCTCCTTTCTTAATTAATGAGCGAAACAAACCTTTTAAAAAATCGTGCATGCGCCCTCCCAATTTGCTGCTCACACATTAATACTAGTATTTTTCTCAGTTGATTAGGCGCATTAGCATTTACACTTGCTCCATCTCACAACCAATCGATAACTACCTTGGTTCCAGAGATTTTCCAAGCGTGCCTTCTAAACCGTGACCGAGGGAGTAACGGTTTTCGTCCGTTTTTCCGTGAATTAATCGAACAACTCTCTTCTTTCTTAATTAATGAGCCAAACAAACCTTTTCAAAAATCATGCATGTGCCCTCCCAATTTGCTGCTCACACATTAATACTAGTATTTTTCTCAGTTGATTAGGCGCATTAGCATTTACACTTGCTACATCTCACAACCAATCGATAACTACCTTGGTTCCAGAGATTTTCCAAGCGTGCCTTCTAAACCGTGACCGAGGGAGTAACGGTTTTCGTCCTGTTTTCCGTGAATTAATCGAACAACTCTCTTCTTCTTAATTAATGAGCGAAACAAACCTTTTAAAAAATCATGCATGCGCCCTCCCAATTTGCTGCTCATACATTAATACTAGTATTTTTCTCAGTTGATTAGGCGCATTAGCATTTACACTTGCTACATCTCACAACCAATCGATAACTACCTTGGTTCCAGAGATTTTCCAAGCGTGCCTTCTAAACCGTGACCGAGGGAGTAACGGTTTTCGTCCGTTTTTCCGTGAATTAATCGAACAACTCTCTTCTTTCTTAATTAATGAGCGAAACAAACCTTTTAAAAAATCATGCATGCGCCCTCCCAATTTACTGCTCACACATTAATACTAGTATTTTTGTCAGTTGATTAGGCGCATTAGCATTTACACTTGCTACATCTCACAACCAATCGATAACTACCTTGGTTCTAGAGATTTTCCAAGCGTGCCTTCTAAACCGTGACCGAGGGAGTAACGGTTTTCCTCCGTTTTTCCGTGATTTAATCGAACAACCCTCTCCTTTCTTAATTAATGAGCGAAACAAACCTTTTAAAAAATCGTGCATGCGCCCTCCCAATTTGCTGCTCATACATTAATACTAGTATTTTTCTCAGTTGATTAGGCGCATTAGCATTTACACTTGCTACATCTCACAACCAATCGATAACTACCTTGGTTCCAGAGATTTTCCAAGCGTGCCTTCTAAACCGTGACCGAGGGAGTAACGGTTTTCGTCCGTTTTTCCGTGAATTAATCGAAAAACTCTCTTCTTTCTTAATCAATGAGCGAAACAAACCTTTTAAAAAATCATGCATGCGCCCTCCCAATTTGCTGCTCACACATTAATACTAGTATTTTTCTTAGTTGATTAGGCGCATTAGCATTTACACTTGCTACATCTCACAACCAATCGATAACTACCTTGGTTCTAGAGATTTTCCAAGCGTGCCTTCTAAACCGTGACCGAGGGAGTAACGGTTTTCGTCCGTTTTTCCGTGAATTAATCGAACAACTCTCTCCTTTCTTAATTAATGAGCGAAACAAACCTTTTAAAAAATCGTGCATGCGCCCTCCCAATTTGCTGCTCACACATTAATACTAGTATTTTTCTCAGTTGATTAGGCGCATTAGCATTGACACTTGCTACATCTCACAACCAATCGATAACTACCTTGGTTCGAGAGATTTTCCAAGCGTACCTTCTAAACCGTGACCGAGGGAGTAACGGTTTTCGTCCGTTTTTCCGTGAATTAATCGAACAACTCTCTCCTTTCTTAATTAATGAGCGAAACAAACCTTTTAAAAAATCATGCATGCGCCTCCCAATTTGCTGCTCACACATTAATACTAGTATTTTTCTCAGTTGATTAGGCGCATTAGCATTTACACTTGCTACATCTCACAACCAATCGATAACTACCTTGGTTCCAGAGATTTTCCAAGCGTGCCTTCTAAACCGTGACCGAGGTAGTAACGGTTTTCGTCCTGTTTTCCGTGAATTAATCGAACAACTCTCTTCTTCTTAATTAATGAGCGAAACAAACCTTTTAAAAAATCATGCATGCGCCCTCCCAATTTGCTGCTCACACATTAATACTAGTATTTTTCTCAGTTGATTAGGCGCATTAGCATTTACACTTGCTACATCTCACAACCAATCGATAACTACCTTGGTTCGAGAGATTTTCCAAGCGTGCCTTCTAAACCGTGACCGAGGGAGTAACGGTTTTCGTCCGTTTTTCCGTGAATTAATCGAACAACTCTCTTCTTTCTTAATTAATGAGCGAAACAAACCTTTTAAAAAATCATGCATGCGCCCTCCCAATTTGCTGCTCACACATTAATACTAGTATTTTTGTCAGTTGATTAGGCGCATTAGCATTTACACTTGCTACATCTCACAACCAATCGATAACTAACTTGGTTCCAGAGATTTTCCAAGCGTGCCTTCTAAAACGTGACCGAGGGAGTAACGGTTTTCGTCCGTTTTTCCGTGAATTAATCGAACAACTCTCTTCTTCTTAATTAATGAGCGAAACAAACCTTTCAAAAAATCGTGCATGCGCCCTCCCAATTTGCTGCTCACACATTAATACTAGTATTTTTCTCAGTTGATTAGGCGCATTAGCATTTACACTTGCTACATCTCACAACCAATCGATAACTACCTTGGTTCCAGAGATTTTCCAAGCGTGCCTTCTAAACCGTGACGGAGGGAGTAACGGTTTTCGTCCGTTTTTCCGTGAATTAATCGAACAACTCCCTTCTTTCTTAATTAATGAGCGAAACAAACCTTTTAAAAAATCATGCATGCGCCCTCCCAATTTGCTGCTCACACATTAATACTAGTATTTTTCTCAGTTGATTTGGCGCATTAGCATTTACACTTGCTACATCTCACAACCAATCGATAACTACCTTGGTTCCAGAGATTTTCCAAGCGTGCCTTCTAAACCGTGACCGAGGGAGTAACGGTTTTCGTCCGTTTTTACGTGAATTAATCGAACAACCCTCTCCTTTCTTAATTAATGAGCGAAACAAACCTTTTAAAAAATCGTGCATGCGCCCTCCCAATTTGCTGCTCACACATTAATACTAGTATTTTTCTCAGTTGATTAGGCGCATTAGCATTTACACTTGCTACATCTCACAACGAATCGTTAACTACCTTGGTTCCAGAGATTTTCCAAGCGTGCCTTCTAAACCGTGACCGAGGGAGTAACGGTTTTCGTCCGTTTTTCCGTGAATTAATCGAACAACCCTCTCCTTTCTTAATTAATGAGCGAAACAAACCTTTTAGAAAATCGTGCATGCGCCCTCCCAATTTGCTGCTCACACATTAATACTAGTATTTTTCTCAGTTGATTAGGCGCATTAGCATTTACACTTGCTACATCTCACAACCAATCGATAACTACCTTGGTTCCAGAGATTTTCCAAGCGTGCCTTCTAAACCGTGACCGAGGGACTAACGGTTTTCGTCCGTTTTTCCGTGAATTAATCGAACAACCCTCTCCTTTCTTAATTAATGAGCGAAACAAACCTTTTAAAAAATCGTGCATGCGCCCTCCCAATTTGCTGCTCACACATTAATAGTAGTATTTTTCTCAGTTGATTAGGCGCATTAGCATTTACACTTGCTACATCTCACAACCAATCGATAACTACCTTGGTTCCAGAGATTTTCCAAGCGTGCCTTCTAAACCGTGACCGAGGGAGTAACGGTTTTCGTCCGTTTTTCCGTGAATTAATCGAACAACCCTCTCCTTTCTTAATTAATGAGCGAAACAAACCTTTTAAAAAATCGTGCATGCGCCCTCCCAATTTGCTGCTCACACATTAATACTAGTATTTTTGTCAGTTGATTAGGCGCATTAGCATTTACACTTGCTACATCTCACAACCAATCGATAACTACCTTGGTTCCAGAGATTTTCCAAGCGTGCCTTCTAAACCGTGACCGAGGGAGTAACGGTTTTCGTCCGTTTTTCCGTGAATTAATCGAACAACTCTCTCCTTTCTTAATTAATGAGCGAAACAAACCTTTTAAAAAATCGTGCATGCGCCCTCCCAATTTGCTGCTCACACATTAATAC
The DNA here is from genome assembly GCF_904849725.1 of Hordeum vulgare subsp. vulgare. NCBI lineage: Eukaryota > Viridiplantae > Streptophyta > Magnoliopsida > Poales > Poaceae > Hordeum > Hordeum vulgare. The sequence continues at coordinate 529,851,135 of NC_058523.1, read as the reverse complement.
TAGTATTTTTCTCAGTTGATTAGGCGCATTAGCATTGACACTTGCTACATCTCACAACCAATCGATAACTACCTTGGTTCGAGAGATTTTCCAAGCGTGCCTTCTAAACCGTGACCGAGGGAGTAACGGTTTTCGTCCGTTTTTCCGTGAATTAATCGAACAACTCTCTCCTTTCTTAATTAATGAGCGAAACAAACCTTTTAAAAAATCATGCATGCGCCTCCCAATTTGCTGCTCACATATTAATACTAGTATTTTTCTCAGTTGATTAGGCGCATTAGCATTTACACTTGCTACATCTCACAACCAATCGATAACTACCTTGGTTCCAGAGATTTTCCAAGCGTGTCTTTTAAACCGTGACCGAGGGAGTAACGGTTTTCGTCCGTTTTTCCGTGAATTAATCGAACAACTCTCTCCTTTCTTAATTAATGAGCGAAAGAAACCTTTTAAAAAATCATGCATGCGCCCTCCCAATTTGCTGCTCACACATTAATACTAGTATTTTTCTCAGTTGATTAGGCGCATTAGCATTTACACTTGCTACATCTCACAACCAATCGATAACTACCTTGGTTCCAGAGATTTTCCAAGCGTGCCTTCTAAACCGTGACCGAGGGAGTAACGGTTTTCGTCCGTTTTTCCGTGAATTAATCGAACAACTCTCTTCTTTCTTAATTAATGAGCGAAACAAACCTTTTAAAAAATCATTCATGCGCCCTCCCACTTTGCTGCTCACACATTAATACTAGTATTTTTGCCAGTTGATTAGGCGCATTAGCATTTACACTTGCTACATCTCACAACCAATCGATAACTACCTTGGTTCCAGAGATTTTCCAAGCGTGCCTTATAAACCGTGACCGAGGGAGTAACGGTTTTCGTCCGTTTTTCTGTGAATTAATCGAACAACTCTCTTCTTCTTAATTAATGAGCGAAACAAACCTTTTAGAAAATCGTGCATGCGCCCTCCCAATTTGCTGCTCACACATTAATACTAGTATTTTTCTCAGTTGATTAGGCGCATTAGCATTTACACTTGATACATCTCACAACCAATCGATAACTACCTTGGTTCCAGAGATTTTCCAAGCGTGCCTTCTAAACCGTGACGGAGGGAGTAACGGTTTTCGTCCGTTTTTCCGTGAATTAATCGAACAACTCCCTTCTTTCTTAATTAATGAGCGAAACAAACCTTTTAAAAAATCATGCATGCGCCCTCCCAATTTGCTGCTCACACATTAATACTAGTATTTTTCTCAGTTGATTTGGCGCATTAGCATTTACACTTGCTACATCTCACAACCAATCGATAACTACCTTGGTTCCAGAGATTTTCCAAGCGTGCCTTCTAAACCGTGACCGAGGGAGTAACGGTTTTCGTCCGTTTTTACGTGAATTAATCGAACAACCCTCTCCTTTCTTAATTAATGAGCGAAACAAACCTTTTAGAAAATCGTGCATGCGCCCTCCCAATTTGCTGCTCACACATTAATACTAGTATTTTTGTCAGTTGATTAGGCGCATTAGCATTTACACTTGCTACATCTCACAACCAATCGATAACTACCTTGGTTCCAGAGATTTTCCAAGCGTGCCTTCTAAACCGTGACCGAGGGACTAACGGTTTTCGTCCGTTTTTCCGTGAATTAATCGAACAACCCTCTCCTTTCTTAATTAATGAGCGAAACAAACCTTTTAAAAAATCGTGCATGCGCCCTCCCAATTTGCTGCTCACACATTAATAGTAGTATTTTTCTCAGTTGATTAGGCGCATTAGCATTTACACTTGCTACATCTCACAACCAATCGATAACTACCTTGGTTCCAGAGATTTTCCAAGCGTGCCTTCTAAACCGTGACCGAGGGAGTAACGGTTTTCGTCCGTTTTTCCGTGAATTAATCGAACAACCCTCTCCTTTCTTAATTAATGAGCGAAACAAACCTTTTAAAAAATCGTGCATGCGCCCTCCCAATTTGCTGCTCACACATTAATACTAGTATTTTTCTCAGTTCATTAGGCGCATTAGCATTTACACTTGCTACATCTCACAACCAATCGATAACTACCTTGGTTCCAGAGATTTTCCAAGCGTGCCTTCTAAACCGTGACCCAGGGAGTAACGGTTTTCGTCCGTTTTTCCGTGAATTAATCGAACAACCCTCTCCTTTCTTAATTAATGAGCGAAACAAACCTTTTAAAAAATCGTGCATGCGCCCTCCCAATTTGCTGCTCACACATTAATACTAGTATTTTTCTCAGTTGATTAGGCGCATTAGCATTTACACTTGCTACATCTCACAACCAATCGATAACTACCTTGGTTCCAGAGATTTTCCAAGCGTGCCTTCTAAACCGTGACCGAGGGAGTAACGGTTTTCGTCCGTTTTTCCGTGAATTAATCGAACAACCCTCTCCTTTCTTAATTAATGAGTGAAACAAACCTTTCAAAAAATCATGCATGCGCCCTCCCAATTTGCTGCTCACACATTAATACTAGTATTTTTCTAAGTTGATTAGGCGCATTAGCATTTACACTTGCTACATCTCACAACCAATCGATAACTACCTTGGTTCGAGAGATTTTCCAAACGTGCCTTCTAAACCGTGACCGAGGGAGTAACGGTTTTCGTCCGTTTTTCCGTGAATTAATCGAACAACTCCCTTCTTTCTTAATTAATGAGCGAAACAAACCTTTTAATAAATCATGCATGCGCCCTCCCAATTTGCTGCTCACACATTAATACTAGTATTTTTCTCAGTTGATTTGGCGCATTAGCATTTACACTTGCTACATCTCACAACCAATCGATAACTACCTTGGTTCCAGAGATTTTCCAAGCGTGCCTTCTAAACCGTGACCGAGGGAGTAACGGTTTTCGTCCGTTTTTCCGTGAATTAATCGAACAACCCTCTCCTTTCTTAATTAATGAGCGAAACAAACCTTTTAAAAAATCGTGCATGCGCCCTCCCAATTTGCTGCTCACACATTAATACTAGTATTTTTCTTAGTTGATTAGGCGCATTAGCATTTACACTTGCTACATCTCACAACCAATCGATAACTACCTTGGTTCCAGAGATTTTCCAAGCGTGCCTTCTAAACCGTGACCGAGGGAGTAACGGTTTCGTCCGTTTTTCCGTGAATTAATCGAACAACCCTCTCCTTTCTTAATTAATGAGCGAAACAAACCTTTTAGAAAATCGTGCATGCGCCCTCCCAATTTGCTGCTCACACATTAATACTAGTATTTTTGTCAGTTGATTAGGCGCATTAGCATTTACACTTGCTACATCTCACAACCAATCGATAACTACCTTGGTTCCAGAGATTTTCCAAGCGTGCCTTCTAAACCGTGACCGAGGGACTAACGGTTTTCGTCCGTTTTTCCGTGAATTAATCGAACAACCCTCTCCTTTCTTAATTAATGAGCGAAACAAACCTTTTAAAAAATCGTGCATGCGCCCTCCCAATTTGCTGCTCACACATTAATAGTAGTATTTTTCTCAGTTGATTAGGCGCATTAGCATTTACACTTGCTACATCTCACAACCAATCGATAACTACCTTGGTTCCAGAGATTTTCCAAGCGTGCCTTCTAAACCGTGACCGAGGGAGTAACGGTTTTCGTCCGTTTTTCCGTGAATTAATCGAACAACCCCCTCCTTTCTTAATTAATGAGCGAAGCAAACCTTTTAAAAAATCGTGCATGCGCCCTCCCAATTTGCTGCTCACACATTAATACTAGTATTTTTCTCAGTTGATTAGGCGCATTAGCATTTACACTTGCTACATCTCACAACCAATCGATAACTACCTTGGTTCCAGAGATTTTCCAAGCGTGCCTTCTAAACTGTGACCGAGGGAGTAACGGTTTTCGTCCGTTTTTCCGTGAATTAATCGAACAACCCTCTCCTTTCTTAATTAATGAGCGAAACAAACCTTTTAAAAAATCGTGCATGCGCCCTCCCAATTTGCTGCTCACACATTAATACTAGTATTTTTGCAAGTTGATTAGGCGCATTAGCATTTACACTTGCTACATCTCACCTCCAATCGATAACTACCTTGGTTCCAGAGATTTTCCAAGCGTGCCTTATAAACCGTGACCGAGGGAGTAACGGTTTTCGTCCGTTTTTCCGTGAATTAATCGAACAACCCTCTCCTTTCTTAATTAATGAGCGAAACAAACCTTTTAAAAAATCGTGCATGCGCCCTCCCAATTTGCTGCTCACACATTAATACTAGTATTTTTCTCAGTTGATTAGGCGCATTAGCATTTACACTTGATACATCTCACAACCAATCGATAACTACCTTGGTTCCAGAGATTTTCCAAGCGTGCCTTCTAAACCGTGACCGAGGGAGTAACGGTTTTCGTCCGTTTTTCCGTGAGTTAATCGAACAACCCTCTCCTTTCTTAATTAATGAGCGAAACAAACCTTTTAAAAAATCGTGCATGCGCCCTCCCAATTTGCTGCTCACACATTAATACTAGTATTTTTCTCAGTTGATTTGGCGCATTAGCATTTACACTTGCTACATCTCACAACCAATCGATAACTACCTTGGTTCCAGAGATTTTCCAAGCGTGCCTTCTAAACCGTGACCCAGGGAGTAACGGTTTTCGTCCGTTTTTCCGTGAATTAATCGAACAACTCTCTTCTTTCTTAATTAATGAGCGAAACAAACCTTTTAAAAAATCATGCATGCGACCTCCCAATTTGCTGCTCACACATTAATACTAGTATTTTTCTGAGTTGATTAGTCGCATTAGCATTTACACTTGCTACATCTCACAACCAATTGATAACTACCTTGGTTGCAGAGATTTTCCAAGCGTGCCTTCTAAACCGTGACCCAGGGAGTAACGTTTTTCGTTCGTTTTTCCGTGAATTAATCGAACAACTCCCTCCTTTCTTAATTAATGAGCGAAACAAACCTTTTAAAAAATCGTGCATGCGCCCTCCCAATTTGCTGCTCACACATTAATACTAGTATTTTTCTAAGTTGATTAGGCGCATTAGCATTTACACTTGCTACATCTCACAACCAATCGATAACTACCTTGGTTCCAGAGATTTTCCAAGCGTGCCTTCTAAACCGTGACCGAGGGACTAACGGTTTTCGTCCGTTTTTCCGTGAATTAATCGAACAACCCTCTCCTTTCTTAATTAATGAGCGAAACAAACCTTTTAAAAAATCGTGCATGCGCCCTCCCAATTTGCTGCTCACACATTAATAGTAGTATTTTTCTCAGTTGATTAGGCGCATTAGCATTTACACTTGCTACATCTCACAACCGATCGATAACTACCTTGGTTCCAGAGATTTTCCAAGCGTGCCTTCTAAACCGTGACCGAGGGAGTAACGGTTTTCGTCCGTTTTTCCGTGAATTAATCGAACAACCCTCTCCTTTCTTAATTAATGAGCGAAACAAACCTTTTAAAAAATCGTGCATGCGCCCTCCCAATTTGCTGCTCACACATTAATACTAGTATTTTTCTCAGTTCATTAGGCGCATTAGCATTTACACTTGCTACATCTCACAACCAATCGATAACTACCTTGGTTTCAGAGATTTTCCAAGCGTGCCTTCTAAACCGTGACCGAGGGAGTAACGGTTTTCGTCCGTTTTTCCGTGAATTAATCGAACAACTCTCTCCTTTCTTAATTAATGAGCGAAACAAACCTTTTAAAAAATCGTGCATGCGCCCTCCCAATTTGCTGCTCACACATTAATACTAGTATTTTTCTCAGTTGATTAGGCGCATTAGCATTTACACTTGCTACATCTCACAACCAATCGATAACTACCTTGGTTCCAGAGATTTTCCAAGCGTGCCTTCTAAACCGTGACCGAGGGAGTAACGGTTTTCGTCCGTTTTTCCATGAATTAATCGAACAACTCTCTTCTTTCTTAATTAATGAGCGAAACAAACCTTTTAAAAAATCATGCATGCGCCCTCCCAATTTGCTGCTCACACATTAATACTAGTATTTTTTCAGTTGATTAGGCGCATTAGCATTTACACTTGCTACATCTCACAACCAATCGATAACTACCTTGGTTCCAGAGATTTTCCAAGCGTGCCTTCTAAACCGTGACCGAGGGAGTAACGGTTTTCGTCCGTTTTTCGGTGAATTAATCGAACAACTCTCTTCTTTCTTAATTAATGAGCGAAGCAAACCTTTTAAAAAATCGTGCATGCGCCCTCCCAATTTGCTGCTCACACATTAATACTAGTATTTTTCTCAGTTGATTTGGCGCATTAGCATTTACACTTGCTACATCTCACAACCAATCGATAACTACCTTGGTTCCAGAGATTTTCCAAGCGTGCCTTCTAAACCGTGACCGAGGGAGTAACGGTTTTCGTCCGTTTTTCCGTGAATTAATCGAACAACTCTCTTCTTTCTTAATTAATGAGCGAAACAAACCTTTTAAAAAATCGTGCATGCGCCCTCCCACTTTGCTGCTCACACATTAATACTAGTATTTTTGCCAGTTGATTAGGCGCATTAGCATTTACACTTGCTACATCTCACAACCAATCGATAACTACCTTGGTTCCAGAGATTTTCCAAGCGTGCCTTATAAACCGTGACCGAGGGAGTAACGGTTTTCGTCCGTTTTTCTGTGAATTAATCGAACAACTCTCTTCTTCTTAATTAATGAGCGAAACAAACCTTTCAAAAAATCGTGCATGCGCCCTCCCAATTTGCTGCTCACACATTAATACTAGTATTTTTCTCAGTTGATTAGGCGCATTAGCATTTACACTTGATACATCTCACAACCAATCGATAACTACCTTGGTTCCAGAGATTTTCCAAGCGTGCCTTCTAAACCGTGACGGAGGGAGTAACGGTTTTCGTCCGTTTTTCCGTGAATTAATCGAACAACTCCCTTCTTTCTTAATTAATGAGCGAAACAAACCTTTTAAAAAATCATGCATGCGCCCTCCCAATTTGCTGCTCACACATTAATACTAGTATTTTTCTCAGTTGATTTGGCGCATTAGCATTTACACTTGCTACATCTCACAACCAATCGATAACTACCTTGGTTCCAGAGATTTTCCAAGCGTGCCTTCTATACCGTGACCGAGGGAGTAACGGTTTTCGTCCGTTTTTACGTGAATTAATCGAACAACCCTCTCCTTTCTTAATTAATGAGCGAAACAAACCTTTTAAAAAATCGTGCATGCGCCCTCCCAATTTGCTGCTCACACATTAATACTAGTATTTTTCTCAGTTGATTAGGCGCATTAGCATTTACACTTGCTACATCTCACAACGAATCGTTAACTACCTTGGTTCCAGAGATTTTCCAAGCGTGCCTTCTAAACCGTGACCGAGGGAGTAACGGTTTTCGTCCGTTTTTCCGTGAATTAATCGAACAACCCTCTCCTTTCTTAATTAATGAGCGAAACAAACCTTTTAGAAAATCGTGCATGCGCCCTCCCAATTTGCTGCTCACACATTAATACTAGTATTTTTGTCAGTTGATTAGGCGCATTAGCATTTACACTTGCTACATCTCACAACCAATCGATAACTACCTTGGTTCCAGAGATTTTCCAAGCGTGCCTTCTAAACCGTGACCGAGGGACTAACGGTTTTCGTCCGTTTTTCCGTGAATTAATCGAACAACCCTCTCCTTTCTTAATTAATGAGCGAAACAAACCTTTTAAAAAATCGTGCATGCGCCCTCCCAATTTGCTGCTCACACATTAATAGTAGTATTTTTCTCAGTTGATTAGGCGCATTAGCATTTACACTTGCTACATCTCACAACCGATCGATAACTACCTTGGTTCCAGAGATTTTCCAAGCGTGCCTTCTAAACCGTGACCGAGGGAGTAACGGTTTTCGTCCGTTTTTCCGTGAATTAATCGAACAACCCTCTCCTTTCTTAATTAATGAGCGAAACAAACCTTTTAAAAAATCGTGCATGCGCCCTCCCAATTTGCTGCTCACACATTAATACTAGTATTTTTCTCAGTTCATTAGGCGCATTAGCATTTACACTTGCTACATCTCACAACCAATCGATAACTACCTTGGTTCCAGAGATTTTCCAAGCGTGCCTTCTAAACCGTGACCGAGGGACTAACGGTTTTCGTCCGTTTTTCCGTGAATTAATCGAACAACCCTCTCCTTTCTTAATTAATGAGCGAAACAAACCTTTTAAAAAATCGTGCATGCGCCCTCCCAATTTGCTGCTCACACATTAATACTAGTATTTTTCTCAGTTGATTAGGCGCATTAGCATTTACACTTGCTACATCTCACAACCAATCGATAACTACCTTGGTTCCAGAGATTTTCCAAGCGTGCCTTCTAAACCGTGACCGAGGGAGTAACGGTTTTCGTCCGTTTTTCCGTGAATTAATCGAACAACCCCCTCCTTTCTTAATTAATGAGCGAAACAAACCTTTTAAAAAATCGTGCATGCGCCCTCCCAATTTGCTGCTCACACATTAATACTAGTATTTTTCTCAGTTGATTAGGCGCATTAACATTTACACTTGCTACATCTCACAACCAATCGATAACTACCTTGGTTCCAGAGATTTTCCAAGCGTGCCTTCTAAACTGTGACCGAGGGAGTAACGGTTTTCGTCCGTTTTTCCGTGAATTAATCGAACAACCCTCTCCTTTCTTAATTAATGAGCGAAACAAACCTTTTAAAAAATCGTGCATGCGCCCTCCCAATTTGCTGCTCACACATTAATACTAGTATTTTTCTCAGTTGATTAGGCGCATTAGCATTTACACTTGCTACATCTCACAACCAATCGATAACTACCTTGGTTCCAGAGATTTTCCAAGCGTGCCTTCTAAACCGTGACCGAGGGAGTAACGGTTTTCGTCCGTTTTTCCGTGAATTAATCGAACAACCCTCTCCTTTCTTAATTAATGAGCGAAACAAACCTTTTAAAAAATCGTGCATGCGCCCTCCCAATTTGCTGCTCACACATTAATACTAGTATTTTTCTCAGTTGATTAGGCGCATTAGCATTTACACTTGATACATCTCACAACCAATCGATAACTACCTTGGTTCCAGAGATTTTCCAAGCGTGCCTTCTAAACCGTGACCGAGGGAGTAACGGTTTTCGTCCGTTTTTCCGTGAGTTAATCGAACAACCCTCTCCTTTCTTAATTAATGAGCGAAACAAACCTTTTAAAAAATCGTGCATGCGCCCTCCCAATTTGCTGCTCACACATTAATACTAGTATTTTTCTCAGTTGATTAGGCGCATTAGCATTTACACTTGCTACATCTCACAACCAATCGATAACTACCTTGGTTCCAGAGATTTTCCAAGCGTGCCTTCTAAACCGTGACCCAGGGAGTAACGGTTTTCGTCCGTTTTTCCGTGAATTAATCGAACAACTCTCTTCTTTCTTAATTAATGAGCGAAACAAACCTTTTAAAAAATCATGCATGCGACCTCCCAATTTGCTGCTCACACATTAATACTAGTATTTTTCTGAGTTGATTAGTCGCATTAGCATTTACACTTGCTACATCTCACAACCAATTGATAACTACCTTGGTTGCAGAGATTTTCCAAGCGTGCCTTCTAAACCGTGACCCAGGGAGTAACGTTTTTCGTTCGTTTTTCCGTGAATTAATCGAACAACTCCCTCCTTTCTTAATTAATGAGCGAAACAAACCTTTTAAAAAATCGTGCATGCGCCCTCCCAATTTGCTGCTCACACATTAATACTAGTATTTTTCTAAGTTGATTAGGCGCATTAGCATTTACACTTGCTACATCTCACAACCAATCGATAACTACCTTGGTTCCAGAGATTTTCCAAGCGTGCCATCTAAACCGTGACCGAGGGAGTAACGGTTTTCGTCCGTTTTTCCGTGAATTAATCGAACAACGCTCTTCTTTCTTAATTAATGAGCGAAACAAACCTTTTAATAAATCATGCATGCGCCCTCCCAATTTGCTGCTCACACATTAATACTAGTATTTTTCTTAGTTGATTTGGCCCATTAGCATTTACACTTGCTACATCTCACAACCAATCGATAACTACCTTGGTTCCAGAGATTTTCCAAGCGTGCCTTCTAAACCATGACCGAGGGAGTAACGGTTTTCGTCCGTTTTTCCGTGAATTAATCGAACAACTCTCTCCTTTCTTAATTAATGAGCAAAACAAACCTTTCAAAAAATCATGCATGCGCCCTCCCAATTTGCTGCTCACACATTAATACGAGTATTTTTCTCAGTTGATTAGGCGCATTAGCATTTACACTTGCTACATCTCACAACCAATCGATAACTACCTTGGTTTCAGAGATTTTCCAAGCGTGCCTTCTAAACCGTGACCGAGGGAGTAACGGTTTTCGTCCGTTTTTCCGTGAATTAATCGAACAACTCTCTCCTTTCTTAATTAATGAGCGAAACAAACCTTTTAAAAAATCGTGCATGCGCCCTCCCAATTTGCTGCTCACACATTAATACTAGTATTTTTCTCAGTTGATTAGGCGCATTAGCATTTACACTTGCTACATCTCACAACCAATCGATAACTACCTTGGTTCCAGAGATTTTCCAAGCGTGCCTTCTAAACCGTGACCGAGGGAGTAACGGTTTTCGTCCGTTTTTCCATGAATTAATCGAACAACTCTCTTCTTTCTTAATTAATGAGCGAAACAAACCTTTTAAAAAATCATGCATGCGCCCTCCCAATTTGCTGCTCACACATTAATACTAGTATTTTTTCAGTTGATTAGGCGCATTAGCATTTACACTTGCTACATCTCACAACCAATCGATAACTACCTTGGTTCCAGAGATTTTCCAAGCGTGCCTTCTAAACCGTGACCGAGGGAGTAACGGTTTTCGTCCGTTTTTCGGTGAATTAATCGAACAACTCTCTTCTTTCTTAATTAATGAGCGAAGCAAACCTTTTAAAAAATCGTGCATGCGCCCTCCCAATTTGCTGCTCACACATTAATACTAGTATTTTTCTCAGTTGATTTGGCGCATTAGCATTTACACTTGCTACATCTCACAACCAATCGATAACTACCTTGGTTCCAGAGATTTTCCAAGCGTGCCTTCTAAACCGTGACCGAGGGAGTAACGGTTTTCGACCGTTTTTCGGTGAATTAATCGAACAACTCTCTTCTTTCTTAATTAATGAGCGAAACAAACCTTTTAAAAAATCATGCATGCGCCCTCCCAATTTGCTGCTCACACATTAATACTAGTATTTTTCTCAGTTGATTAGGCGCATTAGCATTTACACTTGCTACATCTCACAACCAATCGATAACTACCTTGGTTCCAGAGATTTTCCAAGCGTGCCTTCTAAACCGTGACCGAGGGAGTAACGGTTTTCGACCGTTTTTCCGTGAATTAATCGAACAACTCTCTCCTTTCTTAATTAATGAGCGAAACAAACCTTTTAAAAAATCATGCATGCGCCCTCCCAATTTGCTGCTCACACATTAATACTAGTATTTTTCTCAGTTGATTAGGCGCATTAGCATTTACACTTGCTACATCTCACAACCAATCGATAACTACCTTGGTTCCAGAGATTTTCCAAGCGTGCCTTCTAAACCGTGACCGAGGGAGTAACGGTTTTCGTCCGTTTTTCCGTGAATTAATCGAACAACTCTCTCCTTTCTTAATTAATGAGCGAAACAAACCTTTTAAAAAATCGTGCATGCGCCCTCCCAATTTGCTGCTCACACATTAATACTAGTATTTTTCTCAGTTTATTAGGCGCATTATCATTTACACTTGCTACATCTCACAACCAATCGATAACTACCTTGGTTCCAGAGATTTTCCAAGCGTGCCTTCTAAACCGTGACCGAGGGAGTAACAGTTTTCGTCCGTTTTTCCGTGAATTAATCGAACAACTCTCTCCTTTCGTAATTAATGAGCGAAACAAACCTTTTAAAAAATCGTGCATGCGCCCTCCCAATTTGCTGCCCACACATTAATACTAGTATTTTTCTCAGTTGATTAGGCGCATTAGCATTTACACTTGCTACATCTCACAACCAATCGATAACTACCTTGGTTCCAGAGATTTTCCAAGCGTGCCTTCTAAACCGTGACCGAGGGAGTAACGGTTTTCGTCCGTTTTTCCGTGAATTAATCGAACAACTCTCTCCTTTCGTAATTAATGAGCGAAACAAACCTTTTAAAAAATCGTGCATGCGCCCTCCCAATTTGCTGCTCACACATTAATACTAGTATTTTTCTCAGTTGATTAGGCGCATTAGCATTTACACTTGCTACATCTCACAACCAATCGATAACTACCTTGGTTTCAGAGATTTTCCAAGCGTGCCTTCTAAACTGTGACCGAGGGAGTAACGGTTTTCGTCCGTTTTTCCGTGAATTAATCGAACAACTCTCTCCTTTCTTAATTAATGAGCGAAACAAACCTTTTAAAAAATCGTGCATGCGCCCTCCCAATTTGCTGCTCACACACTAATACTAGTATTTTTCTCAGTTGATTAGGCGCATTAGCATTTACACTTGCTACATCTCACAACCAATCGATAACTACCTTGGTTCCAGAGATTTTCCAAGCGTGCCTTCTAAACCGTGACCGAGGGAGTAACGGTTTTCGTCCTTTTTTCCGTGTATTAATCGAACAACTCTCTCCTTTCTTAATTAATGAGCGAAACAAACCTTTTAAAAAATCGTGCATGCGCCCTCCCAATTTGCTGCTCAGACATTAATACTAGTATTTTTCTCAGTTGATTAGGCGCATTAGCATTTACACTTGCTACATCTCACAACCAATCGATAACTACCTTGGTTCCAGAGATTTTCCAAGCGTGCCTTCTAAACCGTGACCGAGGGAGTAACGGTTTTCGTCCGTTTTTCCGTGAATTAATCGAACAACTCTCTTCTTTCTTAATTAATGAGCGAAACAAACCTTTTAAAAAATCATGCATGGGCCCTCCCAATTTGCTGCTCACACATTAATACTAGTATTTTTCTCAGTTGATTTGGCGCATTAGCATTTACACTTGCTACATCTCACAACCAATCGATAACTACCTTGGTTCCAGAGATTTTCCAAGCGTGCCTTCTAAACCGTGACCGAGGGAGTAACGGTTTTCGTCTGTTTTTCCGTGAATTAATCGAACACCTCTCTTCTTTCTTAATTAATGAGCGAAACAAACCTTTTAAAAAATCATGCATGCGCCCTCCTAATTTGCTGCTCACACATTAATACTAGTATTTTTCTCAGTTGATTAGGCGCATTAGCATTTACACTTGCTACATCTCACAACCAATCGATAACTACCTTGGTTCCAGAGATTTTCCAAGCGTGCCTTCTAAACCGTGACCGAGGGAGTAACGATTTTCGTCTGTTTTTCCGTGAATTAATCGAACACCTCTCTTCTTTCTTAATTAATGAGCGAAACAAACCTTTTAAAAAATCATGCATGCGCCCTCCCAATTTGCTGCTCACACATTAATACTAGTATTTTTCTCAGTTGATTAGGCGCATTAGCATTTACACTTGCTACATCTCACAACCATTCGATAACTACCTTGGTTCCAGAGATTTTCCAAGCGTGCCTTCTAAACCGTGACCGAGGGAGTAACGGTTTTCGTCCGTTTTTCCGTGAATTAATCGAACAACTCTCTTCTTTCTTAATTAATGAGCGAAACAAACCTTTTAAAAAATCATGCATGGGCCCTCCCAATTTGCTGCTCACACATTAATACTAGTATTTTTCTCAGTTGATTTGGCGCATTAGCATTTACACTTGCTACATCTCACAACCAATCGATAACTACCTTGGTTCCAGAGATTTTCCAAGCGTGCCTTCTAAACCGTGACCGAGGGAGTAACGGTTTTCGTCCCTTTTTCCGTGAATTAATCGAACACCTCTCTTCTTTCTTAATTAATGAGCGAAACAAACCTTTTAAAAAATCATGCATGCGCCCTCCTAATTTGCTGCTCACACATTAATATGTTGGAAATATGCCCTAGAGGCAATAATAAAATGGTTATTATCATATTTCCTTGTTCATGATAATCGTCTATCGTTCATGCTACAATTGTATTAACAGGAAACACTAATACATGTGTGAATGAATAGATCACAATGTGTCCCTAGCAAGCCTCTAGTTAGCTAGCTCGTTAGTCAATAGATGATCATGATTTCCTGATCATGGACATTGGATGTCATTGATAACGGGATCACATCATCGGGAGAATGATGTGGTGGACAAGACCCAATCCTAAGCCTAGCACTAGATCGTATTGTTCGTATGCTAATGCTTTTCTAATGTCAAGTATCTTTTCCTTCGACCGTGAGATTGTGCAACTCCCGGATACCGTACGAGTGCTTTGGGTGTATCAAACGTCACAACGTAACTGGGTGACTATAAAGGTGCACTATGGGTACCTCCGAAAGTGTCTGTTGGGTTGGCACGAATCGAGATCGGGATTTGTCACTCCGTGTGACGGAGAGGTATCTCTGGGCCCACTCGGTAGAACATCATCATGAGCTCAATGTGACTAAGGAGTTAGTCACACGATGACGTGCTACGGAACGAGTAAAGAGACTTACCAGCAACGAGATTGAACAAGGTATAGGTATACCGACGATCGAATCTCGGGCAAGTTCTATACCGACAGACAAAGGGAATCGTATACGGGATTGATTGAATCCTTGACATCGTGGTTCATCCGATGAGATCATCGTGGAGCTTGTGGGAGCCACCATGGGTATCCAGACCCCGCTGATGGTTATTGGCCAGAGAGGTGTCTCGGTCATGTCTGCCTGTCTCCCGAACCCGTAGGGTCTACACACTTAAGGTTCGATGACGCTAGGGTTATAGGGAATTGTTATACGAGATTACCGAAAGTTGTTCGGAGTCCTGGATGAGATCCCGAACGTCACGAGGAGCTCCGGAATGGTCCGGAGGTAAAGATTGATATATAGGACGGATGGTTTCGGACACCGGAAGTGTTTCGGGCATCACCGGTAACGTACCGGGACCACCGGGACCACCGGAGGTGGTCCCGGGGGACCACCGAAGGGGGGCTGCGACCCCAAGAGGTAAGATGGGCTAAGTGGGGGTGGGAACCAGACCCTAGTTGGGCTGGTGCGCCTCCCCACTCAGCCCATGGCGCAGGGGAAAGAAAAAGAGGGGGGGAACCCTAACTTAGGTGGGCCTTAGGCCCACCAGAGGGGTGCGCCACCCCCTCCTCCCCATCTGGCCGCCACAAACCCCATCTGGGAGGGCTGCCGCACCCCCTAGGGTGGAAACCCTAGGGGTGGCACCCCCTCTCCCCTTCCCCTATATATAGTGGGCACTTTTGGCCTTTGGAGGACACAGTTTTCCCTCTCCCTCGGCGCAGCCCTGCACTTCTTCCTCCTCCTCTCTGCCGGCGCTTGGCGAAGCCCTGCCGGGAGACCTCGTCTCTCCACCAACACCACGCCGTCGTGTTGCTGGTCTTCTTCCCCAACCTCTCCCTCCTCCTTGCTGGATCAAGGTGCGGGAGACGTCACCGGGCTGCACGTGTGTTGAACGCGGAGGTGCCGTTGTTCGGCACTAGATCGGAATCGCTGCGACTACGACTCCATCAACCGCGTTCTAGCAACGCTTCCGCTTAGCAATCTTCAAAGGTATGAAGATGCTCTTACCCCTCTCTCGTTGCTGGTCTCTCCATAGGAAGATCTGAACATGCGTAGGAAAAATTTTGAATTTATGCTACGTTATCCAACAGTGGCATCCGAGCCAGGTTTTCTATGCGTAGATTCTATGCACGAGTAGAACACAAAAGTTGTGGGCGATGGTTTGTCAATTTGCTTGTCGTTACTAGTCTTATTCTTTTCCGGCGGTATTGTGGGATGAAGCGGCGCAGACCGACCTTACACGTACGCTTACGTGAGACTGGTTCCACCGACAGACATGCACATCGTGCATAAAGGTGGCTAGCGGGTGTCTGTCTCTCCTACTCTAGTCGGATTGGATTTGATGAAAAGGGTCCTTATGAAGGGTAAATAGCTTTGGCATATCATCGTTGTGGCTGTCACGTAGGTAAGAAGGCGTTCTTGCTAGAAACCCAAATCAGCCACGTAAAACTTGCAACAACAATTAGAGGACGTCTAACTTGTTTTTGCAGGGTTTGACATGTGATGTGATATGGCCAAAGTTGTGATGTTGCATGTATGATGTATGAGATGATCATGTTATTGTAATAGGTTTCACGACTTGCATGTCGATGAGTATGACAACCGGCAGGAGCCATAGGAGTTGTCTTAATTTATTGTATGAGATGCAACGCCATGTGCTTGCTACTTTTACTTCATTGCTAACGGTTAGCCATAGTAGTAGTGATAGTAGTAGTTGGCGTGACGACTTCACGAAGACACGATGATGGAGATCATGATGATGGAGATCATGGTGTCACGCCGGTGACGATGATGATCATGCGATGCCTGAAGATGGAGATCGAATGAGCAAAGATGATAATGGCCATATCATGTCACTATATGATTGCATTGTGATGTTTATCATGTTTTACATCTTATTGCTTAAAACGACGGTAGCATAATAAGATGATCCCTCCTAAAATTTCGAGAACATATTCCCCTAAGTGTGCACCGTTGTGAAGGTTCGTTGTCTCGAAGCACCACGTGATGATCGGGTGTGATTGATTCTAACGTTCGCATACAACGGGTGTAAGCCAGATTTACACACGCAAAACACTTAGGTTGACTCGACGAGCTTAGCATGTACAGACATGACCTCGAATACAAGAGACCGAAAGGTCGAACATGAGTCGTATGGTTGAATACGATCAGCATGAAGTTGCTCACCATGGTGACTAGTCCGTCTCACGTGATGATCGGACACGGGTTAGTCAACATGGATCATGTATCACTTAGATGACTAGAGGGATGTCGATTTAAGTGGGAGTTCATACTTAATTTGATTAAATGAACTTAATTGTCATGAACTTAGTCTAAAAGTTGTCTTTATAAATATTGTAGATGTCCAACGTCAACCTCAACTTCAACGCATTCCTAGAGAAAAACAAGCTGAAAGATGATGGTAGCAACTATGCGGACTGGGTTCGCAACCTGAAGCTCATCCTTGAAGCAGCTAAAAAGGCTTATGTCCTTAATGCGCCGCTAGGTGACCCTCCCGCTCCCGCAGCAGCCCAGGACGTTCTAAACGTTTGGCAAGCGCGGACTGATGACTACTCTCTGGTCAGGTGTGGCATGTTATACAGTTTAGAAACGGGGCTCCAAAGACGTTTTGAGCAACACGGGGCATATGAGATGTTCCAAGAGCTGAAGCTAGTATTTCAAGCTCATGCCCGTGTCGAGAGATATGAAGTCTCCGACAAGTTCTTCAGCTGTAAGATGGAGGAGAACAGTTCTGTCTGTGAGCACATACTCAAAATGTCTGGGTTACACGGTCGTCTGACTTCACTTGGAGTCGAACTTCCGGATGATGCTATCATTGACAGAATCCTCTAGTCTCTCCCGCCAAGCTACAAAGGCTTTGTGCTTAACTACAACATGCAAGGGATGGAGAAAACCATTCCCGAGTTGTACTCGATGCTCAAGTCTGCAGAAGTAGAAATCAAGAAGGAGCATCAAGTGTTGATGGTCAACAAGACCACTAGTTTCAAGAAAGGCAAGGGTAAGAAGAACTTCAAGAAAGACGGCAAAGCTGTTGCCGCGCCCGGTAAGCCAGATGCCGGGAAGAAGAAAAAGAACGGACCCAAGCCTGAGACTGAGTGCTTCTACTGCAAGGGAAAAGGTCACTGGAAGCGGAACTGCCCCAAATACTTAGCGGACAAGAAAGCCGGCAACATTAAAGGTATATGTGATATACATGTTATTGATGTGTACCTTACCAGCGCTCGTAGTAGCTCCTGGGTATTTGATACCGGTGCTGTTGCTCACATTTGCAACTCAAAGCAGGAACTGCGGAATAAGCGGAGACTGGCCAAGGACGAGGTGACGATGCGCGTCGGGAATGGTTCAAAAGTCGATGTGATCGCCGTCAGCACGCTACCTCTACATCTACCGTCGGGATCAGTTTTGAACCTCAATAATTGTTATTTAGTACCAGCTTTAAGCATGAACATTGTATCAGGGTCTTGCTTAATGCGAGACGGCTACTCATTTAAGTCAGAGAATAATGGTTGTTCTATTTATATGAGTGATATGTTTTATGGTCATGCTCCGCTGGTGAATGGTTTATTCTTGATGAATCTCGATCGTGATGTTACACATATTCATAGTGTGAGTACCAAAAGATGCAAAGTTGATAATGATAGTCCCACATACTTGTGGCACTGCCGCCTTGGTCATATCGGCGTTAAGCGCATGAAGAAGCTCCATACTGATGGACTGCTAGAGTCTCTTGACTTTGAATCATTTGACACATGCGAACCGTGCCTCATGGGCAAGATGACTAAGACTCCATTCTCAGGAATAATGGAGAGAGCCACCGACTTATTGGAAATAATACATGCTGATGTGTGTGGTCCAATGAACGTTGAAGCTCGCGGTGGTTATCGTTATGTTCTCACTCTCACCGATGATTTGAGTAGGTATGGGTATATTTACTTGATGAAGCACAAATCTGAGACGTTTGAAAAGTTCAAGGAATTTCAGAGTGAGGTTGAGAATCAACGTGACAGAAAAATTAAATGTCTACGATCTGATCGTGGAGGAGAATATTTGAGTCACGAATTTGGCACACACCTAAGAAAGTGTGGAATCGTTTCACAACTAACGCCGCCTAGCACACCGCAACGCAACGGAGTGTCTGAACGTCGTAATCGCACCTTATTAGATATGGTACGATCTATGATGTCTCTCACCGACTTACCGCTATCATTTTGGGGATACGCATTAGAAACTGCAGCATTCACTTTAAATAGGGCACCGTCTAAATCCGTTGAGACGACACCGTATGAACTGTGGTTTGGCAAGAAACCTAAGTTGTCGTTTCTTAAAGTTTGGGGCTGTGATGCTTATGTGAAGAAACTTCAACCAGAAAAGCTCGAACCCAAAGCGGAGAAATGCGTATTCATAGGATACCCTAAGGAAACTATTGGGTATACCTTCTATCTTAGATCCGAAGGTAAAACCTTTGTTGCCAAGAACGGATCCTTTCTAGAGAAAGAGTTTCTCTCGAAAGAAGTAAGTGGGAGGAAGGTAGAACTTGATGAGGTAATTACACCCCCTCTCGAACAGGAAAGTAGCGCAGCGCAAGAAGTTGTTCCTGTGGTGCCTACACCGACTGAAGAGGAAGTTAATGATGATGATCATGAAGCTTCAGATCAAGTTACTACTGAACCACGAAGGTCCACAAGGGTACGCTCCGCACCAGAGTGGTACGGCAACCCAGTGATGGAAATCATGTTGTTAGACAACGGTGAACCTTCGAACTATGAAGAAGCGATGGCGGGCCCGGATTCCAACGAATGGCTTGAGGCCATGAAATCCGAGATAGGATCCATGTATGAGAACAAAGTATGGACTTTGGTGGACTTGCCCGATGACCGGCGAGCCATGGAAAATAAATGGATCTTCAAGAAGAAGACTGATGCAAATGGTAATGTAACCGTTTACAAAGCTCGACTTGTCGCAAAGGGTTTTCGACAAATTCAAGGAGTTGACTACGAAGAGACTTTCTCTCCCGTAGCGAAGCTGAAATCAGTCTGAATCATGTTAGCAATTGCCGCCTTTTATGATTATGAAATTTGGCAAATGGACGTCAAAACAGCATTCCTTAACGGGAATCTTAAGGAAGAGTTGTATATGATGCAACCAGAAGGTTTTGTCGATCCTAAAGGTGCTAACAAAGTATGCAAGCTCCAGCGCTCCATCTATGGGCTAGTGCAAGCATCTCGGAGTTGGAACATTCGCTTTAATGAGGTGATTAAAGCGTTTGGGTTCATACAGGTTTACGGAGAAGCCTGTCTGTACAAGAAAGTGAGTGGGAGCTCTGTAGCTTTCCTCGTACTATATGTGGATGACATATTATTGATGGGGAATGATATAGAGATGTTGGAGAGCATAAAGGCCTATTTGAACAAGAGTTTTTCAATGAAGGACCTTGGAGAAGCTGCATACATATTAGGCATCAAGATCTATAGAGATAGATCGAGACGCCTCATAGGTCTTTCGCAAAGTACATACCTTGACAAGATATTGAAGAAATTCAATATGGAAAACTCAAAGAAAGGGTTCTTGCCAGTTTTGCAAGGTATGAGATTGAGTAAGACTCAGTCGCCGACCACGGCAGCAAATAGAGAGAAGATGAGTTCTGTCCCCTACGCTTCAGCCGTGGGCTCTCTTATGTATGCCATGCTGTGTACCAGACCTGATATAAACCTTGCGATAAGCTTGGTAGGGAGGTACCAAAGTAATCCCGGTACGGAACACTGGACAGCGGTCAAGAATATCCTTAAGTACCTGAAAAGGACCAAGGAAATGTTTCTCGTTTATGGAGGTGACGAAGAGCTCGTCGTAAAGGGTTACGTCGATGCTAGCTTCGACACAGATCCGGATGACTCTAAGTCACAAACCGGATACGTATATGTGTTGAATGGTGGGGCTGTGAGCTGGTGCAGCAGCAAGCAAGAAGTCGTGGCAGCATCTACATGTGAAGCGGAGTACATAGTGTTGGAAATATGCCCTAGAGGCAATAATAAATTAGTTATTATTATATTTCTTAGTTCATGATAATCGTTTATTATCCATGCTATAATTGTATTGATTGGAAACACAATACTTGTGTGGATACATAGACAAAACACTGTCCCTAGTAAGCCTCTAGTTGACTAGCTTGTTGATCAAAGATGGTCAAGGTTTCCTGGCCATAGGCAAGTGTTGTCACTTGATAACGGGATCACATCATTAGGAGAATCATGTGATGGACTAGACCCAAACTAATAGACGTAGCATGTTGATCGTGTCATTTTGTTGCTACTGTTTTCTGCGTGTCAAGTATTTATTCCTATGACCATGAGATCATATAACTTACTAACACCGGAGGAATACTTTGTGTGTATCAAACGTCGCAACGTAACTGGGTGACTATAAAGATGCTCTACAGGTATCTCCGAAGGTGTTCGTTAAGTTAGTATGGGTCGAGACTGGGATTTGTCACTCCGTGTGACGGAGAGGTATCTCGGGGCCCACTCGGTAATACAACATCACACACAAGCCTTGCAAGCAATGTAATTTAGTGTAAGTTGCGGGATCTTGTATTACGGAACGAGTAAAGAGACTTGCCAGTAAACGAGATTGAAATAGGTATACGGATACTGACGATCGAATCTCGGGCAAGTAACATACCGAAGGACAAAGGGAATGACATACGGGATTATATGAATCCTTGGCACTGAGGTTCAAACGATAAGATCTTCGTAGAATATGTAGGATCCAATATGGGCATCCAGGTCCCGCTATTGGATATTGACCGAGGAGTCTCTCGGGTCATGTCTACATAGTTCTCGAACCCGCAGGGTCTGCACACTTAAGGTTCGACGTTGTTTTATGCGTATTTGAGTTATATGGTTGGTTACCGAATGTTGTTCGGAGTCCCGGATGAGATCACGGACGTCACGAGGGTTTCCGGAATGGTCCGGAAACGAAGATTGATATATAGGATGACCTCATTTGGTTACCGGAAGGTTTTCGTGCATTACCGAAAAAGTTTCGGGCTCATCGGTAGTGTACCGGGAGTGCCGGGAGGGGTGCCGGGGACCATCGGGAGGGGTGTCACGCCCCAAGGGGTCTCATGGGCTATGGGAAGAGATAAACCAGCCCCTAGTGGGCTGGAATAAGTTCCCACTAAGGCCCATAAGGTTTGAGAAGGAAAAAACACAAGGTGGAAAGAGTTTCCAAGTGGGAAGGTGGAATCCTACTCCAAGTAGGATTGGAGTAGGACTCCTCCACCTCCAATTTCGGCCAAACCTTTAGGTTTTGAGGCTGCCTCCTCCCCTCCCTCCCACCTATATATACGGAGGTTTTAGGGCTGATTTGAGACGACTTTCTCACGGTTGCCCGACCACATACCTCCATAGTTTTTCCTCTAGATCGCGTTTCTGCGGAGCTCGGGCGGAGCCCTGCTGAGACAAGATCATCACCAACCTCCGGAGCGCCGTCACGCTGCCGGAGAACTCTTCTACCTCTCCGTCTCTCTTGCTGGATCAAGAAGGCCGAGATCATCGTCGAGTTGTACGTGTGCTGAACGCGGAGGTGCCGTCCGTTCGGTACTAGATCGTGGGACTGATCGCGGGATTGTTCGCGGGGCGGATCGAGGGACGTGAGGACGTTCCACTACATCAACCGCGTTCACTAACGCTTCTGCTGTACGATCTACAAGGGTACGTAGATCACTCATCCCTTCTCGTAGATGGACATCACCATGATAGGTCTTCGTGCGCGTAGGAAAATTTTTGTTTCCCATGCGACGTTCCCCAACAGTGGCATCATGAGCTAGGTTCATGTGTAGATGTCTTCTCGAGTAGAACACAAAAGTTATTGTGGGCGGTGATGTGCGTTTTGCTGCCCTCCTTAGTCTTTTCTTGATTCCGCGGTATTGTTGGATTGAAGCGGCTTGGACCGACATTACTCGTACGCTTATGAGAGACTGGTTTCATCTCTACGAGTAACCCCGTTGCTCAAAGATGACTGGCAAGTGTCGGTTTCTCCAACTTTAGTTGAATCGGATTTGACCGAGGAGGTCCTTGGATGAGGTTAAATAGCAACTCATATATCTCCGTTGTGGTGTTTGCGTAAGTAAGATGCGATCCTACTAGATACCCATGGTCACCACGTAAAACATGCAACAACAAAATTAGAGGACGTCTAACTTGTTTTTGCAGGGTATGCTTGTGATGTGATATGGCCAACGATGTGATGTGATATATTGGATGTATGAGATGATCATGTTGTAATAGATAATATCGACTTGCACGTCGATGGTACGGCAACCGGCAGGAGCCATAGGGTTGTCTTTATACTAACGTTTGTGCTTGCAGATGCGTTTACTATTTTGCTAGGATGTAGCTTTAGTAGTAATAGCATGAGTAGCACGACAACCCCGATGGCAACACGTTGATGGATGATCATGGTGTGGTGCCGGTGACAAGAAGATCGTGCCGGTGCTTTGATGATGGAGATCAAGAAGCACGTGATGATGGCCATATCATGTCACTTATGAATTGCATGTGATGTTAATCCTTTTATGCACCTTATTTTGCTTAGAACGACGGTAGCATTATGAGGTGATCTCTCACTAAAATTTCGAGACGAAATTGTGTTCTCCCCGACTATGCACCGTTGCTACAGTTCGTCGTTTCGAGACACCACGTGATGATCGGGTGTGATAGACTCAACGTTCACATACAACGGGTGCAAAACAGTTGCGCACGCGGAACACTCGGGTTAAGCTTGACGAGCCTAGCATGTGCAGACATGGCCTCGGAACACATGAGACCAAAAGGTCGAGCATGAATTGTATAGTTGATATGATTAGCATAGAGATGCTTACCACTGAAACTATTCTCGACTCACGTGATGATCGGACTTGAGATAGTGGATTTGGATCATGTACCACTCAAATGACTAGAGAGATGTACTTTTTGAGTGGGAGTTCTTAAGTAATATGATTAATTGAACTAATTGTCATGAACATAGTCTAATGGTCTTTGCGAATTACGATGTAGCTTGCGCTATAGCTCTACTGTTTTTATATGTTCCTAGAGAAAATTTAGTTGAAAGTTGATAGTAGGAAACTTTGCAGACTAAGTCTGTAAAACCGAGGATTGTCCTCGTTGCTACGCAGAAGGCTTATGTCCTTAATGCACCACTCGGTGTGCTGCACCTCGAGTGTCGTCTATGGATGCTATGAACATCCGACATACACGTTTCTGATGACTACACGATAGTTCAGTGCAAAATACTTAATGGCTTAGAAGCAAGGTGCCGAAAACGTTGTAAAACGTCACGGAACATAAGTGATGTTCTAAAGAGATGAAGTTGTGATTTCATGCTTGTGCCCTTGTTAAGAGGTACGAGACCTCCGACAAGATTCTTTGTCCACAAAGTAAAGGAGAAAGGCTCAATTGTTGAGCATGTGCTCGGATTGTCTGAGTACGACAATCGCTTGAATCAAGTGGGAGTTAATCTTCCAGATGAGATAGTGATAGTTCTCCAAAGTCACTGCCACCAAGCTGTGAGAGCTTCGTGATGAACTATAACATATCAAGGATAGATACAATGATCCTTGAGCGATTCGCGATGTTTGACACTGCGAAAGTAGAAATCAAGAAGGAGCATCAATTGTTGATGGTTTGTAAAACCACTAAGTTTCAAGAAAGGCAAGGGCTAGAAGGGATACTTCGTGAAACGGCAAAACAGTTGCTGCACTAATGAAGAGACCCAAGATTAAACCCAAACCCGAGACTAAGTGCTTCTGTAATGAGGGGAACAGTCACTGAGGCGGAGCAACTCTAGATACTTGGTAGATAAGAAGGCTGGCAAAAGTCAAGAGAAGTATATTAGATATACATGATGTTGATGTGTACTTTACTAGTACTCCTAGTAGCATGAGGGTATTGGATACCGGTTCGGTTGCTAAGTGATTAGTAACACGAAATATAAGCTACGGCATAAACGGAGACTAGCTAAAGGCGAGGTGACGATACGTGTTGGAAGTGTATCCAAGGTTGATATGATCAAACGTCGCACGCTCCCTCTACCATCGGGATTGATGTTAAACCTAAATAATTGTTATTTGGTGCTTGCGTTAAGCATGAACATGATTGGATCGTGTTTATTGCAATACGATTATTCATTTAAAGAGAATAATGGTTACTCTATTTTTTTGAATAATCACCTTCAATGGTTTATTGAATCTCGATCGTAGTGTTACACATGTTCATGATATTGGTGCCAAAAGATACGAGTTGATGATGATAGTACCACTTACTTGTGGCACTGCCGCTTGAGTCATGTTAGTATAAATTGCATGAAGAGGCTCCATGCTGATGGATCTTTGTACTCACCTGATTTCGAATCACTAGTGACATGCAAATCATACCACATGAGCAAGGCCTTGTTTTCATTGAGATGAAATAAGATAGTAACTTGTTGGAAGTGATACATTTTGATGTATGCAGTCCAATGGGTACTGAGGCACGCAGTGGATATCATTATGTTCTTACTTCACTGACGATTTGAGTAGATACAGGAGTATTTACTTAATGAATCACAAGTCTGAAATGTTGAAAAGTTCAAATCCGTTTCAGAGTGAAGTTCATCGTAACAAGAGGATAAACTGTCTACGATATGATCATAGAAATGAATATCTGAGTTACGAGTTTTGGTACGTAGTTAAGACAATGTGGAAATTGTTTCACAGTTCATGCCACCTGGAACATCATAGTGTGATGATGTGTCTGAACGTCATAGCCACGCACTATTTGGTATGGTGCATACTATGGTGTCTCTTATCGAATTACCACTATCGTTTATGGGTTATGCATTAGAGACAACCGCACTCACTTTAAATAGGGCACTGCGTATTTCCGTTGAGATGACACAGTATAGACTGAGGTTTAGAGAAATCTAAACTGTCGTTTCTTGAAAGTTTGGGGTTTCGACACTTATGTGAAAAAGTTTCAGTCTGATAAGCTCGAACCCAAAGCGGATAAATGCATCTTCATAGGATATCCAAAACAGTTGGGTACATCTCCTATCTCAGATCTGAAAGCAAAGTGTTTGTTTCTAGAAACGGATCCTTTCTCGAGGAAAGGTTTCTCTCGAAAGAATTGAGTGGGAGGGTAGTAGAACTTGATGAGGTTATTGAACCATCACTTCAACCAGTGTGTAGCAGGGCGCAGGAAGTTGTTCATGTGGCGCCTACACCAATTGAAGTGGAAGCTGATGATGATGATCATTGAGCTTCGAATCAAGTTACTAAAAACCTCGTAGGTCGACAAGGTCGCGTACTGCTGCAGAGTAGTACGGTAACCCTGTCTTGGAGGTCATGTTGTTGAGCAACAATGAACCTACGAGTTATGGAGAAAGCGATGGTGGGCCCAGATTTCGACAAATGGCTGGAAGCCATGAAATTCGAGAGATGATCCATATGTGAAAACAAAGTGTAGACTTTGGTAGAACTACTTGATGGTCATAGGACTATTGAGTAAAAAAGGATCTTTAAAAGAAGACAGACAATGATGGTGATAAGTCACTATTAAGAAAAGCTCGACTTGTCGCAAAGATGTTTTCGATAAGATCAAACAGTTGACTATGATGAGACTTTCTCACTCGTAACGATGCTAAAAGTCTGTTAGAATTATGTTAGTTGTTGATGCATTATTTATGAAATATTGCACGTAGGATGTCAAAACATTGTTTTCTCGACGGTTTCCTTGAGCGAACATTGTATGTGATACAACCAGAAGGTTTTGTCGATCCTAAAGATACTAGCAAGTATGCAAGCTCCAGTGATCCTTCAATGGACTGGTGCAAGCATCTCGGAGTTGGAATATACACTTTGATGAGATGATCAAAGATTTTGGGTTTGTACAAGGTTTATGAGAAACTTGTATTTCCAAAGAAGTGAGTGGAAGCACTATAGAATTTCTGATAGGTATATGTGGTTGACATATTGTGGATCAGAAGTAATGTAGAATTTCTGTAAAGCATACAAGGTTGTTTGAAAGAAGTTTTCAAAGGAGTACCTGGATTACGCTACTTGAACGTTGAGCATCAAAGATCTATGGAGATAGATCGAAAGCGCTTAATAGAAGTTTCAACAAGATGCATGCCTTGACAAGTTTTTGAAAGAGTTCAAAATAGACCAGCAAAGAAGGAGTTCTTGGTTGCGTTGTGAGGTGTGAATTTGAGTAAGACTCAAAACCCGACCACGGCAGAATAAAGAGAATAGACGAAGGTCGTCTTCTATGCCTTAGCCGTAGAATCTAAATTATGCCATGCTGTGTACCGCACCTGAAGTGTGCCTTGACTCAAAGTATGTTGAGAGGTACAAAGAGTGATCCATGATTGAATCACTAGCAGCGGTCGAAATTTATCCTTAGTAACTAATGGACTAAGGAATTTTTCTCGATTATGGAGGTGGTTAAAGAGTTTGTCGTAAAGGGTTATGTCAATGCAAGCTTTGACACTAATCCGGATAACTATGAGTAGTGAAACGGATTCGTATAGTAGAGTAGATATTTGGAGCATTTCCGAACAGCACGTAGTAGCAGCATCTATAAGATGACATAAAGATTTGTAAAGAACGCACGAATCTGAAAGTTTCAGAACCGTTGACTAAAACCTCTCTCACGAGCAAGACGTGATCAGACCCCATATCTAAATGGGTGTTGGATTCGTTGGAATCACATGTTGATGTGAACTAGATTATTGACTCTAGTGCAAGTGGGAGACTGTTGGAAATATGCCCTAGAGGCAATAATAAATTAGTTATTATTATATTTCTTAGTTCATGATAATCGTTTATTATCCATGCTATAATTGTATTGATTGGAAACACAATACTTGTGTGGATACATAGACAAAACACTGTCCCTAGTAAGCCTCTAGTTGACTAGCTTGTTGATCAAAGATGGTCAAGGTTTCCTGGCCATAGGCAAGTGTTGTCACTTGATAACGGGATCACATCATTAGGAGAATCATGTGATGGACTAGACCCAAACTAATAGACGTAGCATGTTGATCGTGTCATTTTGTTGCTACTATTTTCTGCGTGTCAAGTATTTATTCCTATGACCATGAGATCATATAACTTACTAACACCGGAGGAATACTTTGTGTGTATCAAACGTCGCAACGTAACTGGGTGACTATAAAGATGCTCTACAGGTATCTCCGAAGGTGTTCGTTAAGTTAGTATGGATCGAGACTGGGATTTGTCACTCCGTGTGACGGAGAGGTATCTCGGGGCCCACTTGGTAATACAACATCACACACAAGCCTTGCAAGCAATGTAATTTAGTGTAAGTTGCGGGATCTTGTATTACGGAACGAGTAAAGAGACTTGCCAGTAAACGAGATTGAAATAGGTATACGGATACTGACGATCGAATCTCGGGCAAGTAACATACCGAAGGACAAAGGGAATGACATACGGGATTATATGAATCCTTGGCACTGAGTTCAAACGATAAGATCTTCGTAGAATATGTAGGATCCAATATGGGCATCCAGGTCCCGCTATTGGATATTGACCGAGGAGTCTCTCGGGTCATGTCTACATAGTTCTCGAACCCGCAGGGTCTGCACACTTAAGGTTCGACGTTGTTTTATGCGTATTTGAGTTATATGGTTGGTTACCGAATGTTGTTCGGAGTCCCGGATGAGATCACGGACGTCACGAGGGTTTCCGGAATGGTCCGGAAACGAAGATTGATATATAGGATGACCTCATTTGGTTACCGGAAGGTTTTCGTGCATTACCGGAAAAGTTTCGGGCTCATCGGTAGTGTACCGGGAGTGCCGGGAGGGGTGCCGGGGACCATCGGGAGGGGTGTCACGCCCCAAGGGGTCTCATGGGCTATGGGAAGAGATAAACCAGCCCCTAGTGGGCTGGAATAAGTTCCCACTAAGGCCCATAAGGTTTGAGAAGGAAAAAACACAAGGTGGAAAGAGTTTCCAAGTGGGAAGGTGGAATCCTACTCCAAGTAGGATTGGAGTAGGACTCCTCCACCTCCAATTTCGGCCAAACCTTTAGGTTTTGAGGCTGCCTCCTCCCCTCCCTCCCACCTATATATACGGAGGTTTTAGGGCTGATTTGAGACGACTTTCTCACGGTTGCCCGACCACATACCTCCATAGTTTTTCCTCTAGATCGCGTTTCTGCGGAGCTCGGGCGGAGCCCTGCTGAGACAAGATCATCACCAACCTCCGGAGCGCCGTCACGCTGCCGGAGAACTCTTCTACCTCTCCGTCTCTCTTGCTGGATCAAGAAGGCCGAGATCATCGTCGAGTTGTACGTGTGCTGAACGCGGAGGTGCCGTCCGTTCGGTACTAGATCGTGGGACTGATCGCGGGATTGTTCGCGGGGCGGATCGAGGGACGTGAGGACGTTCCACTACATCAACCGCGTTCACTAACGCTTCCGCTGTACGATCTACAAGGGTACGTAGATCACTCATCCCCTCTCGTAGATGGACATCACCATGATAGGTCTTCGTGCGCGTAGGAAAATTTTTGTTTCCCATGCGACGTTCCCCAACACATAGCTGCTTCAGAAGCGGCTCATGAAGGAATTTGGATGAAGGAGCTCATCACCGACCTTGGAGTGGTTCCAAGCGCGTCGGGTCCTATGACACTCTTCTGTGATAACACTGGAGCCATTGCCATAGCCAAAGAGCCCAGGTTTCACCGGAAGACGAAGCACATCAAGCGCCGCTACAACTCCATCCAGGACCATGTCCAAACTGGAGTGATAGATATTTGTAAAGTACACACGGATCTGAATATTGCAGACCCGTTGACTAAACCTCTTCCACGAGCAAAACATGATCAGCACCATAATAATATGGGTGTTCGATACATCACAATGTAACTAGATTATTGTCTCTAGTGCAAGTGGGAGACTGTTGGAAATATGCCCTAGAGGCAATAATAAAATGGTTATTATCATATTTCCTTGTTCATGATAATCGTCTATCGTTCATGCTATAATTGTATTAACAGGAAACACTAATACATGTGTGAATGAATAGATCACAATGTGTCCCTAGCAAGCCTCTAGTTAGCTAGCTCGTTAGTGAATAGATGATCATGATTTCCTGATCATGGACATTGGATGTCATTGATAACGGGATCACATCATTGGGAGAATGATGTGGTGGACAAGACCCAATCCTAAGCCTAGCACTAGATCGTATTGTTCGTATGCTAATGCTTTTCTAATGTCAAGTATCTTTTCCTTCGACCGTGAGATTGTGCAACTCCCGGATACCGTAGGAGTGCTTTGGGTGTATCAAACGTCACAACGTAACTGGGTGACTATAAAGGTGCACTACGAGTACCTCCGAAAGTGTCTGTTGGGTTGGCACGAATCGAGATCGGGATTTGTCACTCCGTGTGACGGAGAGGTA
This sequence comes from Hordeum vulgare subsp. vulgare, assembly GCF_904849725.1. Taxonomy (NCBI): domain Eukaryota; kingdom Viridiplantae; phylum Streptophyta; class Magnoliopsida; order Poales; family Poaceae; genus Hordeum; species Hordeum vulgare. The sequence continues at coordinate 529,820,983 of NC_058523.1, read as the reverse complement.
TCTCTGGGCCCACTCGGTAGAACATCATCATGAGCTCAATGTGACTAAGGAGCTAGTCACACGATGACGTGCTACGGAACGAGTAAAGAGACTTACCAGCAACGAGATTGAACAAGGTATAGGTATACCGACGATCGAATCTCGGGCAAGTTCTATACCGACAGACAAAGGGAATCGTATACGGGATTGATTGAATCCTTGACATCGTGGTTCATCCGATGAGATCATCGTGGAGCTAGTGGGAGCCACCATGGGTATCCAGACCCCACTGATGGTTATTGGCCAGAGAGGTGTCTCGGTCATGTCTGCCTGTCTCCCGAACCCGTAGGGTCTACACACTTAAGGTTCGATGACGCTAGGGTTATAGGGAATTGTTATACGAGATTACCGAAAGTTGTTCGGAGTCCCGGATGAGATCCCGGACGTCACGAGGAGCTCCGGAATAGTCCGGAGGTAAAGATTGATATATAGGACGGATGGTTTCGGACACCGGAAGTGTTTCGGGCATCACCGGTAACGTACCGGGACCACCGGGACCACCGAAGGGGGGCTGCGACCCCAAGAGGTAAGATGGGCTAAGTGGGGGTGGGAACCAGCCCCTAGTTGGGCTGGTGCGCCTCCCCACTCAGCCCATGGCGCAGGGGAAAGAAAAAGAGGGGGGGAACCCTAACTTAGGTGGGCCTTAGGCCCACCAGAGGGGTGCGCCACCCCCTCCTCCCCATCTGGCCGCCACAAACCCCATCTGGGAGGGCTGCCGCACCCCCTAGGGTGGAAACCCTAGGGGTGGCACCCCCTCTCCCCTTCCCCTATATATAGTGGGCACTTTTGGCCTTTGGAGGACACAGTTTTCCCTCTCCCTCGGCGCAGCCCTGCACTTCTTCCTCCTCCTCTCTGCCGGCGCTTGGCGAAGCCCTGTCGGGAGACCTCGTCTCTCCACCAACACCACATCGTCGTGTTGCTGGTCTTCTTCCCCAACCTCTCCCTCCTCCTTGCTGGATCAAGGTGCGGGAGACGTCACCGGGCTGCATGTGTGTTGAACGCGGAGGTGTCGTTGTTCGGCACTAGATCGGAATCGCTGCGAGTACGACTCCATCAACCGCGTTCTAGCAACGCTTCCGCTTAGCGATCTTCAAAGGTATGAAGATGCTCTTACCCCTCTCTCGTTGCTGGTCTCTCCATAGGAAGATCTGAACATGCGTAGGAAAAATTTTGAATTTATGCTACGTTGTCCAATAAAATACTAGTATTTTTCTCAGTTGATTAGGCGCATTAGCATTTACACTTGCTACATCTCACAACCAATCGATAACTACCTTGGTTCCAGAGATTTTCCAAGCGTGCCTTCTAAACCGTGACCGAGGGAGTAACGGTTTTCGTCCGTTTTTCCGTGAATTAATCGAACAACTCTCTTCTTTCTTAATTAATGAGCGAAACAAACCTTTTAAAAAATCATGCATGCGCCCTCCCAGTTTGCTGCTCACACATTAATACTAGTATTTTTCTCAGTTGATTAGGCGCATTAGCATTTACACTTGCTACATCTCACAACCAATCGATAACTACCTTGGTTCCAGAGATTTTCCAAGCGTGCCTTCTAAACCGTGACCGAGGGAGTAACGGTTTTCGTCCGTTTTTCCGTGAATTAATCGAACAACTCTCTTCTTTCTTAATTGATGAGCGAAACAAACCTTTTAAAAAATCATGCATGCGCCCTCCCAATTTGCTGCTCACACATTAATACTAGTATTTTTCTCAGTTGATTTGGCGCATTAGCATTTACACTTGCTACATCTCACAACCAATCGATAACTACCTTGGTTCCAGAGATTTTCCAAGCGTGCCTTCTAAACCGTGACCGAGGGAGTAACGGTTTTCGTCCGTTTTTCCGTGAATTAATCGAACACCTCTCTTCTTTCTTAATTAATGAGCGAAACAAACCTTTTAAAAAATCATGCATGCGCCCTCCCAATTTGCTGCTCACACATTAATACTAGTATTTTTCTCAGTTGATTAGGCGCATTAGCATTTACACTTGCTACATCTCACAACCAATCGATAACTACCTTGGTTCCAGAGATTTTCCAAGCGTGCCTTCTAAACCATGACCGAGGGAGTAACGGTTTTCGACCGTTTTTCGGTGAATTAATCGAACAACTCTCTTCTTTCTTAATTAATGAGGGAAACAAACCTTTTAAAAAATGCATGCCCTCCCAATTTGCTGCTCACACATTAATACTAGTATTTTTCTCAGTTGATTAGGCGCATTAGCATTTACACTTGCTACATCTCACAACCAATCGATAACTAACTTGGTTCCAGAGATTTTCCAAGCGTGCCTTCTAAACCGTGACCTAGGGAGTAACGGTTTTCGTCCGTTTTTCCGTGAATTAATCGAACACCTCTCTTCTTTCTTAATTAATGAGCGAAACAAACCTTTTAAAAAATCATGCATGCGCCCTCCCAATTTGCTGCTCACACATTAATACTAGTATTTTTCTCAGTTGATTAGGCGCATTAGCATTTACACTTGCTACATCTCACAACCAATCGATAACTACCTTGGTTCCAGAGATTTTCCAAGCGTGCCTTCTAAACCGTGACCGAGGGAGTAACGGTTTTCGACCGTTTTTCGGTGAATTAATCGAACAACTCTCTTCTTTCTTAATTAATGAGCGAAACAAACCTTTTAAAAAATGCATGCCCTCCCAATTTGCTGCTCACACATTAATACTAGTATTTTTCTCAGTTGATTTGGCGCATTAGCATTTACACTTGCTACATCTCACAACCAATCGATAAGTAACTTGGTTCCAGAGATTTTCCAAGAGTGCCTTCTAAACCGTGACCTAGGGAGTAACGGTTTTCGTCCGTTTTTCCGTGAATTAATCGAACACCTCTCTTCTTTCTTAATTAATAAGCGAAACAAACCTTTTAAAAAATCATGCATGCGCCCTCCTAATTTGCTGCTCACACATTAATACTAGTATTTTTCTCAGTTGATTTGGCGCATTAGCATTTACACTTGCTACATCTTACAACCAATCGATAACTACCTTGGTTCCAGAGATTTTCCAAGCGTGCCTTCTAAACCGTGACCTAGGGAGTAACGGTTTTCGTCCGTTTTTCCGTGAATTAATCGAACACCTCTCTTCTTTCTTAATTAATGAGCGAAACAAACCTTTTAAAAAATCATGCATGCGCCCTCCCAATTTGCTGCTCACACATTAATACTAGTATTTTTCTGAGTTGATTAGGCGCATTACATTTACACTTGCTACATCTCACAACCAATCGATAACTACCTTGGTTCCAGAGATTTTCAAGCGTGCCTTCTAAACCGTGACCGCGGGAGTAACGGTTTTCGACCGTTTTTCGGTGAATTAATGGAACAACTCTCTTCTTTCTTAATTAATGAGCGAAACAAACCTTTTAAAAAATCATGCATGCGCCCTCCCAATTTGCTGCTCGCACATTAATACTAGAATATTTCTCAGTTGATTAGGTGCATTAGCATTTACACTTGCTACATCTCACAATCAATCGATAACTACCTTGGTTCCAGAGATTTTCAAGCGTGCCTTCTAAACCGTGACCGAGGGAGTAACGGTTTTCGACCGTTTTTCGGTGAATTAATCGAACAACTCTCTTCTTTCTTAATTAATGAGCGAAACAAACCTTTTAAAAAATCATGCATGCGCCCTCCCAATTTGCTGCTCACACATTAATACTAGTATTTTTCTCAGTTGATTAGGCGCGTTAGCATTTACACTTGCTACATCTCACAACCAATCGATAACTACCTTGGTTCCAGAGATTTTCCAAGCGTGCCTTCTGAACCGTGACCGAGGGAGTAACGGTTTTCGACCGTTTTTCGGTGAATTAATCGAACAACTCTCTTCTTTCTTAATTAATGAGCGAAACAAACCTTTTAAAAAATCGTGCATGCGCCCTCCCAATTTGCTGCTCACACATTAATACTAGTATTTTTCTCAGTTGATTAGGCGCGTTAGCATTTACACTTGCTACATCTCACAACCAATCGATAACTACCTTGGTTCCAGAGATTTTCCAAGCGTGCCTTCTGAACCGTGACCGAGGGAGTAACGGTTTTCGACCGTTTTTCGGTGAATTAATCGAACAACTCTCTTCTTTCTTAATTAATGAGCGAAACAAACCTTTTGAAAAATCGTGCATGCGCCCTCCCAATTTGCTGCTCACACATTAATACTAGTATTTTTCTCAGTTGATTAGGCGCGTTAGCATTTACACTTGCTACATCTCACAACCAATCGATAACTACCTTGGTTCCAGAGATTTTCCAAGCGTGCCTTCTAAACCGTGTTCGAGGGAGTAACGGTTTTCGACCGTTTTTCGGTGAATTAATCGAACAACTCTCTTCTTTCTTAATTAATGAGCGAAACAAACCTTTTGAAAAATCATGCATGCGCCCTCCCAATTTGCTGCTCACACATTAATACTAGTATTTTTCTCAGTTGATTAGGCGCGTTAGCATTTACACTTGCTACATCTCACAACCAATCGATAACTACCTTGGTTCCAGAGATTTTCCAAGCGTGCCTTCTAAACCGTGTTCGAGGGAGTAACGGTTTTCGACCGTTTTTCGGTGAATTAATCGAACAACTCTCTTCTTTCTTAATTAATGAGCGAAACAAACCTTTTGAAAAATCATGCATGCGCCCTCCCAATTTGCTGCTCACACATTAATACTAGTATTTTTCTCAGTTGATTAGGCGCGTTAGCATTTACACTTGCTACATCTCACAACCAATCGATAACTACCTTGGTTCCAGAGATTTTCCAAGCGTGCCTTCTAAACCGTGACCGAGGGAGTAACGGTTTTCGACCGTTTTTCGGTGAATTAATCGAACAACTCTCTTCTTTCTTAATTAATGAGCGAAACAAACCTTTTAAAAAATCATGCATGCGCCCTCCCAATTTGCTGCTCACACATTAATACTAGTATTTTTCTCAGTTGATTTGGCGCATTAGCATTTACACTTGCTACATCTCACAACCAATCGATAACTACCTTGGTTCCAGAGATTTTCCAAGCGTGCCTTCTAAACCGTGACCTAGGGAGTAACGGTTTTCGTTCGTTTTTCCGTGAATTAATCGAACAACTCTCTTCTTCTTAATTAATGAGCGAAACAAACCTTTTAAAAAATCACTTAGTATGATACTACCTCCGTCACAGTTTATAAGGCACACACACGTGTACCTAGGTCGTCAATTTGACTTATAAAAAATCTATTGTTTAATATAAAAATTATATCATTAAAAAATAGAACATCTAAAGTTTTTAATGCTATATTTTTTGTGATATATGATTATCATTAAATTGGTCAAATTGACGACCTAGATACACATGTCGGACTTATAAACTGAAATGGAGGGAGCAGGCAGCTAGGCATCACTTTAAAACCGATGCAACATTGCTAACCGTGCCTCTCACTTTGATCATCCTAGTTATGCCTCATTAGAAAATGGACCAACGCGCCTCCACGGTGTCGCAAAGATGTGCATTTTAATATGGAAAGTTGGTTTTCGAAGCAAGAAGCTACTACGGCGTCGCCTTTTGGCAACGCGCCAAGCCAAGGCGTGAAAACAAAGCCAGAAGGAGAAATTCGCAGGTTGAGAGAGATAATAAAAGAAAAGCATTTTAAAAAGGGTCAAGTGGGCATGATGGCCGTGCTTCCAGAGGCTTCCAGGGGCAGGCAGTGCGTGGAGAGGAGCCCAGACAGCCGAGGAGAGAGAAAAAGGGAAACTTCAGGAGCCTCCTCCTCCTCCCCCGGCGCACCCTCCGGCCGGCGACGCGCGCGGCATGGCCACCGGCGGCGACGGGGACCCGGCGGCGCCCGGCGGCGGCGACCTGTACGCCGTGCTGGGGCTCAGCAAGGAGTGCTCCGACGCCGACCTCAAGGTCGCCTACCGGAAGCTCGCCATGGTGAGCGCGAACCACCGACCCCCTCCTCGGCCCCTCCCTCCCTCCCTTCCTTCTCCGGCGTGCGCCACGTCTCCGCGTTTCCTTTTCTCGAAACCTCCCTCCGCATCTGCGTTGCGGTTGCTCTGCTCGCCCGCTCTCGATTCGGCCGGGAGCCGGGGAGGCACGGCCGTGGACTGCGCCTCGCGCCATGGCCGGGGAAGGACGATTGCCGGTCGCCGATCTCCAGTTTGGAAATTGGAGGTTGGCGCCAAAGCTCGTTCGTATTCCTGCAGCTCAGCCGGCGCCACAGCCCCCTGCTTTATGCGAGGGAGCTCGTGATCTTTGTCGATCCGGTGATTTAGATCCCCATACACCCGTGCTTGTAGCCAATTATCGGCGTATTTCGTCTGTCCTGCCATCTCCGTACTCGTCGAACATTGTTTGATTCGTCCCAAATTTCGCTCTGCTCCAACTCTGAAACTGCTCTGTTTTTCTTTGTTCTGCTACGAATTCATCTGAACTTGATCTGTAACCTGTTGCAGAGGTGGCATCCGGACAGGTGCTCGTCCTCCAGCGGCACCAAGCACATGGAGGAGGCCAAGGAGAAGTTCCAGGAGATCCAGGGCGCCTATTCGGGTCTAAATCTCCCTTCTCTCAAGCTCCACCCCCTCCCCCATATTTATCTGCCCACAGTCCAACACCACATCACTTGTTTACATGTTGCAACAAACTGACTAACCCGCCGAACCGATCTACCAAGCTAGTTGGCAAACTTATCGCATGGAGCCCTCGTGCTCCGATCGCATTGTTGTTCTTGTGCAGTCCTCTCCGACGCCAACAAGCGGTTCCTCTACGACGTGGGGGTGTACCAAGAAGAAGAAGACAGCGACGACAGCGTAAGGATTGCGTGTTGTAATCTAGCTTTCCGTTGGTATTTTGCTTATAGTGGGAGTGACGTTTTCTGCTATTGTTTTGCAGATGCAGGGGATGGGGGACTTCCTTGGTGAGATGGCCCATATGATGAGCCAGACGCGGCCAGCGGTAAGAACCATTGGCTTCGCGGTCTCCGATTTAGATGATATATTTTTTGTAATCTAGCATTAGTTGGCACTATGGCTGTCATTTTGGGTTTCGACACTGATTTTATCACCATACTTCGCCAACCATCATCTTATATGTTCCGTTGTTTGTAAAATCTTTATCCTGGGCTTGGAAGAAGAACGAAGAAAAACTATATGATTTTTGACATATTTTGCAGTCAAACCAAAACTTGCTGTTCTTGGACTACTTTTGGGGTTCTCGGTGCGTTCCCACTTTGGGGGGGGTGGGGGGGGGGGGGGCAAATTCTGAGCTAAGCATAAATTAAAAAATTTGACATTGCAGATGACTTTTCACAGCATAACTATATGATTTGCATACATATTTCCTTGTCCACTGGAAAACTCATCAATAAACATAACAAAGTTGTCCAAATATGAGTGAGCGAGTCATTAAAATCTTGCTTATGTTTACTTGAGGGATTTCAGTAGCTTCAAAAGATATTGTTTTTTGTATGTATGTATGTACGTATGTTCAAGGCTTGAAAAAGGATTGTTGGAGTTCCATATCTTCCATGGTTTTTCTTGGATACTAAAAATGAAACTTGGGTGAACTTCTCTGGAATAAACTAGAAAACGAGATGTTCTTTTTTCCTGGACTCTATTCATCCATTGAAAACATGACAATAACTGGACTCTGTTCATCCATTGAAAACATGATAATAACAATGAGCCTTTGGATTTGCAGAGGCAGGAGAGCTTCGAGGAGCTGCAGCAGCTGTTTGTGGACATGTTCCAGTCTGATATTGACTCGGGATTTTGCAATGGACCTGCCAAGGGCCATCATGACCCGTTCCAAAGACAGACTCAAACATTCTCGACCTCCCCTTCCTCGCCGCCATCTCCACCACCTCCGCTAGCTACAGAGGCAGAAGCAGCCTCATGTAACGGCATTAACAAGCGTGGCTCATCAGCAATGGGCTCTGGGAAGCCTCCAAGAGCTGCGGAAGCGGGTGCGGGTTACGGCCAGTCTGAGTTTTGTTTTGGGGTAAGTATCCCTTGTGAGTCCCTATTTATTTGTCAATTGGGTGTATTAGTTTTTCTTAACAAGTTCAGCATCAGATACCCAAGCATAACCTCGTATACTGGAATAAATAGGTGGTTTGCCACGATTCTTCGTCCTGCTTTTGGGTACCTTTTCCATTGTCCAGCATGACTGGCCATCCATCAGAAAGGGTTAGATAGATAGGTAGCGACCTTTTGGTCTTTGTGCAAGTTCACCTGCATTGGATGGTGATAGGGGCCTACAGGGTCCCAGGTTGTGGAAGCCACTAGACGTTCACTTCTAAGCTAATTAAGAATTTCATCATCATAATCATGAAACATTCTGGCTAAAATAAACATGGAGGGGCCCAACGGAACTTTTTGCATTGGATGGACCACCAACCAAGTGATGCAAAATCTAGCTCCACCACTGGATGTATTCTTCACACGAGGGCTTGCTTATCAGCTATGAGGTTTGTTGATAGGGCCTTCTGAATAATCCATTAGTGGCACATCACTGTCTTTAGTATGGCTCATATGGTAGAACAGTCCGCTGAGCTACTTTTCTCGCGTAGGTAAATTGCCTTTGGATAGGCTTTTTGTATTGACATTATGTGACTTGTCTCACGGTCTATGGCATTTAGAGAAATTGTAAATTTTCTGTGAGATAAATGGCTTTTTAGCAACTAAATAAACAGATAGGATGGGGCCATACATGACCTTTTTGCTTTGCAACTTTCGCCTTTTTTAAAGTTGTTCTACGTTGTATGGTGCTGTTGCTGACTTGTTCACCGCATCCTTTTATCGTGAGAACACGTGTTGTTCTGGCTACCTTAAATTGACAACCAGTTGAATGCTTCATGATAAAGCCGCATCTGTTATCTGATGATATTCTATATTTCCTATTGTTCTTTAAGAATCTTCAAAGTAGCGGTGCTGGTTGACACTGGTTGGCTCAACTTGCCATGGCGTACGGCGACAACACACGACAGTTGATCTCGGATGTCCTGGTGGTTTAGTAATCAATAACAGACAAGAGAATACTTATGTGTTTGTATAATCCTTCACTTAGGTTTCTGCAGTGAGGTTAACACATTTTTGTGGAGTGCTGATCAGTAGCTGCGCAAGTCATTTCCATCCAAGCTGACCATTTCATCTCGTCTATCTGCAGACGAGTGATGCCAAGCAAGCGCCAAGGGCGCGAGGCGGGAACACCAGCAGGAGACGAAACGGGCAGAAGCAGAAGCTGTCGTCGAAGCACGATGTCTCGTCCGAGGACGAGATGCTGAGCCCGCAGCAGCCCAGAGTAGTATGACCCTCGATGCAACCATCTGGTCCCTTGTCGCCTTATGTCCTGACCATGTCAATGGTCACTCGGTATCGCACTGCAGCCGATAGAGCGCCAGCGCCGGAAGCTGTTACGAGGGGGGATGCTTCGTCGAAGGCTATGTAGGCCCCCCTTAGAAGGTTTGTAAGAGAACCTAGTGTGTGAGACTCATCGATGTTACCGCATTCTTTTTTCTCGGTTTGTGACGCTATGTTGTTGTTGTTGTTGTTGTTGTGGTTGTTGTTGGGCATTGTACTCTCGATTGATTCAGTGTCCATTGCTGTTATGATGGAAGAAGAAAGCTCCTTGTTGTGGTAAGATGTCAGAGATACTTGACCAAACTGTGAATGGCATGACACTCAAAGAGCAAACGTCTTAGCATTTACATCTTCAGTCTGACTGCCCATAAAATCTGAACCAAAACAAATATGTGTGAATAATCTCAGTGAACACTGAGCGGCTTTGGAACTGGAATAATTGGTTACAGTCAGCGCAGCTAATTGATGTACAGATGGCAGCATGAAGAAAATGCTACTGCCCTTTTTTCATATCATTCAAATGCAACTTCTTTATCTTCTGAATTTCATTCAAATGCTAGTGCTCTCTTTTTTTAGGCTAAAATGCTATTGCTCTTGACAATGCGTGGATGCATGCGCCCAGCCTTTTTGAAATCGGCCTTATCAAAAGCAAGGAGATGTGCCTCAGTACTGAAAGCCCATAGAAGTACCAGGCCCACTAACTTTGCACCGAGCAGCTGCACCACCAAGCTATCCTTGGGAACCACCTGACAACGACAACGTGAGGAGCCAGGCAAAATTTAATACACCTTTCAATGATTACTCCCATCTTCACACGTTGTGATAAGTGGGGCGCTGCATGCGTGTCACGTCGCAACCTTGAAGGTTTTTCTTTTTTCGTAGATTCGTATTTTTAAAACGTTTTATCTTCTAAATCGTGCTCCAAATCTCGAATCGTTTTCACCGTTGGCTTTCTTGCGTCGAGAACTTCAAAATTAGATCCCACGTTGATAGGTTTTGACGAACTTTTTTTTCATGAAAAAAACTAGAAGAAAAAACCTGACGAAAAAACCGTGCCTCACGCGATAGAAAAAATAGAAAACGTGTTTTTTCCCTTTCCGAGAGGCACGGGTCGCGAAGGCAAAATCGTGTCTCTCGCGAAAAAAAAAGAGCAGAAAACGCGTTTTTTTCCTTTTCAGGAGACGCGAAGGCAAAACCGTGCCTTTCGCGAAAGTAAAACCGTGCCTCTCGCAAAAAAAAAACAGAAAACACCTTTTTTTTTTTTCCGAAACGTACAGGCAACCGGCGGGGCCGCCACCCTACCGCAGCCGCCCTAGTTCGGCGCCTGACGCTGAGCACATAGGATATGCTATTTTCTCTCCGGATTCTCAAAAACAAAACAAAAATGCTACTTTCTCTCTCTTGAAAAAAGACCTAGTGCTCTCGTTTTTTAACGTGTTCAAATTCATAGTGGTACTCTTTTTATAGAAAATGGAGTGTTCATAGTGCTACTGCATTCAATTGGTTATGCAGGGCTGATAGTGGAATTTTTTTTTCAAACTGGGCTAATCCCATTTGCATTGTCCACATAATGAAAATACATCAGTTCAAAGTGGTTAAAAGAAGGAAACCCAAAAGGGAGAATAATGAGCTCTACATTAACACCAAATCTGCCGCACATGGTATGCACATCATGGAACGAAAACCTGTTACTGTTAGCACCTAAGAAAAGGCTATGCTACACCAGTAAATCCACAACATCCATGACAATTCACAAAGACTACGGACCGAGACAATCCAGAGATATCAAGCGACTCAAAATGACAGGGAACGGCTCTAGGAGCACATCGGTCGAAGCCTTTCGCTTGCACAGAACAGCTCCCAGTCACCACTTGAGCATCATGTGTCGTTGCACAAATCTTCATCACAACAGCTTGCTTCAGAGCATCCACATCCTCAGGCTTTGTTCGGTTAATCCACTGTCCAAGTGGATTGACACTGAGCACATTGGAATTTATACTACTCCAAGTGGATTGAGAGGGATTGACATGGAGTAGATGGGATTTAATCCTCGTCAATCCATGTCAACCCCTCTCATTTTCGGTGGAACCGAACAAAGCCTCAGGCTTTTGAATTCCTTGTTAGGACACATTTCTAAACCAAAAGCAGAACCTACATCCCTGGTTGTGTATCCAAAAACATCGTCTCCTGAAGCTAATGTGGCAGGTCGCAACATGTAATTGGTACGATGAGCTAGTCATCCCCAAACTTTATTTCACTCTCATACAGCTACATTTTTACGCTCTCACGAACAAAGATATGCACAAAAGATGCATCTACTTCAACTGTCATCAATCTATTACCTCCAACTTTGAGAGCCATCATCAGCTATCCACACAAGTGTTTTGTATTAGAAATAAAGGCGTACAGCTTAGACAAACTAGCACCAGATGACAAATTGCAAGGTTTTACATTCCACCATCAATCTAAATTACAACACATTTCAGTCAATCTGATTCTGGAAGTACAAAAAACATAAGATACAGAAAAGTATATCTTGCGAACAAGAAACTGAAGTTTTTCCTCCAGGACAAAACCGGAGAAGCAGTCAAAATTTTCCTTCAGGAAAAAACCCAGAGAAACGGCACCAGCATAAATACGCCCCAACAAGCGCAACTAGTGCTAGCTAAACCCTCACTGTACAGTTACAAAAATTCCCTACACTCCTCAAGTCTATCACTTGTTCTTCTTCAGCTTATGTTTTTGTGTCCTCTTGGCTGCGAGGGCACCCGAAGCGCTCTTCCCCTCAAACCTTTTCGCCATCTTCATGACACTGGCCATGCCCTTGCGTGCGGACTGCTTGCGATCCGACCTGCGGTTGAGCAGCTTACGATCCAAAGGCCAGTAAGCATACGGCTCCATCTTGTCTTTCTTCTTGAGATCACCACCGGCCTTCTTGCTGGTGTACTCATGGCCCGTGTAGGACCAACCAGTGCTGGCCACCTTCCTCCTCTTCACTGACTGGCTTCTGACAGAGGTCTTGTCATCAGCCTCCTCGTCATGCGAGACGACAGGCTTCTTTTTACGCCTTTCCCGTTCTTCGCGAATGATCATACGGCCTTCAGGGTCCATCTCAATCTCGTCGTCGTCATCGTCATCGGGTGCAGCCCTCTTTTTTCCTGTCGATTTGAGAGCCAACCGCATTGTCTTCTGGTCAAGTAAATCTAGGGGCTCACCAGTCGAGTGATCAATGAACTTTTCCTGCAAGTTCTTATCTTGATGCTTTCGGTTCGACCTGGACGTGAATAAAAGCAAATACAAACAATTATGATTGTTCCAGCTTCTCAGGCAGCTTTTCAGCTTGGTAATTGTTTCAGCTTTTCAGGCAGCCTTTCAGCAAGGCAATGTCATGGCACATACCGCGTTGAAGCTTTTGATCCATTACGAGAAGCAACAGTATGCTGCTTGGAAAAGGGACCATTCGAGTCTTCATCGTCACTTCCAAAATCAGAAAACATCTGTGTGTGATTCCATCCACTTTGCCTGCAGTCAAAGCATGGATAAATCAGTTGAACACAAGATGTGGATACTTTGTTTAAATTAGATTAAACAAAAAATACTTTTGTCTAAGCTCATGACTTTCCATAAAAAGATCAGATGGCACTAAATTATGGCATTATCATGCCAGTAATACCTTGTAGCTCCTGAGGCCATGGACATAGCCTCCCCATCCCCAGATGAATTGCCCTTCCTCATTTTACGCTCATTAATCTGGAATAAACATTGCAAAAAAATGGTAGAAATAAGACGATAAGAGGGAGAAGTCATTATTTTCTTCTCTGTAAAGCTTTTGTTGGAACTCTGCAGATTTGTATCACAATTGAACTTACCTTCCTGATATTGGTGAGCAATTTCATATGTTCTTCCGGCATCACAGCTTTCACCGCATCTAAACCACATTTTTTCACAAGAATTTCAACAAGTGACTTGACCTAATAATAAAACAAGTGGAGTTATTAGCAGGCTCAAATACCTAATAATAAGAAGAGTGAAATTACAAGCAAGCTCAAATAAAAGGATAAGAGTTCATTAATATGCAAAAATGTGCATTCATTTCCCAAACACTTATTTATGCTTTCCTGACATAAAGTAGGACAACAGCAAAGACAGAGTAAAATACTAACATGCAGAAGTAGGCATTCATTTTTCAAACTTGTACAAGTGTTGACTTTACATTTTATGGACTTGGTTTTATTTATAGCACATTCCTTTTAAAAATAAACAGTGCTCCATCAAAAACAATCAATCGATACGACAATACCTTTGCTTTCAAAGAATTCTTCTTATCACTTTGCCAGCTCAACAAACCCTCAACGACTCCCTTCAAGTGCTCATGAAGCACATCAGCTTTAGATCTAGCCACCAATGCTTTGATAAAGCCTAAGTTGGCCTGGCCACAATATCAATGTTAGTTCAAGGAGCTTGTGATGAAATTATAGATTAGCTAAATTCATGAACTGGAGGTGTGTTATGATGTTACTTTGACAAGTTCTCGATTGTTCCTCTGCATAAGAAGAAAAGTCGATGGGAGGAGCTTGTACGCTACTCCAATAAGATCTGAGAACTCATAGGTCAAGCGAGCTAACCCAGTCACAGCGGCACTGATCGCATGTGGAGTTTGACCAGCTAGACCACCAGCTACCTAAACATGAAATCGGACAAAGTTAAACCAAACTATGGATCATATCTTGTTGTACAGAGGGAGAAAAAGATTCCAATTATCAAGAGTTGACAACTGAGCACACTGGAAAATGCTAGGTACCCAAATAGCAACATCACAGTGCTCAAGTGGTCGACTTCCCATAAAAAAACTGAAATCAAAATGCATAATGACATTGAAGTACCATGTCAAAGAACTGGTGCAAGCTGTCCTTCCTCCCATCATTTTCACCATCTTCACAAGCGCGTCCGATTTCAATAAGCACATCATAAGCTCTATTCCTGGTTTTCTTGTTAGCCTGCAAAGAAACATAAACTCGTCACCATTAATCTCACATCTGACTTTCCTGTACCACATAAGTACATTCAGAAGCTGTTCTATCAGAAAAAATGAGCTTTGCTTCGGTAACTATAGTTAAGAGAAAGAACTATGCCATTTGACATTAGCACTTGATCAATGTAAGCAGTAATGGTCTAGAGTACTACTCTGAACAGAGAAACTCACTTCGATCGATTTTCATTTCAAAAATACTAAAGAACAGACTTATGTAATAACAAGAAACTGTAATTATGTATTGTGTTTCAAAGGGAATAAGAAACAATAATGACAAATTGGCAGCATGCTACTTGAGCATTATAAAGTTTCTTCCTGGCTACATTGATATTTGATAATGAAGTGCAAAGTATAATATACTAAATCGTTACCTCCTTCAAGGCAAGAAGTATTTCAGTGAGAAATGAACTAACAATTTCCCTCTTCCTAAGCTTAGATGGATCCTGCAGACAAGAAAGCGATGCACATTTGTTAATGCTCTCCCAGATACAGATATTGTACATTTGTTCATAAACTGTGTCGATGTTTCTGCTTTACCAACCTTCAAAATGTAAACAATAAGGTGATGCAGGCATTCAAGCCTGTACCGCTTCGATGGAAATTGGCATGGCAACGACGAAATCATCAATTCAAACAGGACATCTAAATTCCTCTCAATAAATTCAGCGTCCTGAAATAGTCCAGCATACATAAAAAAGTTCAGAAGTTGTTTTTCTTGTTTTGTGCAATTGTTCATATAAATTAACTAAATGAAAACAAAAACAAACCTTAAGTAACATTGAGAGGACCTTGTATGCTCTCTTTTGATTCATTGAGTCGCTATCCTAGAACCAGAAAAAAGAAGTAAGGTACAAGCAATTTACGTAACACGTTGCTTAAATGGAAAAGACAAAGATAAGTTGCATTAAAACCATATATGTACCTTAATTGCAGGTTTTACATAACTGAATAGCACATTGATAGACTTTGCAGTCAATCCAGGCATTAATGAAGCTGCAAATTCTAAAAGGAGGGCCCTGAAATTCAAATCAAGGTTTGAAATCAACACTGGACTTCAACTGGAATCTAGGGTGCACACATAAAAAAAATTGAACTGCGTGAAACCTCGCCATGTTATTTGTATTGGAATCATCTTCAATCTGCATTGAACCGTCATCCACTTGCTGTGCATTAACAGCTTTTGTAGCATCCAGCAACTTTCTTATTGCATCAAGGAAGAGCTTGCCCACAACATCTTTGTCTGATATGGACGCTATCTCACTTATCGCAGGCTATAGGTCCAACGAAGAGGGCAAAGCCGTGTAAGTTACTGGCTTTCAAGCAATATAATTGAAATGCAGTCAATCAATGAAACAACCCAACATGAAATTCATAAGAGAATGATGAAATTGCACTCCAGAAAATATAATTGACTATTAGCAGTAATGGATTCAAATGATATCATGGAGATTGTTATCAAACTTTGAAATGATAATCTATCAGCCTATCTTACAGGAAATTTACACTTTAAAGACACAAATTAGAAAGAAAAATCAAACAACTCTGAGAAAAAATTGCATAACCCACAAGGATCAAGCCCCATAATAATCACAAACTGTACAATTGGATCAAGCCCCGCAATAAGATGACAGCATATCTATATTGCAAACAGCAACGATATATACCTGTAAGAATCCAATAGCGTCCTTTGAGGATGACAGGAATATAGAACTTAATAGCTCCAAGAATTTTGAGGAGAAAGCACGTATTTCTTTCAAATTTTCCTCAGCTAACTCTTTAGTATAGCGTTCTTTTGCTCTTCTTTCAGATTTGCTTAATTCATCCTCAACAAGAATGTCCTCTTTGTTACTGATTGACAAAGCTTCCTTGTTTTGTTTGATTAAAATCTAAAACGAATACAAGTCAGAAAGACACTTAAAATTACATAGCAGTTCACTGTAACTGGAATAGAGGCAATGTGAAGGACCTGAATACTGGAACAAATGATGCCACGCAAGTCAGGCTGGTTTTGGAGAGTGTCGCATAAAACATTTTGTAGAACTTTGAAGCTGCTTGAAGTATCAAATGGATAGTTGCAGCAAGATGGTAACAAAGACCAAAGTGAATACACATAACCCTCTGCTCTCTTGGCAGAGAAAAGCTTATCGTCTTTCAAAAGCTGGTCAATTGCAGATATTGGAAACATAATCAGGCTGTAGTTGAAAAATGAATGGCTTGATCCTTTTATTGCTAAAGCATAAAAAAAGATCTCAATTTCTGGCATACCTTGGGAATACTCTTCTCTACAGCTCTAATGATGCCCAGAATATCTCTCAAGAAAAACTGTAAACTAGCACCAACAATGTGCCTTTCTAAAATAGGTAGAATCCATTCATTTTCATCATATATTGACTGAATATGAAGGATATCAAGAACATTCTTTGGCCCCATTGCAGCAATTGCTGAACCAAGACATGCATTGAGCTGCAAAATAGAAGCATTTGAAGGTAAGCCAGCCGATTAACTAATCACATAATATCCCAAATTAATTCTAGTTGTATGGAGGGCATTCAAGTTTACATGCTACAGCTTTATATATTTCCTATGCATCTATGCTCATAGGCCGTAGCAAAATCCTAAGCAGCATAAGTTCTGGCAACCCCAAATCTTCACCAGCAGGCAATTTCATAAGTAATTCATGCGGAAAAGCAGGTATGCGGGTAAGATCAAAGTGCATGTGTGGTAGGCAGAAATACCTGCTTCCGGAAAGAGAAGTCATCATCTGACATGTTCTGCATGTCTGCCAGGTTCTTAAGTGCTTCTGGCAATAGAGCAGATGAAGATTCTCCTATTGTTTCCCATGAAAAATTAGTTCAAGAACTGAGACAGCTTAATATCAAGCAACAAACTAGCAGTAGCAAAAGAAAAGAAAAAAGTCCAATTTATCAGAAAGCATTCAAAGTAGAGATTGTTAATGGCACATAGCAATGGCCGGCAACAAACATGGTGAAAGATTAATTGCATCTCCATGACCAGACGAGACACCACAAACTAGAAAGATTAATTGCAATCCAATATTGCTAAGGTCTGTGCCAATGCTAGTTTCTTAGCGCAGTTTCATAGGCATTTCGATGACGTGGCATACTAGTTAATGAAGAAAGAGATTGAGGTTGTATCTTAGCTAACATACTACCCTTGCACGTGGCCATAGGCAAAAAATGGTTTTACCCCAATCATATGCATGCATTACCCTAAATTATTAAATGTAGATACAATACAACTCATAAGAAACAATGCATTGACATGGTTGTATCTTAAATTATTAATGCTTCTATAATAACGTCATAAGAGGCAATGCATTGGCACAGGCCTAAGCTACTGAAAATTTAAAACAGATCTACAACAACCATTATCACAGAACTATAAAGATAATGCAGAGGCCAGTTTTAGGGCGAGATTGCAAAGAAGTGCTTTTAAAAAGTTGAATTACTGCAAATGAAGCCTCAGGTGCCAACTAATGAGATTTACAAAGCAATAGAAGCTTAGACTAACAACACAACCAACATAAGTAAGGGTGAAAGCAATGGCATGCTTACCTAACTTGTCAAATGCGAATGAAATTACACAAAATGATTTGTCCCATACATCACTGTAGCGTACATCTAGCAAGCCCTCTAGGATGGCACATATCTTCTCTATGACGGTGGGTGATCTCACCCCTTGATGTCTAGCCTTAATCTGGTCAATGCCCTGAGACACCATGCTTTCATCAATGCAATTATCTATTAATCCTTTGAAAGTCTCCACAGCACAAAATCTAGCTTCTTCAAATTCACTTGCCAATATATCTGAGAAACAATTTGTGTAAGATACATTAATCTGATTTGTAAGTAACATATAACAACCAAGGAATGACGATACAACTTACAAATGCTAAATTTATGAAAATCACCAACCTCCAAGCGAAGTAAACACTAGCGGGAGCTTTACAACAAAAACGTTCTTATTCTGACTATAAACTTTTCTAGTGCCAATATTTAGAATCCGTGCAATTGAAGCGAGTTCATCTCCTGATTTTCTTTCAGTGGAGACTGATGTCCCGAGAGAACACATGAGATTCAATAGCATATCAGGTTTAAGCTGCGCAGTTGGGCTGTCACCAACAGCATGCAGAATGTCCAATATACTCTTTGTGACAATTGGTTGGCGCAGACCCAACAGTGCTGTAAAATACTTTAAGATGGTATTGGAAGGCTTGGATGCCATGAGAGGAAGGCAGCACTTGAGAGCATTTAAAATATGTATGACCTCCTTAGCCCCCTTAGGTCCTTCTGCTGCTGAACCAGTGTTTGCATCATTGGATCCTCCAGCAAGCAGCAGAAACCGTTCAAAACATCTTGCAATTCCGTCGCTTGCCGGAACCAAAACAGCTTTTCTCTGAAAACTCAGGAGGATATCTCGCAAGCAGGAATGAGATTGATTTCGCACCTGCAGCCCATTAAAGTAAACTATGAACAATCTTCAACATGTTGATCCAAACACTCGCAATTTGGGCTAAGTAAAGCAAACTTAAAGCCGTGGAAATCATTGGCATTATCTTATACTAGATGCCCCGATATGGCACCGATTTTCTGAGACTTGATGGTAGCTTGCCTTGGGCCGATCATCGGTGACGAGCCGTAGCACCACGGCGTAGAGCGGCTCCACCGCCTCCCAGCTGGACTTGTCTCCCGCGGATATCAAGTGCGCGAGGCACCTCACCCCCGCCCTCACGCCGGAGTCGGGCGTGGAGGGGAACTCGAGCACGCGCGCCACGTCGTCGGCGACCTCGCGGCCGCGGGCGCGCACGACGGCGGCCGGGAGCGCGGGCACCGCAGCGGAGAGGAACGCGAGGAGCGCGCCCGCAAGGTGGCCGTCGGCGGCTGCGGGCCCCGCACGGGCGAGCGGGCCCAGCGCGGCGGCCGCCGCCGCGAAGTAGGCGACGGTGGAGGGGGAGACGCCGCTGTCCCTTACGGTCTGCGCCAAGGAGGCGGCGGTGGCGCAGAGGTGCTCGTCGACCTCCCGCCGCGAGCCGCCGAGGCGGGCGAGGATGGCCGCCGCGAGGTCGGCCTCGCCGGAGAACAGGGAGAGGTCGGGGTCGTCGCCGGAGACCGAGCGGGGCGTCTGGGGGAGCTCCTCCATGTCGACGTCGGCCATGGCTGCGGTGGCGGGCGGGCGGGGGGCTGCACGCGCGGCCGGAGCTTTTGGGGGGGAGGAGGCGCTAGGGTTTTGGGGAGGTTGGGAGAGACGGGCTGGCTCGTTTTGTTTCGTGGGGCGCAAATGTGGGTGGGCCTTTTCGGGAGGGATTAGTGGGCTGGGTGGCAGTTCGAATGGGTAGTTTGGGATTTCATTTCTTTAGTGTGGACTATGGGCTGGCTAGAGGGGAAATAAACCAGCCCGTAACACAACTGCTATCCCTAAAAAATAAAGTAAGTAACACAACTACAGTTTACCCCTCAAAAAAATAAAAAAGTAACGCAACTACTTACGTTTTGCGCATCGGGCATCCTACTACTATTGGACGCTGCTACGAATCAGTCGGATGATTTCTTAATGAAATCATTCATCTGTTCGGTCGTACGATTTGTCACATAGGGTCGTTGGATCACATCAACGAGCAGCGCAACGCCACAGCTTCACCTAGCGCCATTGCAGCCCCACGCGGTGCTCCAATGAAGGATCGGCGACGTCCGGTGAGCTTCATTGTAGCCCTGGCGAAGCTTCCTTGCAACTCCGGCCGAGTTCCATTGCAGCATCGACGCTCCGGTGAAGCTCCATTGCAACCCAGGCCGAGCTCCATTACGGCATCGTCGGCTCCGACGAAGCTCCATAGCAACTTCGATGGAGCTTCAACGCAGCACATGTGCATCCGAAGGAGCTCTATTGCAACTCCGGCCTTCATTGCAGCGCCAGGGCTTGCAGCATCGGCTGCCTCCATCGCTGACGACCATGGCAACCCTCCATTGATGCTCCGTTGCAGCACAAACACGACGGCTTTTGGAGGCAGGGCTTGCAACATCCCTGTAGCGCGATAGGGGAGGAGGAGAAGAAGGGGGCAAGTCTCCGGCAATGGCGACGGCCGGCTCTATTTCCCTTCCGGCCGGTCTGCATCAGAGAGACGAGAGGGAGAGAGAGAAGGAAGAGAGACGCTGGGAAGGGAGATGTCTCGTGGCTGTGTGAAGATAAGGTGAAGAAGGGATGAGGATAAGGTTGGATGGATGCGGTGGGCAGGCCCACGAGGACACGTGTCGAACAAAGGAGGAGGTTTACGAGAGACAGAGATCAACCGGTTGATTCTAATCGTTTTCCACTGTTATTTTATTTCCTTGTTCTAAAAGGAGGTTGAAACCCCCGACCAGTCCTGGCCAAACGGGCCGGTCCGGCACGGCCTGCCATAAACAGGCCTAGCACGGCACGACCTGCCCGAGCACGAATATTAGCCGGGCCGGGCTGTGCCGGCCCATGTGCGCAGCCTTTCGGCCCAAGCACGACATGCAGGCTATACGGGTCGGCCTGTGGACACGATAGGCCCGCTAGTGAGCTAGTTTTTTTTAGGCTGTTATTTGGGCTGATGTTGGCCTGTTTGGTTGTTTTTTGGGCCGACTTTGACATGTTGGTGTTGGGGAACGTCGCAAGGGAAACAAAAATTTCCTACGCGCACGAAGACCTATCATGGTGATGTCCATCTACGAGAGGGGATGAGTGATCTACGTACCCTTGTAGACCGTACAGCAAAAGCGTTAGAGAACGCGGTTGATGTAGTGGAACGTCCTCACGTCCCTCGATCCGCCCCGCGAACAATCCCGCAATCAGTCCCACGATCTAGTACCGAACGGACGGCACCTCCGCGTTCAGCACACGTACAGCTCGACGATGATCTCGGCCTTCTTGATCCAGCAAGAGAGACGGAGAGGTAGAAGAGTTCTCCGGCAGCGTGACGGCGCTCCGGAGGTTGGTGATGACCTTGTCTCAGCAGGGCTCCGCCCGAGCTCTGCAGAAACGCGATCTAGAGGAAAAACCGTGGAGGTATGTGGTCGGGCTGCCGTGGAAAAGTCGTCTCAAATCAGCCCTAAAACCTCTGTATATATAGGTGGGAGGGAGGGGGCCTTGCCTTGGGGTCCAAGGACCCTCAAGGGGGTCGGCCGAGCCAAGGGGGAGGACTCTCCCCCCCCCCAAACCGAGTTGGACTAGGTTTGGTGGGAGGGAGTCCTCCTCCCTTCCCACCTCCTCCCTTTTTTTTCCTCTTGATTTTTCTTCTCTTGGCGCATAGACCACTTGTGGGCTGTCCCACCAGCCCACTAAGGGCTGGTGTGTCTCCCCCAAGGCCTATGGGCTTCCCCGGGGTGGGTTGCCCCCCCCCCCCCGGTGAACCCCCGGAACCCATTCGTCATTCCCGGTACATTCCCGGTAACTCCGAAAACCTTCCGGTAATCAAATGAGGTCATCCTATATATCAATCTTCGTTTCCGGACCATTCCGGAAACCCTCGTGACGTTCGTGATCTCATACGGGACTCCGAACAACATTCGGTAACCAACCATATAACTCAAATACGCATAAAACAACGTCGAACCTTAAGTGTGCAGACCCTGCGGGTTCGAGAACTATGTAGACATGATCCGAGAGACTCCTCGGTCAATATCCAATAGCGGGACCTCGATGCCCATATTGGATCCTACATATTCTACGAAGATCTTATCGTTCGAACCTCAGTGCCAAGGATTCGTATAATCCCGTATGTCATTCCCTTTGTCCTTCGGTATGTTACTTGCCCGAGATTCGATCGTCAGTATCCGCATACCTATTTCAATCTCGTTTACCGGCAAGTCTCTTTACTCGTTCCGTAATACAAGATCCCGTAACTTACACTAAGTTACATTGCTTGCAAGGCTTGTGTGTGATGTTGTATTACCGAGTGGGCCCTGAGATACCTCTCCGTCACAAGGAGTGACAAATCCCAGTCTTGATCCATACTAACTCAACTAACACCTTCGGAGATACCTGTAGAGCATCTTTATAGTCACCCAGTTACGTTGTGACGTTTGATACACACAAAGCATTCCTCCGGTGTTAGTGAGTTATATGATCTCATGGTCATAGGAATAAATATTTGACACGCAGAAAATAGTAGCAACAAAATGACACGATCAACATGCTACGTCTATTAGTTTGGGTCTAGTCCATCACATGATTCTCCCAATGACGTGATCCAGTTATCAAGCAACAACACCTTGTTCATAATCAGAAGACACTGACTATCATTGATCAACTGGCTAGCCAACTAGAGGCATGCTAGGGACGGTGTTTTGTCTATGTATCCACACATGTAAATGAGTCTTCATTCAATACAATTATAGCATGGATAATAAACTATTATCTTGATACAGGAATTATAATAATAACTATATTTATTATTGCCTCTAGGGCATAATTCCAACAGTTGGGTTGTTCTTTGAGCTGATTTTAGCCTATTAGGTTATTTTTTATCTTATATATATAAATAAATAATAAATATGGTAAACGGGTCGTGCCGTGCCGGCCCGCGTGCCCAGCCCTCAGGCCCAGGCACGGCCCGAGGGGGGCTGCGTGCCTGGCACGGCCCGATTAGCCCGTATCGTGCCTTGCCCGTGGTGTGCCGGGTCGGCGTGCTTTCGGGCCGGCCCAAAAAGAACAGCCCGTTTGGCCAGCTTTGCCCCCGACGTCTGGGTCCTACTGCTAAGCACACACTCATTTTTTAGGTATCTTTTTATTGTGCAACTAGTGCTGATAAACTGTAAGAGCGTATGACAACAATAATCTTGTTTTACTATCGTGCTTTGTTAATTTAAAGTTGGATGCTTCTTACACCTTTCTTCTAAATGAACATCAAACGAACTTGCCAATAGGAACTCGTTCTCGGGTCATCGACAAGAATAGTTTGATGAGGTTATGGTTTCTCATCATGTGGCGCGAGTCGGTCCCTAGGACACATGCACGAAGACTTTTAGATTGTCATCGACAAAGTCAAGTCCACTCCAGTTAGGAAGCGACAGCAACGACGTGTCGACGACTCGTTCTTGCGGCAGTAGTGATCATTCGGTGGTCTCAAAATCTTAATGTATTCTTTATAATGTTTGAAATGCTTTATACTTCTTGTAAACTTTTATAATAGTTCTCATCATTTTCGCAAAAAAAATAGGGACCTCGGTTTATGGGTTACTAGGAGTGATCAATTTTAAGGGACTAATTTGTAACAATGACATATGTGGAATTAGAGTGGAATTTCATGAATTCCAAAGCGTACAAAGAAAGTTCGAAATGGAACCATGAATACAGTCTTTATTTCATTCTCCATACCCTTCATAAAAACATGGGTAGGATTGGAATTTCCAAATTTTGGTTCATTGAAGATCTAACTAGCTGGAAAGAGCGATTAGTAGCTAATTGAAAAATAGTTAACTACTAGTTAAACAAACACTCATTAATAAAAACATGTACCATTTTCAACAAAGCATGTGTTATTTTTCATACCAAATATTGTGATTTTGAACTCATCGTGGTCACTATAGGCATTTCACTAGCGACCCATGACTCATCGATCGCTACAAAAGAATTTTACGTTGATAATACACACATGGAGACAAATCTAAGAGCATCTCCAACAACTATATAAAAAACTTCGTGTCCATATAATTTATGAAAGTTATCTCGTGAGGTCTTTTCTCAATTTATGTAAGCAGCTTTCCCTAAAATCTGATTTATTTTTCATTACACTAGCATACAAATGACACACATTTCCCATTTAACAAGCATACAAATGAGAAATTCCTATCTATAATATCACCATAATAATTCAAACAATGTTATATCGGACACACATATGTGATAATATCTCAATCCGTAATTTATGAAATTTGGTTTCAAATTCAAATTCAAACATAATAAAATGGTCCAAATCATTCAAGAAAGAACATAATGTGAAGAAGTTTATTGACCATGAAGCGGAAAAAAATTGCTCAACTAGATCATCACGAAGTTGTTCATGGCATGTGCGGTTTTTAATCTGTCGATGCATTCAAGAAAAATATGCATCCGCCATTCATCTCTTTATGTCTTATTATCTAGTGGAATAAAATTGTGTTCCCCTTATTCTCATAGTGATAGCGTGGTGGATGTTCCCACTTGTCATGTATGACCATGTTATGTAATATCACCCACACGGTCATGATGCGCCACAAATCATTTTGATGCGAGAATAATGCAGGCCCGCGGGATTATGGCAAAGCGAGCTTGCAGAATCCCAAATGCTCGCTCGACATCCTTTCTACATGGTTCTTGATGCCTAGCAAAGTGAATATTGTTGTTTTGGGGTGGTTGGGGTAGACGGGCTGACTTTCTTTTATATTTGGGCGCAATTGTGGGGTCCTTTGAGCTGCCAATTAGTAATGGTTTCGGTGGTGGGGGATCTGTTGGAAATATGCCCTAGAGGCAATAATAAATTGGTTATTATTATATTTCCTTGTTCATGATAATCGTTTATTATCCATGCTAGAATTGTATTGATTGGAAACACAAATACATGTGTGGATACATAGACAACACACTGTCCCTAGTGAGCCTCTAGTTGCATAGTTCTCGAAACCACATGGTCTGCACACTTAAGGTTCGGTGACGTTTTGATATAGTTGAGTTATATGTGCTGGTGACCAAAGTTTTGTTCGGAGTCCCGGATGAGATCTCGGACGTCACGAGGAGTTCCAGAATGGTCCGGAAATGAAGATTGATATATAGGAAGTTGGTATTTGGATTCCGGAAGGTTTTCGGGCATTGCCGGCAATGTACCGGGAGTGACGAATGGGTTCCGAGGGCCCAATGGGTGTCCCCACAATGCCCCAAGAGGTCCACATGGGTTTATTGGATGCGCAATAAAGCTTAATGGGCTGGCATGTCATCCAAGGAAATCCCATGAGGAAAAAGGTGGAAAGTCCAAAAGAGTGGGCAATTTAGGAAGGAGTCCTAATCCAAGCGGGATTGAAGGAGGACTCCTCCCTCCTCCACTTCGGCTGACCCAAGGGCTCCTCCCTTGTGGCGCAAGGTCTGCCCCCTCCCTTCCTCCTTTATATAGTAGAGGTTTAGGGCTTTTTGAGACACAACTTTGCCACGTGCAACCCTAAACCTCTACTTCGTAGTTCTTCCTTTAGATAGGATTTCCGCGGAGGTCGGACGGAGCCCTGCAGGAATAGATCACCACCACCACCGGAGCGCCGTGGGATTAACCGTGCTGAGACCGCAAAGGGATGCGACGTGTTACAAACTGGATTCCTATGACTTAGGATCGGGGTCCCGACACATCCTTACTCGACATGAACCAGTGCAATCTCCAACGCGGACGAGCCACGCGATTCAAGCTCTGTCTTTGAACTTTGAGCGGGTTGTATGTAAACCAACGAAGACACCTCGTCTTAATCATCGGGAAAAGTCATTACTGAATAAGTTGGCTCTTAATGTCTTTTTTTGAAAAGACAGAGCTCCAGCTGGTTCCTAAAAAAAGGCTCTAAATGTCGATGCTGCGTTTTCAGAGGAGACCTACCCAGGGGCGTGCAGCGCCATTATCCGAGACATCGGGGGCTTATTTGTTACGACATCTACATCAAAAATTGAACATGTCGATGTGTTATTGGCCGAAGTTGCGGCTTTGGTTGAGGGCCTAAACTTGGCTAATATAGTTGGGAGCAACTCCTTGTTGATGCAAACGGATACTCTGATTTTATTGGAAGCTCTCCAACAAAAAACTGGGCACTCGATGGTGGCAGACCCAATTCTTAAAGAATTAATGTCGATTGCTAATAGTTAATTTTGGAAAGGTCGTTATTGAGCATTGTAACCGCGAATCAAATAGGGTGGCTCATGTGTTAGAAGTGTTGATCCGCCAAACTTGTGGTTGGACTCACCTCCAGTTTTATTCGTGAATTTTTAGCGAATGATGTAAGCGTTGTTTAACTTTAATAAAACTAGCCATGATGGCATTTTCTTCAAAAAAAGCATGCATTGTATTTTTTACTATGTGACTAGTGCTAATAAATTCTCATGGTTATTGAGAACGAATCTTTGATTGAATGGTTAGGAAGATGAGTGTACCTTCAACATGATAGGGTCAAACCTCTGTATTTTATCAAAATGGAATTAACTTTTAGTAGGAGACTATTTTTCTGTAGATAGCGAGGTACAAGTGGTGACTCTGCCAATCTTTGATCAGCAACTCTGTCCCGAATAGGGGTTGTGCCGTGGTGTGCGTGCACGTGTGCTTCAACGTTTTACTTGTTTGTCAAAAAAAAAAAAAAACTCCAAGCGAGATTGTGACACCATCAGTCTTGTTTAACTATTGTCGCGATGGCTTTATTCACTTATAAAGCAGTGTGTTCCTTGCATCTTTCTTATAAAACAACATTGATCTTGAACAAGAACTTGCCAAACAGGAGCTCGTTGGGTCATCGACAAGAGTAGATGGGATCGTCAAATGTTTTAAAATAAAGTTTTTTTTTCATTTGGATGCATATAGATGTTCTCAACCGACATGTAAAATTTTAATAAATAATACGATGATTTCTATGCTTCAAAAAATATTAATTTATGGCTGAAAAGTAATAGAAGTGAGCCCTTTGATCCATATATTTATCTATTTTGCTTACACTGTATATTTTCCTTCTATAATACGCACAAGCATGTGTGTCATATATTCATAGAAGACAGAGAAAGATGCCCATCCACCGTGTACACATCGGGATTACTCCCAATTCCGTCGAAATTATAGAAATACTACTTGCTAGCTACTAGCCTGCCTCGATAATTTTGCCAAGAACTGCTCTATATCCCCTCGAAGTAATCCTGCTACCAGCCACAGTTTACTCTCCTCCAAAACCCTATGTACATGAGCAATACCGAAGGGGAGGCCTTGTTGAAAACAATAAGTATCACATGAATATATGAAAATAAAATCATACTTCCTTCGTCCGAAAATACTTGTCCTAAAAATGGATATAATGGATATATCTATAACTAAAATAAGTCCAGATTCATTCATTTCTATGACAAGTATTTTCAGACGGAGGGAGTACAAATTAAAGTCTGCACCCACATGCCACCACCTCTATGTGTTCCAGTCCTTTTATAATGCAAGAACGGATGGGAAAATAACCTAAAGATGCTTTGAGTGCCCCACCAAAAAATAGGATCATTCATTAAAGCAGGGAGAGCCCTAAAAAGCGTTGAGGGAGGCCGGAATTGAGCATGGCTGGGGTTGCTCCAAAAGGAGTCAAGGACCAACTCGGTGGCATGCGCGATGGGTTGGCGATCCATCCATCCATCCACACAGCCAGGAAAAGAAACTGCACGCCCGACCATCCTCTCCTTATCTTCCCTGTCACCTTTTGGATTTGACATCAACCCGACGGACGCGCGCATGGCGTCCCTCCACTGACAACAACCGGCCGGGGCGGGCCTGCACTGCTTGTTTTCCTTCTGGAAGCCATGTCGTCTCTCTCTCGCCAAACGACGACGGTGCTCGCGCGAGCGCGTGGTCAGACGACGTTGGCGCAGGCGCAGCGCCGGGCGATAGATTATTAATGTTCACGCCATCATGGCGGGCACCCTCCTCCCAACCTCCCTCCCATGGCGCCGTCGGTGTCGCGCGTGCAATTGTCTAATCGGCGACGGTAGCAGATAGCCGCTGTTCTTTACTCTACGGACTTCAAGTTTGTCCGGACTCGCGAGCGAATGTAGATGCTGTGGCAAGATATATAAAGAGTAAGAGCTGAAGACGGGTGAGTCACCGGGGTAAATTAACTAGGTTAAACGTGTGGTGTGGTCTCGCCATTAAGAAACTACGCTCCTTTGGTCGCCGTCCGAGGGCCGGGCCGACGGCCGGTGAAAACGCTTAAACAAGCATCGCCGCTGCCGTCATCTCTCAGCAGCAAGACCGGGTTGCTGTTGCTGATCGGATCGGGACAGCGACCAACTAAAAGCTCCGGGCTAGCTGCGGGTTGGATCGAGTGGAGTGATATGGGCGTGGGGTTTGGTGGTCTGCCATTTGCCGATCGGTCCAGCGGCGGCGAGGGCAGGTGCCGCGGGTCAGCCCAGCTCAGCGAGCCTCCCCTTTCGCCAAAAGGTTGCAGGAGAGCCGCGACCTTTTCTGGATGGATAGACAGATAGATCCACCATGGATCGTCGCAGTACCCTCGCACGCGTCGCGCCGCGCGCGCCTATATATACCCGCTGCTGCCGCGGTACTGTAGTAGCAGTTGCTGGTAGCTAGCTAGCCTATCTCTCTCACTCGCCATGCATTCGATCGTTCCTCTCCTTGCTCGCTCCAGGCTTGCACCGTTCTCCGGTTGCTCGTCGGAGTATGTAGCAGATCGAGGAGGAGGAGGGGGCGAGCGAACCGTGCTGGAGAAGCAGGGCACGTGCTCCATCCATCCGATCCCAGGAGGTTACAGCATGTGCTCTCCTTCTCCAGCATGGCTTCTCGCCCCATTGACGAACGGACTTCGGAGTTCGGCATCCTCCGACGCTGCACCGGTGGTGATGTACGGGGTTGCTACCCTGCTGATCGGCGGGGCGATGGATGTGTTTGATGCATCGGTAAGGCCGGCGCTGCTCGATCTGAACTTCTGTTTCTTGTGATTATGGTCACTGATCAGGCACAAGTAGGTAACTCAGCGACGATGAAAAGAATGATGGCCTAGCTAGCTTCACCGGAATCGTGCTTGACTCACAAGAGAACTTGTCGCTGGGAACTTCTCTCCAAGTTTTCTGAAAGTTTGATGGCCAAGGCCCATTTATTCCAACGATCCTTACCTACCAAGAAATCAAGGTGGGCAACCTGTGTTAGGCAATAAACTGTGTCGATGAATCTGGCGCTCTGGCTCGTGTGTGGGCACGCACCGGACACGTCGGTGCATCGGGTTCACGGTGTAGGTGTGCGTGTGTAGGCGTGTGTGTTGCACGAGGGTGACCGGGCACGCGCGCACTGTAGGCGTGGGTGTAGGAGGAAGCTGTTGGCGAGCCGTACGGGGATCTCGTGCACGTCCGTTGGAGCTGGCCGCGAGCTGCGCGCTGGAGCGCGTCGCAGCGGGAGCGTGGCGTGCGGATCGTGGGCGCGAGAGAGCAGGGAGTGAGGGTGCGTGCCCGGTCACTGGCCCTGGGTATAAAACCTGTACGGTGACGTTGTAATGGCGGAGGACATCGAGTTCGTGCTCGAGGGAATACTGAGGGAGGCGTTCGTGCGCCGGAAAACCCTAGCGTCTACCCCGTCTACCCCCCTCTTCTTCTTTTGCTTGCTGGTTCGGCAGGGGAGAGGGCGAGCGTGCAGGGGAGAGTGAGCCGGCGAGTGTAGACGCCAACACTTGGTATCAGAGCGACAGGTTCGGGGTGATCGTCGGCGGCCATGAAGGAGATGGTGCCGCATGGCGGCGGGGGAGCTGGAGTGGCGGCGGTGGCTGGAGTGGCGACGGTGCACTTCCCGCCGCTGACGACAACGAGCTACACCTCTTGGGCCATCAAGGCAGAGGCGATACTCGACGCCCACGCGCTGTGGAGTGCGGTGGCTCCGGCGAAGGGCACGGAGGTCGACGCCGGGAAGAGCAAGTTGGCGCGCGCGGCGATGCTGGCGGTGTTGCCGGAAGATCTGCTGATGTAGGTCGCGACGACGACGACGACGAAGGAGGTGTGGGACTCCCTCAAGGTCCGATTCGTCGGGGAAAACCGAGTGCGGGCGGCGCGGCTGGCGACGTTGCGGGGCGAGTTCGACCGCATGCACATGGACGACGCCAATGATCTCGATGAGTACGCCGGGAAGGTGAGCAGCATGGCGACCAGGTACGCCGGACTCGGCTCGACGCTCGACGACGCAGCGATGGTCAAGAAGTTGCTCGACACCGTGCCGGACAGGCTGTACGCCGCGGTGGCCGGCATCGAGCAGTTCTGTGACGTCGACGAGATGCCTTTCGAGGAGGCAGTACGGCGTCTGAAGGCGTTTGAGGAGAGGATGTTGGGGAACGTCGCATGGGAAACAAAAAATTTCCTACGCGCACGAAGACCTATCATGGTGATGTCCATCTACGAGAGGGGATGAGTGATCTACGTACCCTTGTAGATCGTACAGCAGAAGCGTTAGAGAACGCGGTTGATGTAGTGGAACGTCCTCACGTCCCTCGATCCGCCCCGCGAACAATCCCGCGATCAGTCCCACGATCTAGTACCGAACGGACGGCACCTCCGCGTTCAGCACACGTACAGCTCGACGATGATCTCGGCCTTCTTGATCCAGCAAGAGAGACGGAGAGGTAGAAGAGTTCTCCGGCAGCGTGACGGCGCTTCAGAGGTTGGTGATGATCTTGTCTCAGCAGGGCTCCGCCCGAGCTCCGCAGAAACGGGATCTAGAGGAAAAACTATGGAGGTATGTGGTCGGGCAGCCGTGAGAAAGTCGTCTCAAATCAGCCCTAATTGCTCCATATATATAGGAGGAGGGAGGGGGACCTTGCCTTGGGGTCCAAGGGACCCTCAAGGGGTCGGCCGAGCCAAGGGGGGGAGGACTCCCCCCCCCAAACCGAGTTGGACTTGGTTTGGTGGGAGGAGTCCCCCTCCCTTCCCACTTCCTCCCTCTTTTTTTTTTCTTTTTCTTTGATTCTTTATTCTTGGCGCATAGGCCCTCTTGGGGCTGTCCCACCAGCCCACTAAGGGCTGGTGTGTCTCCCCAAAGCCTATGGGCTTCCCCGGGGTGGGTTGCCCCCCCCCGGTGAACTCCCGGAACCCATTCGTCATTCCCGGTACATTCCCGGTAACTCCGAAAACCTTCCGGTAATCAAATGAGGTCATCCTATATATCAATCTTCGTTTCCGGACCATTCCGGAAACCCTCGTGACGTCCGTGATCTCATCCGGGACTCCGAACAACATTCGGTAACCAACCATATAACTCAAATACGCATAAAACAACGTCGAACCTTAAGTGTGCAGACCCTGCGGGTTCGAGAACTATGCAGACATGACCCGAGAGACTCCTCGGTCAATATCCAATAGCGGGACCTGGATGCCCATATTGGATCCTACATATTCTACGAAGATCTTATCGTTTGAACCTCAGTGCCAAGGATTCGTATAATCCCGTATGTCATTCCCTTTGTCCTTCGGTATGTTACTTGCCCGAGATTCGATCGTCAGTATCCGCATACCTATTTCAATCTCATTTACCGACAAGTCTCTTTACTCGTTCCGTAATACAAGATCCCGCAACTTACACTAAGTTACATTGCTTGCAAGGCTTGTGTGTGATGTTGTATTACCGAGTGAGCCCCGAGATACCTCTCCGTCACACGGAGTGACAAATCCCAGTCTTGATCCATACTAACTCAACTAACACCTTCGGAGATACCTGTAGAGCATCTTTATAGTCACCCAGTTACGTTGTGACGTTTGATACACACAAAGTATTCCTCCGGTGTCAGTGAGCTATATGATCTCATGGTCATAGGAATAAATACTTGACACGCAGAAAACAGTAGCAACAAAATGACACGATCAACATGCTACGTCTATTAGTTTGGGTCTATTCCATCACGTGATTCTCCCAATGACGTGATCCAGTTATCAAGCAACAACACCTTGTTCATAATCAGAAGACACTGACTATCATCGATCAACTGGCCAGCCAACTAGAGGCATGCTAGGGACGGTGTTTTGTCTATGTATCCACACATGTAAATGAGTCTTCATTCAATACAATTATAGCATGGATAATAAACTATTATCTTGAAACAGGAATTATAATAATAACTATACATTTATTATTGCCTCTAGGGCATAATTCCAACAGTCTCCCACTTGCACTAGAGTCAATAATCCAGCCCTCACATCACCATGTGAATTACATTGTAATAAATCTAACACCCATACAGTTCTGGTGTCGATCATGTTTTGGCCGTGGAAGAGGTTTAGTCAGCGGGTCTGCTACATTCAGATCCGTGTGCACTTTGCATATATTTACGTCCTCCTCCTCGACGTAGTCGCGGATGAGGTTGAAGCATCGTTTGATGTGTCTGGTCTTCTTGTGAAACCTTGGCTCCTTTGCTAAGGCAATGGCACCAGTGTTGTCACAGAACAAGGTTATTGGATCCAGTGCACTTGGCACCACTCCAAGATCCGTCATGAACTGCTTCATCCAGACACCCTCCTTAGCCGCCTCCGAGGCAGCCATGTACTCCGCTTCACATGTAGAATCTGCTACGACGCTTTGCTTGGAACTGCACCAGCTTACTGCACCCCCATTAAGAATAAATACGTATCCGGTTTGCGACTTAGAGTCGTCCGGATCTGTGTCAAAGCTTGCATCAACGTAACCTTTTACGGCGAGCTCTTCGTCACCTCCATACACGAGAAACATCTCCTTAGTCATTTTCAGGTACTTCAGGATATTCTTGACCGCTGTCCAATGATCCACTCCTGGATTACTCTGGAACCTACCTGCCATACTTATGGCCAGGCTAACATCCGGTCTAGTGCACAACATCGCATACATGATAGAACCTATGGCTGAAGCATAGGGGACGGAGCGCATATGCTCTCTATCTTCATCAGTTGCTGGGCACTGAGTCTTACTCAATCTCGTACCTTGTAACACTGGCAAGAACCCTTTCTTGGACTGTTCCATTTTGAACCTCTTCAAAACTTTATCAAGGTATGTGCTTTGTGAAAGTCCTATCAGGCGTTTTGATCTATCCCTATAGATCTTAATGCCTAGAATGTAAGCAGCTTCTCCTAGGTCCTTCATAGAGAAACTTTTATTCAAGTAACCTTTTATGCTCTCCAAAAGCTCTACGTTGTTTCCAATCAGTAATATGTCATCCACATATAATATTAGAAACGCCAACAGAGCTCCCACTCACTTTCTTGTAAATACAAGATTCT
This sequence comes from Hordeum vulgare subsp. vulgare, assembly GCF_904849725.1. Lineage (NCBI taxonomy): Eukaryota > Viridiplantae > Streptophyta > Magnoliopsida > Poales > Poaceae > Hordeum > Hordeum vulgare. The sequence goes on along the minus strand of NC_058523.1, from coordinate 529,787,604 downwards.
CCAACCACTTGTATAAACCCAAATGCTTTGATCACCTCATCAAAGCGTTTGTTCCAACTCCGAGATGCTTGCACCAGTCCATAAATGGATCGCTGGAGTTTGCACACCTTGTCAGCATTTTTAGGATCGACAAAACCTTCGGGTTGCATCATATACAACTCTTCCTTAAGGAAACCGTTAAGGAACGCCGTTTTGACATCCATCTGCCAGATCTCATAATCGAAAAATGCAGCTATTGCTAACATGATTCTGACGGACTTAAGCATTGCCACGGGAGAGAAAGTCTCATCGTAGTCAATTCCTGGAACTTGTGAAAAACCCTTTGCCACAAGTCGAGCTTGATAAACGGTCACATTACCGTCAGCGTCCGTCTTCTTCTTAAAGATCCATTTGTTCTGAATAGCCTTGCGGCCCTCAGGTAGTATCTCCAAAGTCCACACTTTGTTCTCATACATGGATCCTATCTCAGATTTCATGGCTTCTAGCCATTTGTTGGAATCTGGGCCCACCATTGCTTCTTCATAATTCGCAGGTTCGTTGTTGTCTAACAACATGATTGATAAGACGGGATTACCGTACCACTCTGGAGCAGCACGTGATCTCGTCGACCTGCGTGGTTCAACAGAAACTTGAACTGGAGTTTCATGATCATCATCATTAACTTCCTCCTCAACCGGCGTCGCAATGACAGAGGTTTCCCCTTGCCCTGCGCCACCATCCAGAGGGATGAGAGGTTCGACAACCTCGTCAAGTTCTATCTTCCTCCCACTCAATTCTCTCGAGAGAAACTCCTTCTCGAGAAAAGTTCCGTTCTTAGCAACAAACACTTTGCCCTCGGATTTGAGATAGAAGGTGTACCCAACTGTCTCTTTTGGGTAGCCTATGAAGACACATTTTTCCGCTTTGGGTTCCAGCTTTTCAGGCTGAAGCTTTTTGACATAAGCATCACATCCCCAAACTTTAAGAAACGACAACTTTGGCCTTTTGCCATACCACAGTTCGTATGGTGTCATCTCAACGGATTTTGATGGTGCCCTATTTAAAGTGAATGCAGCTGTTTCTAATGCATAACCCCAAAATGATAACGGCAAATCAGTAAGAGACATCATAGATCGCACCATCTCTAACAAAGTACGATTACGACGTTCGGACACACCATTACGCTGTGGTGTTCCAGGCGGTGTTAACTGTGAAACAATTCCACATTGTCTTAAGTGAGCACCAAACTCGAAACTCAGATATTCACCCCCACGATCAGACCGTAGGAATTTGATCTTCTTGTTACGATGATTTTCCACTTCACTCTGAAATTGCTTGAACTTTTCAAATGTTTCAGACTTGTGTTTCATCAAGTAGACATAACCATATCTACTTAAATCGTCAGTGAAGGTGAGGAAATAACGATATCCGCCACGTGCCTCTACGCTCATTGGACCACACACATCTGTATGTATGATTTCCAACAAGTCACTTGCACGCTCCATTGTTCCGGAGAACGGAGTCTTAGTCATCTTGCCCATGAGGCATGGTTCACACGTGTCAAGTGAATCAAAATCAAGTGACTCCAAAAGTCCATCAGCATGGAGTTTCTTCATGCGCTTTACACCAATATGACCCAAGCGGCAGTGCCACAAAAATATGGCGCTATCATTGTTTACTCTAACTCTTTTGGTCTCAATGTTATGTATATGCGTATCGCTATCAAGATTCAATATGAACAATCCTCTCACATTCGGTGCATGACCATAAAAGATGTTACTCATAGAAATAGAACAACCATTATTCTCAGACTTAAAAGAGTAACCGTCTCGCAATAAACAAGATCCAGATATAATGTTCATGCTCAACGCAGGCACTAAATAACAACGATTTAAGTTCATCACTAATCCCGATGGTAGCTGAAGTGACACTGTGCCGACGGCGATTGCATCAACCTTGGAACCATTTCCTACGCGCATCGTCACTTCGTCTTTCGCCAGCCTTCGTCTATTCCGCAGTTCCTGTTTCGAGTTGCAAATGTGAGCAACAGAACCGGTATCGAATACCCAGGCACTACTACGAGAGCCGGTTAAGTACACATCAATAACATGTATATCAAATATACCTGATTTTTCTTTGCCCGCCTTCTTATCTGCCAGATATTTGGGGCAATTGCGCTTCCAGTGACCCATACCCTTGCAATAGAAGCACTCTGTTTCAGGCTTAGGTCCAGCCTTGGGTTTCTTCGGCGGATTGGCAACAGGCTTGCCGCTCTTCTTTGAATTGCCCTTCTTGCCTTTGCCGTTTCTCTTGAAACCAGTGGTCTTGCTCACCATCAACACTTGATGCTCTTTACGGAGTTCAGACTCTGCGACTATCAGCATCGCAAACAACTCGCCGGGAGACTTGTTCATCCCTTGCATGTTGTAGTTCAACACAAAGCCTTTATAGCTTGGCGGCAGTGATTGAAGGATTCTGTCAGTGATAGCTTATTGCGGGAGTTCAATCCCCAGTTCAGCTAGACGGTTTGAGTACCCAAACATTTTGAGCACATGTTCACTGACAGACGAGTTTTCCTCCATCTTGCAAGCATAGAATTTATCGGAGGTCTCATACCTCTCGATCCGGGCGTTCTTCTGAAAGATAAACTTCAACTCCTGGAACATCTCAAATGCTCCATGACGCTCAAAGCGACGTTGAAGTCTCTGTTCTAAGCCATACAAGACTGCACATTGAACTATTGAGTAGTCCTCCTTACGCGCTAACCAAGCGTTCTTAACATCCTGATCAGCCGTAGCGGGTGGTTCATCTCCTAGCGCAGCATTAAGGACATAATCCTTCTTCCCAGCTTGTAAGATTAGCTTAAGATTACGAGCCCAGTCTACAAAGTTGCTTCCATCATCTTTCAACTTAGCTTTCTCTAGGAACGTATTAAAATTCAGGATGACACTTGCGTGAGCCATGATCTACAACACAAATATATTCAAAGTGGACTTAGACTATGTTCAAGATAATTAGAGTTCAGCTTAATCAAATTATATGCTAAACTCCCACTCAAAAAGTACATCTCTCTAGTCATTTGAGTGGTTCATGATCCACTTACACTATCCCAAGTCCGATCATCACGTGAGTTGAGTATAGTTTCAGTGGTAAGCATCCCTATGCTAATCATATCAACTATATGATTCATGATCGACCTTTCGGTCTCATGTGTTCCGAGGCCATGTCTGCACATGCTAGGCTCGTCAAGCTTAACCCGAGTGTTCCGCGTGCGCAACTGTTTTGCACCCGTTGTATGTGAACGTTGAGTCTATCACACCCGATCATCACGTGGTGTCTCGAAACGACGAACTGTAGCAACGGTGCACAGTCGGGGAGAACACAATTTCGTCTTGAAATTTTAGTGAGAGATCACCTCATAATGCTACCGTCGTTCTAAGCAAAATAAGGTGCAAAAAAGGATTAACATCACATGCAATTCATAAGTGACATGATATGGCCATCATCACGTGCTTCTTGATCTCCATCACCAAAGCACCAGCACGATCTTCTTGTCACCGGCGCCACACCATGATCATCCATCAACGTGTTGCCATCGGGGTTGTCGTGCTACTTATGCTATTACTACTAAAGCTACATCCTAGCAAAATAGTAAACGCATCTGCAAGCACAAACGTTAGTATAAAGACAACCCTATAGCTCCTGCCGGTTGCCGTACCATCGACGTGCAAGTCGATATTTCTATTACAACATGATCATCTCATACATCCAATATATCACATCACATCATTGACCATATCACATCACAATCATACCCTGCAAAAACAAGTTAGACGTCCTCTAATTTTGTTGTTGCATGTTTTACGTGGTGACCAAGGGTATCTAGTAGGATCGCATCTTACTTACGCAAACACCACAACGGAGATATATGAGTTGCTATTTAACCTCATCCAAGGACCTCCTCGGTCAAATCCGATTCAACTAAAGTTGGAGAAACCGTCACTTGCCAGTCATCTTTGAGCAAAGGGGGTTACTCGTAACGATGAAACCAGTCTCTCGTAAGCGTACGAGTAATGTCGGTCCAAGCCGCTTCAATCCAACAATACCGCGGAATCAAGAAAAGACTAAGGAGGGCAGCAAAAAGCACATCACCGCCCACAAAAACTTTTGTGTTCTACTCGAGAAGACATCTACGCATGAACCTAGCTCTGATGCCACTGTTGGGGAACGTCGCATGGGAAACAAAAATTTTCCTACGCGCACGAAGACCTATCATGGTGATGTCCATCTACGAGAGGGGATGAGTGATCTACGTACCCTTGTAGATCGTACAGCAGAAGCGTTAGAGAACACGGTTGATGTAGTGGAACGTCCTCACGTCCCTCGATCCGCCCCGCGAACAATCCCGCGATCAGTCCCACGATCTAGTACCGAACGGACGGCACCTCCGCGTTCAGCACACGTACAGCTCGACGATGATCTCGGCCTTCTTGATCCAGCAAGAGAGACGGAGAGGTAGAAGAGTTCTCCGGCAGCGTAACGGCGCTCCGGAGGTTGGTGATGATCTTGTCTCAGCAGGGCTCCGCCCGAGCTCCGCAGAAACACGATCTAGAGGAAAAACTATGGAGGTATGTGGTCGGGCAGCCGTGAGAAAGTCGTCTCAAATCAGCCCTAATTGCTCCATATATATAGGAGGAGGGAGGGGGACCTTGCCTTGGGGTCCAAGGGACCCTCAAGGGGTCGGCCGAGCCAAGGGGGGGAGGACTCCCCCCCCAAACCGAGTTGGACTTGGTTTGGTGGGAGGAGTCCCCCTCCCTTCCCACTTCCTCCCTCTTTTTTTTTTCTTTTCCTTTGATTCTTTATTCTTGGCGCATAGGCCCCCTTGGGGCTGTCCCACCAGCCCACTAAGGGCTGGTGTGTCTCCCCAAAGCCTATGGGCTTCCCCGGGGTGGGTTGCCCCCCCCCGGTGAACTCCAGGAACCCATTCGTCATTCCCGGTACATTCCCGGTAACTCCAAAAACCTTCCGGTAATCAAATGAGGTCATCCTATATATCAATCTTCGTTTCCGGACCATTCCGGAAACCCTCGTGACGTCCGTGATCTCATCCGGTACTCCGAACAACAGTCGGTAACCAACTATATAACTCAAATACGCATAAAACAACGTCGAACCTTAAGTGTGCAGACCCTGCGGGTTCGAGAACTATGCAGACATGACCCGAGAGACTCCTCGGTCAATATCCAATAGCGGGACCTGGATGCCCATATTGGATCCTACATATTCTACGAAGATCTTATCGTTTGAACCTCAGTGCCAAGGATTCGTATAATCCCGTATGTCATTCCCTTTGTCCTTCGGTATGTTACTTGCCCGAGATTCGATCGTCAGTATCCGCATACCTATTTCAATCTCGTTTACCGACAAGTCTCTTTACTCGTTCCGTAATACAAGATCCCGCAACTTACACTAAGTTACATTGCTTGCAAGGCTTGTGTGTGATGTTGTATTACCGAGTGGGCCCCGAGATACCTCTCCGTCACACGGAGTGACAAATCCCAGTCTTGATCCATACTAACTCAACTAACACCTTCGGAGATACCTGTAGAGCATCTTTATAGTCACCCAGTTACGTTGTGACGTTTGATACACACAAAGTATTCCTCCGGTGTCAGTGAGCTATATGATCTCATGGTCATAGGAATAAATACTTGACACGCAGAAAACAGTAGCAACAAAATGACACGATCAACATGCTACGTCTATTAGTTTGGGTCTAGTCCATCACGTGATTCTCCCAATGACGTGATCTAGTTATCAAGCAACAACACCTTGTTCATAATCAGAAGACACTGACTATCATCGATCAACTGGCCAGCCAACTAGAGGCATGCTAGGGACGGTGTTTTGTCTATGTATCCACACATGTAAATGAGTCTTCATTCAATACAATTATAGCATGGATAATAAACTATTATCTTGAAACAGGAATTATAATAATAAATATACATTTATTATTGCCTCTAGGGCATAATTCCAACAAAGGACACGTCGGCGTGCTCGGAGCGGCGGCGAGCGCGCGAGCGAGCAACTCATGCTGACGGCGGCGCAGTGGCAAGCGCGGCAGCGACGTCAGGGCGGTGGCGGCTACAACGACGACGACGACGGCGCGGCGAACACGGCATCAGGCGGCGGGAACAAGAGGCGCGGGCGTTGCTACCACTACAACGAACGCGGTCACTTCAAGAGGGAGTGTCCGAGGAGGGGAAACCACCGACGCCGGAGCAAGCCCTGCTGGGGGAGATCGACGACGACGAACCCAGTCTTCTCTAGGACACGGTTTCGGGGGTGAATGCTAGGCAATAAACCGCGCCGATGAATCTGGCGCTCTGGCTCGTGTGTGGGCACGCGCCGGACACGTCGGGTGCATCGGGTTCACGGTGTAGGTGTGCATGTGTAGGCATGTGTGTTGCACGGGGGTGACCGGGCACGCGCGCACCGTAGGCGTGGGTGTAGGAGGAAGCTGTTGGCGAGCCGTACGGGGATCTCGTGCACGTCCGTTGGAGCTGGCCGCGAGCTGCGCGCTGGAGCGCGTCGCAGCGGGAGCGTGGCGTGCGGATCGTGGGCGCGAGAGAGCAGGGAGTGAGGGTGCGTGCCTGGTCACTGGCCCTGGGTATAAAACCTGTACGGTGACGTTGTAATGGCGGAGGACATCGAGTTCGTGCTCAAGGGAATACAGAGGGAGGCGTTCGTGCGCCGGAAAAACCCTAGCGTCTACCCTGTCTACCCCCTTTTTCTTCTTTTGCTTGCTGGTTCGGCAGGGGAGAGGGCGAGCGTGCAGGGGAGAATGAGCCGACAAGTGTAGACGCCAACAACCTGTTCTAACATCGACTTTTATATACCGGTTTTGCTATACCGACCCGTCTCCGCACAATGATTTTTGTGAAAGCCAAGCTTCACAAACTTTGAACAAGTTTATCGGAAAATGATCTATACCTACAAGACCAAATTTATATCGTACGAAAATATATTTCACGATAAATCTAATTGTATTGATTTGCTATCTAGATGTCGATAATTTTCTTTGAATTTGGTCCAAGTTTACAATGTTTGACTTCTAAAAAAAATGTAACTCATATTATATTTTGATACAAAGGGAGTACCTACTACTATATTCACCCATTTAGCGCAGGGAGAAGATAGGCGCCGGCGCGCAATTTTGGGCCGGTCGCATCCCAACCGTACGATGCGACCTGCACGGCCATCAGATTTGGCCAAAAAAAAATGACTTTCCCCTTCCTCCTGAATCTCGCGTCCGTTGACCGAATCCATGGATCGGTCTCCCGCCACGGCGCTGTTCCTCGCAGGCGGCAGCGTTGCGCCTCCTCGACGGGATTAGTCGCTGCACCGCACCACCGGCCCTAGCACCAAAAAAGACTTCGCCGGTGTCGTTCCCTCCCTCCCTCTGATTGCAGCATGAAGACTTTATCCTCATGGATGCAGCTCTCCATTACAGCAAAATTTTGTGCTGCTTCCAGCAGGGAACAGTGGAAGCAAAAATAAACAATTGGGCGATGTTCTAGCAAAATCGAGACACCGGTGGAAGGGAGAAATTCAAGTTGGTTCCAGCAAACCAAAACACCATTTGTAGAAAAAAATTGCAAACTTGGGTGTTTTTTCAACAAAAATGGCAGTTGTAGCAAAAATTGGAGCTCGTTCCAGCAAACCAAAACACCGGTTGTAGCAAATTGCAAAAATTTGGCGTCGGTAGCAGCAAACCAAAATGCCGATGGTAGCAAAAATTGGGGCTGATTCCAACAAACCAAAACATTGATAGTATCAAATTAGATTTTTTTTGCATAGGTAGCAGCAAACCAAAATGCCGATGGTAGCAAAAAATTGGAGCTGGTTCCAACAAACCAAAAAACGGTTGTAGCAAATTGCAAAAAAATAGCGTTCGTAACGGCAAACCAAAATGCCGATGGTAGCAAAAAGTTATGTTGGTTCTCGCAAACCAAAAAATGGTGGCAGAAAAAAATGTAAATTTGGGCGAAACCAAAACACGGGTCTTCGCTGCTTGCAGTACCCTCCGCCCCGCAATCCTCTACCCAAAAAAGAGGGCAACAGCTGCAGGTGCGGGTGCATCATTGGAGGACAATGGCGTGCACGCCATGGCGACTCCCTCACATAGGCGACCCATGGCGAGGAGTGCATACTGGCTGCACAACTCCCCCCTTTGCAGCAACTCTGAAGGGTGTCGCGCGTGCGCTCTCAATAGCTCTTTGTAGCTCTAGGGAAGGGGAGGGAGGAGTAGAGAGAGGAAGGAGATGAGCAAGTTGGGTCTGCCGCTCCCATGACCGACGAAGGAAAAGGAAAGGAGAAAGAGAGAGGAATGAGATGAGCAAGTCGGGGCTGCCGCTCCCATGCCGTTGTATCCAAGACTACAAGACAACACTGTATCCAAGAAGGACTCTTCGAAGACATGGTGGGCACCCCACAACAAGATAATAATCGGCATGTGTTCTCCATGGTATAACGAACATTGCGTAACCCTGGTATCTCCGGTATCTATATAAACTGGAGGGCTTTAGTTTGTAGGGAGGTTAAGATCATTATTCCTAGGGTTTAGACCACAACATACGATCTCGAGGTAGATCAACTCTGTACTTGATACTCCATCATCAATATTAACAAGAGCAGGATGTAGGGTTTTACCTCTATCAAGAGGGCCGAACCTGCGTAAACATCGTCTCCTTTGTCTCGTGTAACCAATCGATCCAAGATCCACAGTTTGGGACCCCCTACCCGAGATCTGCCGGTTTTGACACCGACATTGGTGCTATCATTGAAAGTTCCACTGTGAGATCGCCAGAGGATAAATCTCCCATTTAATCATCAACGACGACATCTGTAACGGTTACGTTTTCATTCCCGAACAGATTTTCGTGTTTGGTAGCATCATGATGCATGCTGATCCAACCGACCGCTTAGACGAATCAGAAACCTCGCCCCCAACAAGGAGATCAGGTTCGGGAACCTAGAGTTCGTCGCCGTATCCCGGGGGATCTTTTTCTGATGAAGCTTTCGATTGCCGGCTATGAGTGTCAAAACCGGCACCTATCAAGTAGGGGGGGGGGTCCAAACTGTTGATCTTGGATCGATGGGTATGAGGAGACAAAGGAGACGGTGTTTATTGAGGGTCGGGCCCTCTTGATGGAGGTAAAATCCTACGTCATGCTCTTGTTTATATATATATATATACTCCGATTCTTTCTATACTCCTAGGTGTTTATACTCCGATTCTTAATATACCTCATATACACATTGGTTATACCTCTTTATTATTTTCAATAAACTTCATTAAATATTCTATGATACCTTAATATGAGTTTTGTTGAAAAAATATTATTTGCGACTTATTTTTTATAATATACCTTCTTTCACCTATAAATAAAGCAATATATACGTAAACCTTTAAAAATATGTAAACTCACATGATTTTTTTCATGAAACTCACTTTACGGTATCTAGTAATTATTAATGAAGTATATTAAAAATAATAACGAGGTATAAAAGAGTCATCCATGTGGTACAAGAAGAGCGGGAGTACGTACTCCCAAAAGTACATAGCCATTTTCATATATATATATATATATATATATATATATATATATATATATATATATATATATATATATATAAACTCTATTCATCACCCAGGGTGCAGAATAGTTTATTGTTCACTTGAGATAATCTTACGATCAATTTACAAATAAATTACATTTTAAATACAAATATTTACATTTATATTGAATCATTACGTAAAATTTGACAGAAGAAAAACAAAAATATAGGTCACAAGACCAAAACAAATTGAGTTTATTGTATTTTTTGCACTATTTTTGTATGATCGTAATTTTACGTGACATAAAATATTTATACATTGATTATATTTTTTTACGGTCTTTTTTTACATATAAAATAAGACAGAATTTACGGAACGTAAAATTACGGTGCATTGATGTTAAAATAGAGGGGGGTGAAGAATAACTATTTCTCACCCAAGGTGACGAATAAATGTATAAATACACCGTAATTTTACGTTTCTTAAATTTTAATCTTATCTCATACATAAAAAGAGACCGTAAAAAATACATAGTCACCGTAAAAAATATTTTATGTCACGTAAAATTACAAACATAAAAATATAGTATAAATTATACATATAATGCTATTTTTCTGGTCTTATGATCTATATTTTTGTTTTCTTATGGCAAATTTTCCGTAGTTAATCAATATAAATGTATCTATTTGCATTTCAAATTTAATTTATTAATGAAATGGTCGTAAAATTACCTCGAGTGAGGAATAATTTATTCTGTATCCTGGATGATGAATAGAGTTTATATATATATATATATATATATATATATATATATATATAGCTTGTAAAAGGAAAACTGCCACCGCAGCCTCCTTACGCATTCCATATCTCACATTGTTGTCGCCATTCCCAACCCTCAAAGCTCCAGCCTTCAAGCTCCCCCCTTCCCCCAACCTCAATCCCTTCCCCAGTCCGGCCATGGCTAGCTTGGGCTCGAATGGAAAGTGGGAGGTCTCCTGCGTCACCGAGGAGGACATTCAGGAGTTGAAGAGCGTCGACTATTTATCGACAAACATCGTCCACCGCATTCCGGAGAAAGGTGAGGTCATCCCCACGCCTAAAGAAGGTGAGAGGGTAGTCTTTATTCCCCATTTTTTGGGATCTTGGTTTCCATCTCCACCCCTTTGTTCGGGGTGTAATGTTCTACTACTTGTTAGATTTCCACGACCTCCCCCCAAATTATTTCTTGCACAATTCTACCTTCATCGTAGTTTGCGAGGCCTTTATGCGGGTCCACCCCACCTCGGCCCATGGCTGAAAGTACTCAATGTCAAGCACAAAGTCGTCAATGGCGAATAGGTAGACTGTGCTAGAGCAATGATTAACAAGCTCCCCTAGTTCAATGGCCCAAAGGTACCTTCATCGACACCGTCAAGGCGTGGCAAAAAGAGTGTATCTATATAATTGGGCCACTCGACACTGAAGGGGCTGCTCCTCTTGCATTCAGATTCGGCCATCCTATCCAACTAGTGTCATGTACGGAGAAATCCCTGGATTGGGTGGGGGGGGCTGCAGAAGTAAAGGCACTAAAGAAGTGCATCTGTGTGCTACTGGAGAAGAAAATTGAGCTGACCAGTGTCATCCAAGTCATGTTGCATCGCCGCATCCTCACCTATCAACATCGAGCTACCTCGATGTGGGCTTACACTCCGGGCGATCATGCCGTTGTGCATGGCTTCTTTCGTACTACCCACGAGAAATTGTGGAAGGTACTATTCAAGCCACAGAAAACTTGGCCGGTTGAAGAGGAGGACATTGGCATCAACGTTACCACCCCGTAGACTCGTAAGATTTTACCACGCATTTAGTTTTATCCTTTTAACAAGGTTCTCAAATCTATTTTTCCTCCATGTTTGCAGTTCATGCTGAAGATGTCCCAACTAATTAACTATCCAGCGCCCTTGCCCGAGGAACCCAGAACGGCCTTATTGACAGCCATGCTAGTCGAGAAGTCCTACACAACCCCGAAGGAGAAGGAATAAAAGAAGAAGGAAGAGAAGAAGGCCCGAGAGGGTCTTCAATCGAAAGGACCTCCGGACACTAAGTCTGAAGACACCCTTGCTTCGTCTCATGTGGAGGGAGAAGTGGAAGAAGACAGGGAGGAGAGCGGCTCCTCCCACACAAAGAAGTTAGGGGCATCCAAACACGTCGAGGGAGATCCATCTCTCTCAGCTCCGAATAGGCCATGCAGGGTGATACGTCTCAAACGTATCAATAATTTTTGATGGTTTCATGCTGTTATCTTGTCAACTTTGGATGTTTTATGTACCTTTTATATCTTTTTTGGGACTAACTTATTAATTCAGTGCCAAGTGCCAGTTCCTGTTTTTTCTGTGTTTTTGACTCTTTTCAGTTCTGATTTTGGAATGGAGTCCAAACGGAATAAAATCCCCGAAATAATTTTTTCCAGAACGGAAGAAGATCACGGGACTTGAGGGCCAAGGCAGGAGAGCCACAGGGGGCCCACAAGCCCTGTAGCCGCCACCAGGGGGGCGGCGGCTACCAGGCTTGTGGCCTCCCTGGCGCCCCCCTGCCCTAGCTCCTTCGCCTATATATTCCCTAAAATCCAGAAACAAATAAGGGCGTCCACGAAAACACTTTTTCGCCGCCACGAGCTTCCGTTTCTGTGAGATCTCATCTGGAGGCCCTTCCCGGTGCCCTGCCAGAGGAGACTTTGGAGTTGGAGGGCTTCTACATCAACATCATCGCCTCTCCAATGACTCGTGAGTAGTTCACTTCAGACCTACGGGTCCGTAGTTAGTAGCTAGATGGCTTCTTCTCTCTCTTGGATCTTCAATACAAAGTTCTCCATGATGTTGATGGAGATCTATCCGATGTAATCCTCTTTGGCGGTGTGTTTGTCGAGATCCGATGAATTGTAGATTTGTGATCTAATTATCTATGAATTATATTTGAGTCTTTGCTGATTTCTTATATGCATGATTTGATATCGTTGTAAGTCTCTCCGAGTCTTGGGTTTTGTTTGGCCAACTAGATCTATGATTCTTGCAATGGGAGAAGTGCTTGGTTTTGGGTTCATACCGTGTGGTGACCTTTTTCAGTGACAGAAGGGGCAACAAGGCACGCATCGTGTTGTTGCCATCAAGGGTAACAAGATGGGCTTTTATCGTAGATATGAGATTGTCCATCTACATCATGTCATCTTGCTTAAGGCGCTACTCTGTTCTTATGAACTTAATACACTAGATGCATGCTGGATAGCGGTCGACGTGTGGAGTAATAGTAGTAGATGAAGAAAGTATCGGTCTACTTGTTTTGGACGTGATGCCTATAGATATAATCATTGCCTTAGATAACGCCACGATTTTGCGTAGTTCTATCAATTGCTCGACAGTAATTCGTTCACCCACCGTCTACTTGTTGGAATTATGCCCTAGAGGCAATAATAAATATAGTTATTATTATAATTCCTGTATCAAGATAATCGTTTATTATCCATGCTATAATTGTATTGAATGAAGAATCATTTACATGTGTGGATACATAGACAAAACACTGTCCCTAGCAAGCCTCTAGTTGGCTAGCTAGTTGATCAAAGATAGTCAGTGTCTTCTGATTATGAACAAGGTGTTGTTGCTTGATAACTGGATCACGTCATTAGGAGAATCACGTGATGGACTAGACCCAAACTAATAGACGTAGCATGTTGATCGTGTCATTTTGTTGCTACTGTTTTATGCGTGTCAAGTATTTGTTCCTATGACCATGAGATCATATAACTCACTAACACCGGAGGAATACTTTGTGTGTATCAAACATCGCAACGTAACTGGGTGACTATAAAGATGCTCTACAGGTATCTCCGAAGGTGTTCGTTGAGTTAGTATGGATCGAGACTGGGATTTGTCACTCCGTGTGACGGAGAGGTATCTCGGGGCCCACTCGGTAATACGACATCACACACAAGCCTTGCAAGCAATGTGACTTAGTGTAAGTTGCGGGATCTTGTATTATGGAACGAGTAAAGAGACTTGCCGGTAAACGAGATTGAAATAGGTATACGGATACTGACGATCGAATCTCGGGCAAGTAACATACCGAAGGACAAAGGGAATGACATACGGGATTATATGAATCCTTGGCACTGAGGTTCAAACGATAAGATCTTCGTAGAATATGTAGGATCCAATATGGGCATCCAGGTCCCGCTATTGGATATTGACCGAGGAGTCTCTTGGGTCATGTCTACATAGTTCTCGAACCCGCAGGGTCTGCACACTTAAGGTTCGACGTTGTTTTATGCGTATTTGAGTTATATGGTTGGTTACCGAATGTTTTTTGGAGTCCCGGATGAGATCACGGACGTCACGAGGGTTTCCGGAATGGTCCGGAAACGAAGATTGATATATAGGATGACCTCATTTGATTACCGGAAGGTTTTCGGAGTTACCGGGAATGTACCGGGAATGACGAATGGGTTCCGGGAGTTCACCGGGGGGGGGGGGGGGGCAACCCACCCCGGGGAAGCCCATAGGCCTTGGGGGTGGCACACCAGCCCTTAGTGGGCTGGTGGGACAGCCCAAAAGAGCCCTATGCGCCATAGGAAGAAAAATCAAAGAGAAAAGAAAAAAAAGAGGAGGTGGGAAAAGGGAGAAGGACTCCACCTTCCAAACCAAGTTGGACTCGGTTTGGGGGGGGGGGGGCAGACCTTCCCCCCCTTGGCTCGGCCAAAACCCTTAGGGGTCCTTAGACCCCAATGCAAGGCTCCCCCTCTTCCCCCTATATATACGGAGGTTTTAGGGCTGATTTGAGACGACTTTTCCACGGCAGCCCGACCACATACCTCCACGGTTTTTCCTCTAGATCGCGTTTCTGCGGAGCTCGGGCGGAGCCCTGCTGAGACAAGATCATCACCAACCTCTGGAGCACCGTCACGCTGCCGGATAACTCTTCTACCTCTCCGTCTCTCTTGCTGGATCAAGAAGGCCGAGATCATCGTCGAGCTGTACGTGTGCTGAACGCGGAGGTGCCGTTCGTTCGGCACTAGATCGTGGGACTGATCGCGGGACGGTTCGCGGGGCGGATCGAGGGACGTGAGGACGTTCCACTACATCAACCGCGTTCACTAACGCTTCTGCTGTACGGTCTACAAGGGTACGTAGATCACACATCCCCTCTCGTAGATGGACATCACCATGATAGGTCTTCGTGCGCGTAGGAAATTTTTTGTTTCCCATGCGACGTTCCCCAACAGTGGCATCATGAGCTAGGTTCATGCGTAGATGTCTTCTCGAGTAGAACACAAAAGTTTTTGTGGGCGGTGATGTGCGTTTTGCTGCCCTCCTTAGTCTTTTCTTGATTCCGCGGTATTGTTGGATTGAAGCGGCTTGGACCGACATTACTCGTACGCTTACGAGAGACTGGTTTCACCGCTACGAGTAACCCCGTTGCTCAAAGATGACTGGCAAGTGTCAGTTTCTCCAACTTTAGTTGAATCGGATTTGACCGAGGAGGTCCTTGGATGAGGTTAAATAGCAACTCATATATCTCCGTTGTGGTGTTTGCGTAAGTAAGATGCGATCCTACTAGATACCCATGGTCACCACGTAAAACATGCAACAACAAAATTAGAGGACGTCTAACTTGTTTTTGCAGGGTATGCTTGTGATGTGATATGGCCAATGATGTGATGTGATATATTGGATGTATGAGATGATCATGTTGTAATAGATAATATCGACTTGCACGTCGATGGTACGGCAACCGGCAGGAGCCATAGGGTTGTCTTTATACTAATGTTTGTGCTTGCAGATGCGTTTACTATTTTGCTAGGATGTAGCTTTAGTAGTAATAGCATGAGTAGCACGACAACCCCGATGGCGACACTGTCACGCCCAAGATGCGACCCTATCCTCAATTTGGCACGAGGGCCTCGTCAGGGATAGAAGCGCATCTCGTCGTGTTGCAAGAATGGATATCGTTACAAGTACATGTACTGAAAAGATGAGATATATAAAGGGTTGGCTTACACTTGCCACAAGCTACATCAGAGTCACATCAGTACATTACATAATCATCAAGAGTAAGAGGAGGGTCCGACTACGGACGAAAACAAACGACAAAAGAAGAACGACGTCCATCCTTGCTATCCGAGGCTGCCGGCCTGGAACCCATCCTAGATCGATGAAGAAGAAGAAGAAGAAGCAACTCCAAATGAGCAATCAACGCGCTCGCATCAAGTAACCTTTACCTGTACCTGCAACTGGTGTTGTAGTAATCTGTGAGCCACAGGGGACTCAGCAATCTCATTTCCAAAGGTATCAAGACTAGCAAAGCTTAATGGGTGAGGTATGGTTAAGTGGTGAGGTTGCAGCAGCGCCTAAGCATATATTTGGTGGCTAACTTACGAGTACAAGAAATAAGAGGGGGGAGATCTACGCATAACGGACGTCACTACAGATGATCAAAAGAATGATCCTGAACACCTACCTACGTCAGGCATAACCCCACCGTGTCCTCAATCGGAGAAGGAACTCACGAAAGAGACAGTCACGGTTACGCACACAGTTGGCATGTTTTTAATTAAGTTAACTTCAAGTTATCTAGAACCAGTGTTAAACAAAGCTTCCACGTTGCCACATAACCGCGGGCACGGCTTTCCGAAAGATTTAACCCTGCAGGGGTGCTCCAACTAGTCCATCACAAATTACCACAAGCCGCATAGAAATCCTCAATCACGAAGCTCGCGATCCCGTCGGATTCCCTAATGGAAAACCTCAACTCTGAGATTACCCAAAGCATCACCGGAATCCCGATGCACAAGATATCTCGTCAAAGGTAAAACTAATCCAGCAAGGCCACCCGGTGTGTCGACGAACCCGATAGGAGCCGCGTATCTCGTTCTCAGGACACACCGTCTATGCAAAGTGGACGGTAGCCAAACCTCGAGTTGCCCCGAGGTGGCACCGCCGACTGCTAGGTGGGTGGACCAACACTCATGCGGAGCACTGGCCCGGGGGTTGATTAAATTATCCTCGGGGTCCGGAAAGTCCCTATGCAATTTTTATTAGGTGATTAGGCAAATGTAGTACCAATGTTGGGCCTTGCCAGACCAGCTTTAAGCTAAGACGAATTATCAAGGGGGTCCCCATAACAACCCCGATCGTGTTAGGACATGATAATTTCACACAACCAAAACTACACGTTAAGTGAAGTTCAATATGATGCACTTATGATGGGTGGACCAACACTTATGATGCAACACTTATGATGCATGAGCAGCTAAATTCATGCAAGTCACGACATGATAATTTCACACAACCAAAACTACACGTTAAGTGAAGTTCAATATGCAACAGGTTGCATATTGACGAAACTCCACATTCATTTATTTAGTTCTATCCCGATTAGTTACACGGCAATATTAATGTTGTCAAACATGCAAGGGGTGAAGCGGAAATTAAACTACCTATCTAGGCATTTTAAATGAGGTCGGAAATGACATATAGCATCTCCGAGACGACCTCACATGTTAATTTACAATTCTGTCCAGATCTGAACTGACACCTTTAATTGGTTGTTAACTAGCAAAACAAATAGGTTCACGTGATTCTACGCGTCAAGGCAAGCAATCTACACATTAAGAACATCTCCAACGGAGCTACGGAACAAAAGATACAAGCACCGCAAGATATGATGGCATGAATACAAAATGTGTGCAACGGCGGCTACGAGCACATCAACACATGCAAACAGCAAGAGAAAATGAAACTACACAATAACCTAAGCAAGTTTCATGTAGGACATGATCAAAACGGAGCTACGGTTCGAAGACTACGAGCAAAACAAGAAAATACTACAATCTGCCAAAATCAGCCACATAGCACTTTCTACGCCTCACAACTACGGCTATACAACTCCGATAAGCTCAAGCAAGGCATGGCACGGAAGAGGGCAAGAAGCACTACTACAAACAACTAACAACAACTAGCATGGCATCATGGATCACTAGGGAAAGAAGTCTCAAAAAGGCATCTCACACTCTATTTCAGACTTAGTGACAATTACACCTCCTGAAAGTGCAGTTTCCAGCCTGAAGGCATATTGACAGCAGCAAAAACCTAAACTAAAGGTCTCCAAATGGCATGAAACTTACCAGCATGCTAGAGAAACACAAGGGGTACAACTAACTACATTGGACCAACCTCAAAAGAGCTACAGATCACCAGATGCAAGCAAGACAAGACAGCAACAAAATAATACCAGATTCCAGACTTAGAAATATTTCAGCTCCTCTGAAACAGCACTATTCAAGCAACTTGAGAGCAAGCAAACAACACCTAAACATGAATTTCTATTGCAACCCAAAATACCAGGGGCTAAACAAAACATCCAAGATCAACTCTCTAGTTGACAACTAATTCAAACGAGGCACAGAATAAATCCTACGAATTAATCAAAAGGACAACATAGCAAAATATCTCGCGAACTAACTTACTCAAAAGCTAAAACTAATTGCACGGATTTTTCTACCCCGGAAACATATAAAATATGTGGGGTTTGCAACACAAAATAACGCCACACAATAATGCGGGAGAAATAAACCTAGACACGAAAATTAATCTAACGGACAATCCCTACACGCAAAAATACACTTGACCACACTAAAATACATGCAAAAATACCCCCCTAAACCATAGGCATTTCTATCATGGCATTCGAGTAATTCAAACACGCGAGGAAAATAAATGCGGGCACCTACTTATGGAGACAACACGTAAATCCACGCATTAGGCACTCTAAACGGCGTCAAATAAATATGCAAGTCCCAAAAACGGATACTACGCGAAATTCTACAGCAAATACATATGCTACACGTTTCGTTCCGACACACGTATTAAAATTTATACGCGTTTTAATATTTAGCAACTTCCTGAAATTAACTAATTCACAAAACTCCAATAACCCTATTGGGCCGAAACCAGTGGTGCGGAAAAGCTACGAGACGCCTAGGGCGTGGGATTGGGAGGCAGAGGAGGAGGTCACCTTGGTGGGCCTCGGGCCCAGGCGGGGAGGCTGAGGAGGCGAGGCGGCTGCTGTGGCCTCTTGGGCCTCACGTGGCCAGGATGGTGGAGGCCGAGATGGGCCGCTGCTGCTGGGCCTCGGGGCACCAGCTGGCCCACTCGAGCGGCACTGGCACGGGCGAGCGGATGCCTCGTCGTTCTCCTCCCGATCGGGAGCTGCCGGCGGCGCGAGGTCGGCGGTCGCTGGTTCGGGAGCGGCGGCGGTTCGGGAACAGGCGGCGGCGCGGAAACGCAGGCGACGGCGGCTTGCGGCGGCGCGGCAAGGGCGAGCTGTGGGGCGCGGCTCGGGCGGCAGTTGCAGGGCGGCGGAGCCGACGGAATCCGGCCAGCAGGGCGCGGCTGCAGGCCGGCTCGACGGGAGGCGCGGGATCTCACGTCGACGGCAATGGGCGAGGTCCAAGCGGGGAGCTCTGGCGGCGGCCTAGGGCGCGTGGATCGAGGGCAGGCATGGAATCCTCGGGGTGCACGGGGAGAGCTGTGGAAGGAGGCAGGAGGGGCGTCGGCCGTTGGATCTTCGATCCGACGGTCGAGATCTGAGGAGAGGGGATCAGATCTGAGAGGAGAGAGAGGGAGCTGCTAGGGTTTGATGGGGGCACGGATTTCGAGGTGAAGAGGGTGGTGGCTGCCTAAAATATGCACGGGGGCCTATTTTTAAACAAAAAGGGGGGCTAGGTTTACCGGAATTCCGTTCCGGATCCAACCGCGGGGTTGGATTCGGACGATTCCGAACGCGGGAACGGGTACGTGACCGTGTAGAGGGGTATCCGGAGACGAGAGGGAGGACGGGCGACGCGGCACGAATTTAAAAACACCGACAGACGTCCGACGAATAACCGAAGACGGTGCCGCTACGGGCGACCGTTCGGGTACCAGACGGTCTCCGATCGCGACGAAATTCGAGAGGCGGCCTAACTATAACTAATCGCGACCGCATGCCAAGTTTCTCCTCGATCAGAGAAAGTTTTAAACGCGTTTTTAAAACAGGGTTTCGACGGTGCCGCGGGCGCGTGCGTGTGCGGTCAGGCTTAGAACGGACAACGACGAGGACCGGCAACTACTAACGGATGCATGTTTTGAAAATGGGCGGCAACGGGATGCCGATGCAATGCAGATGATGCGCATGATGCGATGATGATGCGGCAACTGAAAATACCCACACGACGGAAACGGAAAGAAAAGGGGAAGCTTCTGGAACGTCGGCATCGGGCTGTCACAGACACGTTGATGGAGATCATGGTGTGGCGCCGGTGACAAGAAGATCGTGCCGGTGCTTTGGTGATGGAGATCAAGGAGCACATGATGATGGCCATATCATGTCACTTATGAATTGCATGTGATGTTAATCCTTTTATGCACCTTATTTTGCTTAGAACGATGGTAGCATTATGAGGTGATCTCTCACTAAAATTTCAAGACGAAATTGTGTTCTCCCCGACTGTGCACCGTTGCTACAGTTCGTCGTTTCGAGACACCACGTGATGATCGGGTGTGATAGACTCAACGTTCACATACAACGGGTGCAAAACAGTTGCGCACGCGGAACACTCGGGTTAAGCTTGACGAGCCTAGCATGTGCAGACATGGCCTCGGAACACATGAGACCGGAAGGTCGATCATGAATCATATAGATGATATGATTAGCATAGGGATGCTTACCAGTGAAACTATGCTCAACTCACGTGATGATCGGACTTGAGCTAGTGTAAGTGGATCATGAACCACTCAAATGACTAGAGAGATGTACTTTTTGAGTGGGAGTTTAGCGAGTAATTTGATTAAGTTAAACTCTAATTATCTTGAACATAGTCTAAGTCCACTTTGAATATATTTGTGTTGTAGATCATGGCTCAGGCGACAGTCACCCTGAATTTTACTACGTTCCTAGAGAAAGCTAAGTTGAAAGATGATGGAAGCAACTTTGTAGACTGGGCTCGTAATCTTAAGCTAATCTTACAAGTTGGGAAGAAGGATTATGTCCTTAATGCTGCGCTAGGAGATGAACCACCCGCTACGGCTGATCAGGATGTTAAGAACGCTTGGTTAGCACGTAAGGAGGACTACTCAGTAGTTCAATGTGCAGTCTTGTATGGCTTAGAACCGGGACTTCAACGTCGCTTTGAGCGTCATGGAGCATTTGAGATGTTCCAGGAGTTGAAAATTATCTTTCAGAAGAACGCCCGGATCGAGAGGTATGAGACCTCCGATAAATTCTATGCTTGCAAGATGGAGGAGAACTCGTCTGTCAGTGAACATGTGCTCAAAATGTCTGGGTACTCAAACCGTCTAGCTGAGCTGGGGATTGAACTCCCACAAGAGGCCATCACCGACAGAATCCTTCAATCACTGCCGCCAAGCTATAAAGGCTTTGTGTTGAACTACAACATGCAAGGGATAAAAAAGTCTCCCGGCGAGTTGTTTGCGATGCTGAAAGTCGCAGAGTCTAAACTCCGTAAAGAGCATCAAGTGTTGATGGTGAATAAGACCACTAGTTTCAAGAGAAATGACAAAGGCAAGAAGGGCAATTCAAAGAAGAGTGGCAAGCCTGTTGCCAATCCGACGAAGAAACCCAAAGCTGGACCTAAGCCTGAAAACAGAGTGTTACTATTGCAAGGGTATGGGTCACTGGAAGCGCAATTGCCCCAAGTATTTGGCTGATAAGAAGGCGGCCAAAGAAAAATCAGGTATATTTGATATACATGTTATTGATGTGTACTTAACCGGCTCTCGTAGTAGTGCCTGGGTATTCGATACCGGTTCTGTTGCTCATATTTGCAACTCGAAACAGGAACTGCGGAACAGACTAAGGCTGGCGAAAGATGAAGTGACGATGCGCGTAGGAAATGGTTCCAAGGTTGATGCAATCGCCGTCGGCATAGTTTCACTTCAGTTACCATCAGGATTAGTTATGAACTTGAATCATTGTTATTTAGTGCCTGCGTTGAGCATGAACATTATATCTGGATCTTGTTTATTGCGAGATGGTTACTCTTTTAAGTCAGAGAATAATGGTTGTTCTATTTCTATGAGTAACATCTTTTATGGTCATGCACCCAATGTGAGAGGATTGTTCATATTGAATCTTGATAACGATGCACACATACATAACATTGAGACCAAAAGAGTTAGATTTAACAATGATAGCGCCATATTTTTGTGGCACTGCCGCTTAGGTCATATTGGTGTAAAGCGCATGAAGAAACTCCATGCCGATTGACTTTTGGAGTCACTTGACTTTGATTCACTTGACACGTGCGAACCATGCCTCATGGGCATGATGACGAAAACTCCGTTCTCCGGAACAATGGAGCGTGCAAGTGACTTGTTGGAAATCATACATACCGATGTGTGTGGTCCGATGAGCGTAGAGGCACGCGGCGGATATCGTTATTTTCTCACCTTCAGTGACGATTTGAGTAGATATGGTTATGTCTACTTAATGAAGCACAAGTCTGAAACATTTGAAAAGTTCAAGCAATTTCAGAGTGAAGTTGAAAATCATCGTAACAAGAAGATCAAGTTCCTACGATCTGATCGTGGGGGTGAATATCTGAGTTTCGAGTTTGGTGCTCACTTAAGACAATGTGGAATTGTTTCACAGTTGACACCGCCTGGAACACCACAGCGTAATGGTGTGTCCGAATGTCGTAATCGTAATTTATTAGAGATGGTGCGATCTATGATGTCTCTTACCGATTTGCCGTTATCGTTTTGGGGTTATGCATTAGACACAACTGCATTCACTTTAAATAGGGCACCATCAAAATCCGTTGAGATGACACCACATGAACTGTGGTATGGCAAAAGGCCAAAGTTGTCGTTTCTTAAAGTTTGGGGATGTGATGCTTATGTCAAAAAGCATCAGCCTGAAAAGCTGGACACCCAAAGCGGAAAAGTGCATCTTCATAGGTTACCCAAAAGAGACAGTTGGGTACACCTTCTATCTCAAATCCGAGGGCAAAGTGTTTGTTGCTAAAAACGGAGCTTTTCTCGAGAAGGAGTTTCTCTTGAGAGAATTGAGTGGGAGGAAGATAGAACTTGACGACGTTGTCGAACCTCTCATCCCTCTGGATGGTGGCGCAGGGCAAGGGGAAACCTCTGTCGCTGCGACGCCGGTTGAGGAGGAAGTTAATGATGATGATCATGAAACTCCAGTTCAAGTTTCTGTCGAACCACGCAGGTCGACGAGACCACGTGCTGCTCCAGAGTGGTACGGTAATCCCGTCTTATCAATCATGTTGTTGGACAACAATGAACCTGCAAATTATGAAGAAGCAATGGTGGGCCCAGATTCCAACAAATGGCTAGAAGCCATGAAGTCCGAGATAGGATCCATGTATGAGAACAAAGTGTGGACTTTGGAAGTACTACCTGAGGGCCGCAAGGCTATTCAGAACAAATGGATCTTTAAGAGGAAGACGGACGCTGACGGCAATGTAACCGTTTATAAAGTTCGACTTGTGGCAAAGGGTTTTTCACAAGTTCAAGGAGTTGACTACAATGAGACATTCTCACCCGTAGCGATGCTTAAGTCCGTCAGAACCATGTTAGCAATAGCTGCATTTTTCGATTATGAAATCTGGCAGATGGATGTCAAAACGGCGTTCCTTAACGGTTTCCTTAAGGAAGAATTGTATATGATGCAACCCAAAGGTTTTGTCGATCCTAAGAATTCTAACAAGGTGTGCAAGCTCCAGTGATCCATTTATGGACTGGTGCAAGCATCTCGGAGTTGGAACAAACCCTTTGATGAGGTGATCAAAGCATTTGGGTTTATACAAGTGGTTGGAGAATCTTGTATTTACAAGAAAGTGAGTGGGAGCTCTGTGGCGTTTCTAATATTATATGTGGATGACATATTACTAATTGGAAACAACGTAGAGTTTTTGGAGAGCATAAAGGATTACTTGAATAAAAGTTTCTCTATGAGGGACCTAGGAGAAGCTGCTTACATTCTAGGCATTAAGATCTATAGGGATAGATCAAAACGCCTGATAGGACTTTCACAAGGCACATACCTTGATAAATTTTTGAAGAGGTTCAAAATGGAACAGTCCAAGAAAGGGTTCTTGCCATTTTTACAAGGTACGAGATTGAGTAAGACTCAGTGCCCAGCAACTAATGAGGATAGAGAGCATATGCGCTCCGTCCCCTATGCTTCAGCCATAGGTTCTATCATGTATGCAATGATGTGCACTAGACAGGACGTTAGCCTGGCCATAAGTATGGCGGGTAGGTTCCAGAGTAATCCAGGAGTGGATCACTGGACAGCGGTCAAGAATATCCTGAAGTACCTGAAAAGGACTAAGGAGATGTTTCTCGTGTATGGAGGTGACGAAGAGCTCGCCGTAAAAGGTTACGTCGATGCAAGCTTTGACACAGATCCGGACGACTCTAAGTCGCAAACCGGATACGTATTTATTCTTAATGGGGGTGCGGTAAGCTGGTGCAGTTCACAAAGCGTCGTAGTAGATTCTACATGTGAAGCGGAGTACATGGCTGCCTCGGAGGCGGCTAAGGAGGGTGTCTGGATGAAGCAATTCATGACGGATCTTGGAGTGGTGCCAAGTGCACTGAATCCAATAACCTTGTTCTGTGACAACACGAGTGCCATTGCCTTAGCAAAGGAACCATGGTTTCACAAGAAGTCCAGACACATCAAACGACGCTTCAACCTCATCCGCGACTACGTCGAAGGAGAGGACGTAAATATATGCAAAGTGCACACGGATCTGAATGTAGCAGACCCGCTGACTAAACCT
This sequence comes from Hordeum vulgare subsp. vulgare, assembly GCF_904849725.1. Classification (NCBI taxonomy): domain Eukaryota; kingdom Viridiplantae; phylum Streptophyta; class Magnoliopsida; order Poales; family Poaceae; genus Hordeum; species Hordeum vulgare. The sequence continues at coordinate 529,763,158 of NC_058523.1, read as the reverse complement.
CTTCCACGGCCAAAGCATTATCAACACCAGAACTGTATGGGTGTTAGATTTATTACAATGTAATTCACATGATGATGTGAGGGCTAGATTATTGACTCTAGTGCAAGTGGGAGACTGTTGGAATTATGCCCTAGAGGCAATAATAAATATAGTTATTATTATAATTCCTGTATCAAGATAATCGTTTATTATCCATGCTATAATTGTATTGAATGAAGACTCATTTACATGTGTGGATACATAGACAAAACACTGTCCCTAGCAAGCCTCTAGTTGGTTAGCCAGTTGATCAAAGATAGTCAGTGTCTTCTGATTATGAACAAGGTGTTGTTGCTTGATAACTGAATCACGTCATTAGGAGAATCACGTGATGGACTAGACCCAAACTAATAGACGTAGCATGTTGATCGTGTCATTTTGTTATTACTGTTTTCTGCGTGTCAAGTATTTGTTCCTATGACCATGAGATCATATAACTCACTAACACCGGAGGAATACTTTGTGTGTATCAAACGTCTCATGTGTTCCGAGGCCATGTCTGCACATGCTAGGCTCGTCAAGCTTAACCCGAGTGTTCCGCGTGTGCAACTGTTTTGCACCCGTTGTATGTGAACGTTGAGTCTATCACACCCGATCATCACGTGGTGTCTCGAAACGAAGAACTGTCGCAACTGTGCACAGTCGGGGAGAACACAATTTCGTCTTGAAATTTTAGTGAGAGATCACCTCATAATGCTACCGTCGTTCTAAGCAAGATAAGGTGCATAAAGGATTAACAGCACATGCAATTCATAAGAGACATGATATGGCCATCATCATGTGCTTCTTGATCTCCATCACCAAAACACCGGCACGATCTTCTTGTCACCGCCGTCACACCATGATCTCCATCATCATGATCTCCATCAATGTGTCGCAATCAGGGTTAGCGTCAAAGCTTGCATCGACGTAACCCTTTACGACGAACTTTTTAACCACCTCCATAATCGAGAAAAATTCCTTTGTCTATCAGTTACTAAGGATAAATTTTGACCGCTGCTAGTGATTCAATCATGGATCACTCTTTGTACCTCTCAACAGACTTTGAGTCAAGGCACACATCAGGTGCGGTACCCAGCATGGCATACTTCAGATTCTACGGCCAAGGCATAGAAGACGACCTTCGTCTATTCTCTTTATTCTGCCGGGGTCGGGTGTCGAGTCTTACTCAAATTCACACCTTACAACGCAACCAAGAACTCCTTCTTTGCTGATCTATTTTGAACTCCTTCAAAAACTTGTCAAGGCATGCATCTTGTTGAAACTTCTATCAAGCGCTTTCGATCTATCTCCATAGATCTTTGATGCTCAACGTTCAAGTAGCGCAATCCAGGTATTCCTTTGAAAATTCCTTTCAAACAACCTTGTATGCTTTACAGAAATTCTACATTACTTCTGATCCACAATATGTCAACCACACATTCTTATCAGAAATTCTATAGTGGTCCCACTCACTTCTTTGGAAATACAAGTTTCTCATAAACCTTGTACAAACCCCAAATCTTTGATCATCTCATCAAAGTGTATATTCCAACTCCGAAATGCTTGCACCAGTCCATTGAAGGATCGCTGGAGCTTGCATACTTGCTAGTATCCTCAGGATCGACAAAACCTTCTGGTTGTATCATATACAATCTTTCCCCAAGGAAACCGTCGAGGAAACAATGTTTTTGCATTCCTATGTGCAATATTTCACAAATAATGCAGCAACTACTAACATAATTCCAACAGACCCTGCGGGTTCGAGAACTATGTAGACATGACCCGAGAGACTCCTCGGTCAATATCCAATAGCGGGACCTGGATGCCCATATTGGATCCTACATATTCTACGAAGATCTTATCGTTTGAACCTCAGTGCCAAGGATTCATATAATCCCGTATGTCATTCCCTTTGTCCTTCGGTATGTTACTTGCCCGAGATTCGATCGTCAGTATCCGTATACCTATTTCAATCTCGTTTACCGGCAAGTCTCTTTACTCGTTCCGTAATACAAGATCCCGCAACTTACACTAAGTCACATTGCTTGCAAGGCTTGTGTGTGATGTTGCATTACCGAGTGGGCCCCGAGATACCTCTCCGTCACACGGAGTGACAAATCCCAGTCTCGATCCATACTAACTCAACGAACACCTTTGGAGATACCTGTAGAGCATCTTTATAGTCACCCAGTTACGTTGCGACGTTTGATACACACAAAGCATTCCTCTGGTGTCCGTGAGTTATATGATCTCATGGTCATAGGAACAAATACTTGACACGCAGAAAACAGTAGCAACAAAATGACACGATCAACATGCTACGTCTATTAGTTTGGGTCTAGTCCATCACATGATTCTCCTAATTATGTGATCCCGTTATCAAGTGACAACAGTTGCCTATGGCCAGGAAACCTTGACCATCTTTGATCAACGAGCTAGTCAACTAGAGGCTTACTAGGGACAGTGTTTTGTCTATGTATCCACACAAGTATTGTGTTTCCAATCAATACAATTATAGCATGGATAATAAACGATTATCATGAACTAAGAAATATAATAATAACTAATTTATTATTGCCTCTAGGGCATATTTCCAACAGTCTCCCACTTGCACTAGAGTCAATTATCTAGTTCACATCACCATGTGATTCCAACGAATCCAACACCCATATAGTTATGGGGTCTGATCACGTCTTGCTCGTGAGAGAGGTTTTAGTCAACGGTTCTGAAACTTTCAGACCCGTGTGTTCTTTACAAATCCTTATGTCATTTTATAGATGCTGCTACTATGTGCTATTTGGAAATACTCCAAATATCTACTCTACTATACGAATCCGTTTCACTACTCATAGTTATTCGGATTAGTGTCAAAGCTTGCATCGACGTAACCCTTTACGACGAACTCTTTAACCACCTCCATAATCGAGAAAAATTCCTTAGTCTATTTAGTTACCAAGGATAACTTTGACCGCTGATCAGTGATTCAATCCTGGATCACTCTGTGTACCTCTTAACAGACTTGCTGCAATGCACACATCAGGTGCGGTACTCAGCATGGCATACTTTAGAGTCTACGGCTAAGGCATAGAAGACGACCTTTGTCTATTCTCTTTATTCTGCCGTGGTCGGGTTTTGAGTCTTACTCAAATTCACACCTTACAACGCAACCAAGAACTCTTTCTTCGCTGATCTATTTTGAACTCTTTCAAAAACTTGTCAAGGCATGTATCTTGTTGAAACTTCTATTAAGCGCTTTTGATCTATCTCCATAGATCTTTGATGCTCAACGTTCAAGTAGCGTAATCCAGGTACTCCTTTGAAAACTTCTTTCAAACAACCTTGTATGCTTTACAGAAATTCTACATTACTTCTGATCCACAATATGTCAAGCACATATACCTATCAGAAATTCTATAGTGCTCCCACTCACTTCTTTGGAAATACAAGTTTCTCATAAACCTTGTACAAACCCAAAATCTTTGATCATCTCATCAAAGTGTATATTCCAACTCCGAGATGCTTGCACCAGTCCATTGAAGGATCACTGGAGCTTGCATACTTGCTAGTATCTTTAGGATCGACAAAACCTTCTGGTTGTATCACATACAATGTTTGCTCAAAGAAACCGTTGAGAAAACAATGTTTTTGACATCCTATGTGCAATATTTCATAAATAATGCATCAACAACTAACATAATTCTAACACACCTTTAGCATCGCTACGAGTGAGAAAGTCTCATCATAGTCAACTGTTTGATCTTGTCGAAAACATCTTTGCGACAAGTCGAGCTTTTCTTAATAGTGATTTATCACCATCATCGTCTTTCTTTCTTTTAAAGACCCATCTTTACTCAATAGTCCTCTGACCATCAAGTAGTTCTTCCAAAGTCTACACTTTGTTTTCATACATGGATCCTCTCTCGGATTTCATGGCTTCCAGCCATTTGTCGGAATCTGGGCCCACCATCGCTTTCTCCATAACTCATAGGTTCACTGTTGCTCAACAACATGACCTCCAAGACATGGTTACCGTACCACTCTGTAGTAGTACGCGACCTTGTCAACCTACGAGGCTTGTAGTAACTTGATCCGATGCTTGATGATCACCATCATCAGCTTCCACTTCAATTGGTGTAGGTGCCACAGGAACAACTTCCTGCGCCCTGCTACACACTGGTTGAAGTGATGGCTCAATAAACTCATCAAGTTCTACCACTCTCCCACTCAATTCTTTCGAGAGAAACCTTTCCTCGAGAAAGGATCCGTTTCTAGAAACAAACACTTTGCTTTCGGATCTGAGATAGGAGATGTACCCAACTGTTTTGGATATCCTATGAAGATGCATTTATCCGCTTTGGGTTCGAGCTTATCACACTGAAACTTTTTCACATAAGTGTCGAAGCCCCAAACTTTCAAGAAACGACAGTTTAGATTTCTCTAAACCTCAGTCTATACTGTGTCATCTCAACTGAAATACGCGGTGCCCTATTTAAAGTGAGTGCGGTTGTCTCTAATGCATAACCCATAAACGATAGTGGTAATTCGATAAGAGACATGATAGTATGCACCACACCAAATAGTGCATGGCTATGACGTTCAGACACATCATCACACTATGATGTTTCAGGTGGCATGAACTGCGAAACATTTTCCACATTGTCTTAACTGCGTACCAAAACTCGTAACTCAGATATTCATTTCTATGATCATATCGTAGACAGTTCATCCTCTTGTTACGACGAACTTCACTCTGAAACGGAATTGAACTTTTCAATATTTCAGACTTGTGATTCATTAAGTAAATACTCCTGTATCTACTCAAATCGTCAGTGAAGTAAGAACATAATGATATCCACTGCGTGCCTCAGCACCCATTGGACTGCATACATCAAAATGTATCACTTCCAACAAGTTACTATCTTGTTTCATCTCAATGAAAACAAGGCCTTGCTCATGTGGTATGATTTGCATGTCACTAGTGATTCGAAACCAGGTGAGTACAAAGATCCATCAGCATGGAGCCTCTTCATGCAATTTATACTAACATGACTCAAGCGGTAGTGCCACAAGTAAGTGGTACTATCATCATCAACTCGTATCTTTTGGCACCAATATCATGAACATGTGTAACACTATGATCGAGATTCAATAAACCATTGAAGGTGAATATTCAAGAAAATAGAGTAACCATTATTCTCTTTAAATGAATAATCGTATTACAATAAACACGATCCAGTCATGTTCATGCTTAACGCAAGCACCAAATAACAATTATTTAGGTTTAACACCAATCCCGATGGTAGAGGGAGCGTGCGACGTTTGATCATATCAACCTTGGAAACACTTCCAACACGTATCGTCACCTCGCCTTTAGCTAGTCTCTGTTTATGCCGTAGCTTACATTTTGTGTTACTAATCACTTAGCAACCGAACCGGTATCCAATACCCTCATGCTACTAGGAGTACTAGTAAAGTACACATCAACATAATGTATATCAAATACACTTCTTTCGACTTTTGCCAGCCTTCTTATCTACCAAGTATCTAGAGTTGCTCCGCCTCAGTGACTGTTCCCCTCATTACAGAAGCACTTAGTCTCGGGTTTGGGTTTAATCTTGGGTCTCTTCATTAGTGCAGCAACTGTTTTGTCGTTTCACGAAGTATCCCTTCTAGCCCTTGCCTTTCTTGAAACTTGGTGGTTTTACAAACCATCAACTATTGATGCTCCTTCTTGATTTCTACTTTCGCAGTGTCAAACATCACGAATCGCTCAAGGATCATTGTATCTATCCTTGATATGTTATAGTTCATCACGAAGCTCTCACAGCTTGGTGGCAGTGACTTTGGAGAACCATCACTATCTCATCTGGAAGATTAACTCCCACTTGATTCAAGCGATTGTCGTACTCAGACAATCTGAGCACACGCTCAACGATTGAGCTTTTCTCCTTTAATTTGTGGACAAAGAATCTTGTCGGAGGTCTTGTACCTCTTAACAAGGGCACAAGCATGAAATCACAATTTCATCCTTTTAGAACATCACTTATGTTCCGCGACGTTTCAAAACGTCTTCGGTGCCTTGCTTCTAAGCCATTAAGTATTTTGCACTCAACTATCGTGTAGTCATCAGAAACGTGTATGTCGGATGTTCACAGCATCCACAGACGATGCTCGAGGTGCAGCACACCGAGTGGTGCATTAAGGACGTAAGCCTTCTGTGCAGCAACGAGGACAATCCTCGGTTTTACAGACTTAGTCTACAAAGTTTGCTACTATCAACTTTCAACTAAATTTTCTCTAGGAACATATAAAAAACAGTAGAGCTATAGCGCAAGCTACATCGTAATTCGCAAAGACCATTAGACTATGTTCATGACAATTAGTTCAATTAATCATATTACTTAAGAACTCCCACTCAAAAAGTACATATCTCTTGTCATTTGAGTGGTACATGATCCAAATCCACTATCTCAAGTCCGATCATCACGTGAGTCGAGAATAGTTTCAGTGGTAAGCATCTCTATGCTAATCATATCAACTATACGATTCATGCTCGACCTTTCGGTCTCATGTGTTCCGAGGCCATGTCTGCACATGCTAGGCTCGTCAAGCTTAACCCGAGTGTTCAGCGTGCGCAACTGTTTTGCACCCGTTGTATGTGAACGTTGAGTCTATCACACCCGATCATCACGTGGTGTCTCGAAACGACGAACTGTAGCAACGGTGCACAGTCGGGGAGAACACAATTTCGTCTTGAAATTTTAGTGAGAGATCACCTCATAATGCTACCGTCGTTCTAAGCAAAATAAGGTGCATAAAAGGATTAACATCACATGCAATTCATAAGTGACATGATATGGCCATCTTCACATGCTTCTTGATCTCCATCACCAAAGCACCGGCACGATCTTCTTGTCACCGGCGTCACACCATGATCTCCATCATCATGATCTCCATCAACGTGTCGCCATCGGGGTTGTCGTGCTACTCATGCTATTACTACTAAAGCTATGTCCTAGCAAAATAGTAAAGCATCTGCAAGCACAAACGTTAGTTATAAAGACAACCCTATGGCTCCTGCCGGTTGCCGTACCATCGACGTGCAAGTCGATATTATCTATTACAACATGATCATCTCATACATCCAATATATCACATCACATCGTTGGCCATATCACATCACAAGCATACCCTGCAAAAACAAGTTAGACGCCCTCTAATTTTGTTGTTGCATGTTTTACGTGGTGACCAAGGGTATCTAGTAGGATCGCATCTTACTTACGCAAACACCACAACGGATATATATGAGTTGATATTTAACCTCATCCAAGGACCTCCTCGGTCAAATCCGATTCAACTAAAGTTGGAGAAACCGTCACTTGCCAGTCATCTTTGAGCAAAGGGGGTTACTCGTAACGATGAAACCAGTCTCTCGTAGGCGTACGAGTAATGTCGGTCCAAGCCGCTTTAATCCAACAATACCGCGGAATCAAGAAAAGACTAAGGAGGGCAGCAAAACGCACATCACCGCCCACAAAAACTTTTGTGTTCTACTCGAGAAGACATCTACGCATGAACCTAGCTCTGATACCACTGATGGGGAACGTCGCATGGGAAACAAAAATTTTCCTACGCGCACGAAGACCTATCATGGTGATGTCCATCTACGAGAGGGGATGAGTGATCTACGTACCCTCGTAGACCGTACAGCAGAAGTGTTAGAGAACGCGGTTGATGCAGTGGAACGTCCTCACGTCCCTCGATCCACCCCGCGAACAATCCCGCGATCAGTCCCACGATCTAGTACCGAACGGACGGCACCTCCGCGTTCAACACACATACAGCTCGAGGATGATCTCGGCCTTCTTGATCCAGCAAGAGAGACGGAGAGGTAGAAGAGTTCTCCGGCAGCGTGACGGCGCTCCGGAGGTTGGTGATGACCTTGTCTCAGCAGGGCTCCGCCCGAGCTCCGCAGAAACGCGATCTAGAGGAAAAACCGTGGAGGTATGTGGTCGGGCTGCCGTGGAAAAGTCGTCTCAAATCAGCCCTAAAACCTCCGTATATATAGGTGGGAGGGAGGGGGCCTTGCCTTGGGGCTCAAGGAGCCCCAAGGGGGTCGGCCGAGTCCAAGGGGGAGGACTCTCCCCCCCCCCCAAACCGAGTTGGACTAGGTTTGGTGGGAGGGAGTCCCCCTTCCTTCCCACCTCCTCCTTTTTTTTTCTTTCTCTCTTGATTTTCTTCTCCTTGGCGCATAGGGCACTTGTGGGCTGTCCCACCAGCCCACTAAGGGCTGGTGTGTCTCCCCCAAGGCCTATGGGCTTCCCCGGGGTGGGTTGCCCCCCCCCCGGTGAACTCCCGGAACCCATTCGTCATTCCCGGTACATTCCCGGTAACTCCGAAAACCTTCCGGTAATCAAATGAGGTCATCCTATATATCAATCTTCGTTTCCGGACCATTCCGGAAACCCTCGTGACGTCCGTGATCTCATCCGGGACTCCGAACAACATTCGGTAACCAACCATATAACTCATATACGCATAAAACAACGTCGAACCTTAAGTGTGCAGACCCTGCGGGTTCGAGAACTATGTAGACATGACCCGAGAGACTCCTCGGTCAATATCCAATAGCGGGACCTGGATGCCCATATTGGATCCTACATATTCTACGAAGATCTTATCGTTTGAACCTCAGTGCCAAGGATTCATATAATCCCGTATGTCATTCCCTTTGTCCTTCGGTATGTTACTTGCCCGAGATTCGATCGTCAGTATCCGTATACCTATTTCAATCTCGTTTACCGGCAAATCTCTTTACTCGTTTCGTAATACAAGATCCCGCAACTTACACTAAGTCACATTGCTTGCAAGGCTTGTGTGTGATGTTGCATTACCGAGTGGGCCCCGAGATACCTCTCCGTCACACGGAGTGACAAATCCCAGTCTCGAACCATACTAACTCAACGAACACCTTTGGAGATACCTGTAGAGCATCTTTATAGTCACCCACTTACGTTGCGACGTTTGATACACACAAAGCATTCCTCCGGTGTCCGTGAGTTATATGATCTCATGGTCATAGGAACAAATACTTGACACGCAGAAAACAGTAGCAACAAAATGACACGATCAACATGCTACGTCTATTAGTTTGGGTCTAGTCCATCACATGATTCTCCTAATTATTTGATCCCGTTATCAAGTGACAACAGTTGCCTATGGCCAGGAAACCTTGACCATCTTTGATCAACGAGCTAGTCAACTAGAGGCTTACTAGGGACAGTGTTTTGTCTATGTATCCACACAAGTATTGTGTTTCCAATCAATACAATTATAGCATGGATAATAAACGATTATCATGAACTAAGAAATATAATAATAACTAATTTATTATTGCCTCTAGGGCATATTTCCAACAGATCGGGTGTGATAGACTCAACGTTCACATACAACGGGTGCAAAACAGTTGCACATGCGGAACACTCGGGTTAAGCTTGACGAGCCTAGCATGTGCAGACATGGCCTCGGAACACATGATACCGAAAGGTCGATCATGAATCATATAGTTGATATGATTAGCATACGGATGCTTACCACTGAAACTATAGTCAACTCACGTGATGATCGGACTTGAGCTAGTGTAAGTGGGTTATGAACCACTCAAATGACTAGAGAGATGTACTTTTTGAGTGGGAGTTTAGCAAGTAATGTGATTAAGTTAAACTCTAATTATCTTGAACATAGTCTAAGTCCACTTTGAATATATTTGTGTTGTAGATCATGGCTCACGCGACAGTCACCCTGAATTTTAATACGTTCCTAGAGAAAGCTAAGTTGAAAGATGATGGAAGCAACTTTGTAGACTGGGCTCGTAATCTTAAGTTGATCCTACAAGTTGGGAAGAAGGATTATGTCCTTAATGCTGTGCTAGGAGATGAACCACCCGCTACGGCTGACCAGGATGCTAAGAACACTTGGTTAACACGTAAGGAGGACTACTCAGTAGTTCAATGTGCAGTCTTGTATGGCTTAGAACCGGGACTTCAACGTCGCTTTGAGCGTCATGGAGCATATGAGATGTTCCAGGAGTTGAAGTTTATCTTTCAGAAGAACGCCCGGATCGAGAGGTATGAGACATTCGATAATTTCTATGCTTGCAAGATGGAGGAGAATTCGTCTGTCAGTGAACATGTGCTCAAAATGTCTGGGTACTCAAACCGTCTAGCTGAGCTGGGGATTGAACTCCCGCAAGAGGCTATCACTGACAGAATTCTTCAATCACTGCCGCCAAGCTATAAGGGCTTTGTGTTGAACTACAACATGCAAGGGATGAACAAGTCACCCGGCGAGTTGTTTGCGATGCTGAAAGTCGCAGAGTCTGAACTCCGTAAAGAGCATCAAGTGTTGATGGTGAATAAGACCACTAGTTTCAAGAGAAACGGCAAAGGCAAGAAGGGCAATTCAAAGAAGAGCGGCAAGCCTGTTGCCAATCCGACGAAGAAACCCAAAGCTGGACCTAAGCCTAAAACAGAGTGCTACTATTGCAAGGGTATGGGTCACTGGAAGCGCAACTGCCCCAAGTATCTGGCTGATAAGAAGGCGGCCAAAGAAAAATCAGGTATATTTGATGTACATGTTATTGATGTGCACTTAACCGGCTCTCGTAGTAGTGCATGGGTAGTCGATACCGGTTATGTTGCTCATATTTGCAACTCGAAACAGGAACTGCGAAATAGGCGAAGGCTGGCGAAAGATGAAGTGACGATGCGCGTAGGAAACGGTTCCAAGGTTGATGCAATCGCCGTCGGCACAGTTTCACTTCAGTTACCATCGGGATTAGTTATGAACATTGATAATTGTTATTTAGTGCCTGCGTTGAGCATGAACATTATATCTGGATCTTGTTTATTGCGAGACGGTTACTCTTTTAAGTCAGAGAATAATGGTTGTTCTATTTCTATGAGTAACATCTTTTATGGTCATGCACCCAATGTGAGAGGATTGTTCATATTGAATCTTGATAGTGATACACATATACATAACATTGAGACCAAAAGAGTTAGAGTTAACAATGATAGCGCCATGTTTTTGTGGCACTGCCGCTTAGGTCATATTGGTGTAAAGCGCATTAAGAAACTCCATACCGATGGACTTTTGGAGTCACTTGAGTTTGATTCACTTGACACGTGCGAACCATGCCTCATGGGCAAGATGACTAAAACTCCGTTCTCCGGAACAATGGAGCGTGCCAGTGACTTATTGGAAATCGTACATACCGATGTGTGCGGTCCGATGAGCGTGGAGGCACGCGGCGGATATCGTTATTTTCTCACCTTCACTGACGATTTGAGTAGATATGGTTATGTCTACTTAATGAAGCACAAGTTTGAAACATTTGAAAAGTTCAAGCAATTTCAGAGTGAAGTTGAAAATCATCATAACAAGAAGATCAAGTTCCTACGGTCTGATCGTGGGGGTGAATATCTGAGTTTCGAGTTTGGTGCTCACTTAAGACAATGTGGAATTGTTTCACAGTTGACACCGCCTGGAACACTACAGCGTAATGGTGTGTCCGAACGTCGTAATCGTACTTTATTAGAGATGGTGCGATCTATGATGTCTCTTACCGATTTGCCGTTATCGTTTTGGGGTTCTGCATTAGACACAGCTGCATTCACTTTAAATAGGGCACCATCAAAATCAGATGAGACGACACCATACGAACTCTGGTATGGCAAAAGGCCAAGGTTGTCGTTTCTTAAAGTTTGGGGATGTGATGCTTATGTCAAAAAGCTTCAGCCTGAAAAGCTGGAACCCAAAGCGGAAAAGTGCATCTTCATAAGTTACCCAAAAGAGACAGTTGGGTACACCTTCTATCTCAAATCCGAGGGCAAAGTGTTTGTTGCTAAAAACAGAGCTTTTCTCGAGAAGGAGTTTCTCTCGAGAGAATTGAGTGGGAGGAAGATAGAACTTGATGAGGTTGTCGAACCTCTCATCCCTCTGGATGGTGGCGCAGGGCAAGGGGAAACCCATGTCGTTGCGACGCCGGTTGAGGAGGAAGTTAATGATGATCATCATGAAACTCCGGTTCAAGTTCCTATCGAACCACGCAGGTCGATGAGACCACGTGCTTCTCCAGAGTGGTACGGTAATCCCGTTTTGTCAATCATGTTGTTAGACAACAATGAACCTGCAAATTGTGAACAAGCAATGGTGGGCCCAGATTCCAACAAATGGCTGGAGGCCATGAAGTCCGAGATAGGATCCATGTATGAAAACGAAGTGTGGACTTTGGAAGTACTACCTGAGGGCCGCAAGGCTATTCAGAACAAATGGATCTTTAAGAAGAAGACGGACGCTGACGGCAATGTGACCGTTTATAAAGCTCGACTTGTGGCAAAAGGTTTTTCACAAGTTCAAGGAGTTGACTACGATGAGACATTCTCACCCGTAGCGATGCTTAAGTACGTCAGAATCATGTTAGCAATAGATGCATTTTTCGATTATGAAATCTGGCAGATGGATGTCAAAATGGCGTTCCTTAACGGTTTCCTTAAGGAAGAGTTGTATATGATGCAACCCGAAGGTTTTGTCGATCCTAAGAATGCTAACAAGGTGTGCAAGCTCCAGCGATCCATTTATGGACTGGTGCAAGCATCTCGGAGTTGGAACAAGCGCTTTGATGAGGTGATCAAAGCATTTGGGTTTATACAAGTGGTTGGAGAATCTTGTATTTACAAGAAAGTGTGTGGGAGCTCTGTGGCGTTTCTAATATTATATGTGGATGACATATTGCTGATTGGAAACAACGTAGAGTTTTGGGAGAGCATAAAGGATTACTTGAATAAAAGTTTCTCTATGAAGGACCTAGGAGAAGCTGCTTACATTCTAGGCATTAAGATCTACAGGGATAGATCGAAACGCCTGATAGGACTTTCACAAAGCACATACCTTGATAAAGTTTTGAAAAGGTTCAAAATGGAACAGTCCAAGAAAGGGTTCTTGCCAGTTTTACAAGGTACGAGATTGAGTAAGACTCAGTGCCCAGCAACTGATAAAGATAGAGAGCATATGAGCACCGTCCCCTATGCTTCAGCCATAGGATCTATCATGTATGCAATGATGTGCACTAGACCGGACGTTAGCCTAGCCATAAGTATGGCAGGCAGGTTCCAGAGTAATCCAGGAGTGGATCACTGGACGGCGGTCAAGAATATCCTGAAGTACCTGAAAAGGACCAAGGAGATGTTTCTCGTGTATGGAGGTGACGAAGAGCTCGCCGTAAAGGGTTACGTCGATGCAAGCTTTGACACAGATCCGGACGACTCTAAGTCGCAGACCGGATACGTATTTATTCTTAATGGGGGTGCGGTAAGCTGGTGCAGTTCCAAACAAAGCGTCGTAGCTGATTCTACATGTGAAGCGGAGTACATGGCTGCCTCGGAGGCGGCTAAGGAGGGTGTCTGGATGAAGGAGTTCATGACGGATCTTGGAGTGGTGCCAAGCGCACTGAATCCAATAACCTTGTTCTGTGACAACACGGGTGCCATTGCCTTAGCAAAGGAACCACGGTTTCACAAGAAGACCAGACACATCAAACGACGCTTCAACCTCATCCGCGACTACGTCGAAGGGGAGGACGTAAATATATGCAAAGTGCACACGGATCTGAATGTAGCAGATTCGCTCACTAAACCTCTTCCACGGGCAAAGCATGATCAACACCAGAACTGTATGGGTGTTAGATTTATTACAATGTAATTTGCATGATGATGTGAGGGCTAGATTATTGACTCTAGTGCAAGTGGGAGACTGTTGGAATTATGCCCTAGAGGCAATAATAAATATAGTTATTATTATAATTCCTGTATCAAGATAATCATTTATTATCCATGCTATAATTGTATTGAATGAAGACTTATATACATGTGTGGATACATAGACAAAACACTGTCCCTATCAAGCCTCTAGTTGGCTAGCCAGTTGATCAAAGATAGTCAGGGTCTTCTGATTATATACAAGGTGTTGTTGCTTGATAACTGGATCACGTCATTAAAAGAATCACGTGATGGACTAGACCCAAACTAATAGACGTAGCATGTTGATCGTGTCATTTTGTTGCTACTGTTTTCTGCGTGTCAAGTATTTGTTCCTATGACCATGAGATCATATAACTCACTGACACCGGAGGAATGCTTTGTGTGTATCAAACGTCGCAACGTAACTGGGTGACTATAAAGATGCTCTACAGGTATCTCCGAAGGTGTTCGTTGAGTTAGTATGGATCGAGACTGGGATTTGTCACTCCGTGTGACGGAGAGGTATCTCGGGGCCCACTCGGTAATACAACATCACACACAAGCCTTGCAAGCAATGTGACTTAGTGTAAGTTGCGGGATCTTGTATTACGGAACGAGTAAAGAGACTTGCCGGTAAACAAGTTTGAAATAGGTATGCGGATACTGACGATCGAATCTCGGGCAAGTAACATACCGAAGGACAAAGGGAATGACATACGGGATTATATGAATCCTTGGCACTGAGGTTCAAACGATAAGATCTTCGTAGAATATGTGGGATCCAATATGGGCATCCAGGTCCCGCTATTGGATATTGACCGAGGAGTCACTCGGGTCATGTCTACATAGTTCTCAAACCCGCAAGGTCTGCACACTTAAGGTTCGACGTTGTTTTATGCGTATTTGAGTTATATGGTTGGTTACCGAATGTTGTTCGGAGTCCCGGATGAGATCACGGACGTCACGAGGGTTTCCGGAATGGTCCGGAAACGAAGATTGATATATAGGATGATCTCATTTGATTACCGAAAGGTTTTCGGAGTTACCGGGAATGTACCGGGAATGACGAATGGGTCTGGGTGTTCACCGGGGGGGGGGGGGGCAACCCACCCCGGGTAAGCCCATAGGCCTTGGGGGTGGCGCACCAGCCCTTGGTGGGCTGGTGGGACAGTCCAAGAGGGCCCTATGCGCCAAGGATAGAAAATCAAAGAGAAAAGAAAAAAAAAAGAGGTGGGAAAGGAGAACTCATCTACCTCTCCGTCTCTCTTGCTGGATCACGCTGCCGTGATCAAATCACCACCAACCTCCGGAACCGTCCCGCGATCCGTCCCACGATCCATCCCACGATCTAGTGCCGAACGGACGGCACATCCGCGTTCAGCACACGTACAGCTCGACGATGATATCGGTCTTCTTGATCCAGCAAGAGAAACGGAGTGGTAGATGAGTTCTCCGGCAGCGTGACGGCGCTCCGGAGGTTGGTGGTGATCTAATCTCAGCAGGGCTCCGCCCGAGCTCCGCAGAAACGTGATCTAGAGGAAAAACCATGGAGGTATGTGGTCGGGCTACCGTGGCAAAAGGTTTCTCAAATCAGCCCTAAAACCCCACTATATACAAGAGGAGGGGAGGCTTGCCTTGAGGCTCAAGGAGCCCCAAGGGCTGCGCCACCAAGGGAGGAGGAGTCCTCCTCCAATCCTAGTCCAACTAGGATTGGAAGTTGGAGTCCTTCTCTCCTTTCCCACCTCCTTTTTTTCCTTTCTCTTTGATTTTCTATCTGTGGCGCATAGGGCCTTTTTGGGCTGTCCCACCAGCCCACCAAGGGCTGGTGCGCCACCCCCAAGGCCTATGGGCTTCCCCGGGGTGGGCTGCCCCCCCCCCCCCGGTGAACATCCGGAACCCATTCGTCATTCCCGGTAACTCCGAAAACCTTCCGGTAATCAAATGAGGTCATCCTATATATCAATCTTCATTTCCGGACCATTCCGGAAACCCTCGTGACATCCGTGATCTCATCCGGGACTCCGAACAACATTCGGTAACCAACCATATAACTCAAATACGCATAAAACAACGTCGAACCTTAAGTGTGCAGACCCTGCGGGTTCGAGAACTATGTAGACATGACCTGAGTGACTCCTCGGTCAATATCCAATAGCGGGACCTGGATGCCCATATTGGATCCTACATATTCTACGAAGATCTTATCGTTTGAACCTCAGTGCCAAGGATTCATATAATCCCGTATGTCATTCCCTTTGTCCTTCGGTATGTTACTTGCCCGAGATTCGATCTTCAGTATCCGCATACCTATTTCAATCTCGTTTACCGGCAAGTCTCTTTACTCGTTCCGTAATACAAGATCCCGCAACTTACACTAAGTCACATTGCTTCCAAGGCTTGTGTGTGATGTTGTATTACGGAGTGGGCCCCGAGATACCTCTCCGTCACACGGAGTGACAAATCCCAGTCTCGACCCATACTAACTCAACGAACACCTTCGGAGACACCTGTAGAGCATCTTTATAGTCACTCAGTTACGTTGCGACGTTTGATACACACAAAGCATTCCTCCGGTGTCAGTGAGTTATATGATCTCATGGTCATAGGAACAAATACTTGACACGCAGAAAACAGTAGCAACAAAATGACACGATCAACATGCTACGTCTATTAGTTTGGGTCTAGTCCATCACATGATTCTCCTAATGATGTGATCCCGTTATCAAGTGACAACACTTGCGTATGGTCAGGAAACCTTGACCATCTTTGATCAACGAGCTAGTCAACTAGAGGCTTACTAGGGACAGTGTTTTGTCTATGTATCCACACATGCACTGTGTTTCCAATCAATACAATTATAGCATGGATAATAAACGATTATCATGAACAAAGAAATATAATAATAACTAATTTATTATTGCGTCTAGGGCATATATCCAACAGACCCACCACTCCAAACGGTACCCTGAGAACGAAGTTCTCAACTTCAAGCAGATTGAGGAAGAAAGTTTAAAGGATGCTTGGTACATGATTTGCAATGCTCAAAGTAGATCTACTCGTAAGCAATCCACTACCGTTCTTCTTCGCAGTTTTTATGTTGGAATCTCTTCTCGGAATAAGTATATTCTTGATACCATTGTAGGCGGAATTTTTTTGGGGAGCCATACTGTTGACTCCTATGGAGCTATCATGAATTTGGTAGGCTCACCCCCGCTCATAGTTAATCGGACTACCTTGACCTTGGAACACGTGATGCAAAGGCTTGACGCTATTGAAAACAAAATTGCCACAATTGAACTTATTGAGGGTCTGGACAGAAAGATCCACAATCAAATTACTCAGTACGGATCCAAAGTGGGAATGGTCTTGAAAAACTTAAGGGAGAAGGAACCTATAGTTAATGATTCCTTTAGAATTGGCAAACTAGAAGATGTCATAACCAACTTGGGTTCCGCTTTTGCCGCTGTGCAAAATACCCCAAATCTCACTCTGAAAAAGATCGTCAAGTCTGTTTTTGTTCCTAAAGCTAGTGGTGAGTCATCCAATAAAGATGAAGATCTTAAGATGATAAATGATCACGCTACTTATCGTTTGAGCACCAAAGATGACTATACGTGATTCCATCACCTTTTGCCTAGCTAAGGGCGTTAAACAATAGCGCTTGTTGGGAGGCAACCCAACGAATCTATCCTTTTTATTTCTATTTTGTGTTTTCCACACTTTCATAATTCTGTTATGATTGTGTTTTTTGTGTTTCTTTTTGCGTTTGTGCCAAGCAAAACCGTTATGATTAGTCTTGGGGATGATCGTTTGGTCATGCTGGAAAAGGCAGAAACTTTCTGCTCACGAAAAGAATTTTCTTTTTTTTCTGTCAGAGATTTTGAGTTGATTCTTTTTTATGTTGATTTCTACGCAAATTATTCAGACTGTCGTAATTTTTCAGAATTTTGAAAGTACTAGAAGTATACGAGGTATACAGATTGCTGCAGACTGGTCTGCTGTTAACAGATTCTGTTTTTGTTGAGTTGGTTGCTTATTTTGATGAAACTATGTATAGTATCGGGGGGTATTAGCCATGGAATATTGAAAATACAGTAACCCAACATCAACATGAGTAGAATTTAAGTTTGCTACACTACCTAAGGAAGTGGTGGTTTGCTTTCTTATACTAACGTTATCACGAGTTTCTGTTTAAGTTTCGTGTTGTGAAGTTTTCAAGTTTTCGGTGAAGTTCTTATGGAAAAAAATATAAATAGTTGCAAGAGCTCAAGCTTGGGGATTCCCAAGGCACCCCAAGATGATTCAAGGATGCCATAAAAGCCTAAGCTTGGGGATGCCCCGGGAAGGCATCCCCTCTTTTGTCTTCAATCCATCGGTAACGTTACTTGGGGCTATATTTTTATTCACCACATGCTATGTGTTTTGCTTGGAGCGTCTTGTATCGTAGGAGTATTTTATTTTTGTTGTGTCACAATCATCCTTGCTGCACACCTAGATAGATAGACATGCACTCACCATGATTTTTTCGAGCTTCACTTATATCCTTTGGTAGACAATTCAGCTCACATGTGCTTCACTTATATATTTTTAGCTAGTTGATTTTGCTCTGTGTGCTTCACTTATATCTTTTAGAGCACGGCGGTGCATGGCTTGGTAGTTGATCTATGCTACGAAAGTAGTCTCAAAAAGGGTAGTTATCCAAACGGATGTGAAAACCTCCATCTCCATGTGCATTGAATAGTTAGAGAAGTTTGATTCATCTCAATCAATTTTGAGTTGTGGTTGTGGTAATATTGAAGTTATATTAGTAAGGTGTTGTGGATCTAGAAATACTTGTGTTGAAGTTAGTGATTCCCGTAGCATGCACGTATGGTGAACCGCTATGTGATGAAGTATGAGCATGATTAGTCTATTGATTGTCATCCTTTGTGTGGCGGTCGGGATCGCGCGATGGTTTATACCTACCAACCCTTCCCCTAGGAGTATGCGTTGAATGCTTTGTTTCGATTATTACTAAAACTTTTTGCAACAAGTATATGAGTTCTTCATGACTAATGTTGAGTCCATGGTTTAGATGCACTTTCACCTTTCACCATCACTATCTTCTTTAGTGCCATGCAACTTTTGCCGGTGCACAAAACCCACCATTAGCCTCCCTCAAAACAGCCACCATACCTACCTACTATGGCTTTTTCAAAGTCATTCCAAGATATATTGCCATGCAAGTACCATCATGACATGTGCCACCACTTGTACATTGCCATTGCATGATCGTAAGATAGCTAGCATGATGTTTCCATTAATGTCTATGCCATGCTAGATCATTGTCACGGTACACTACCGAAGGCATTCTATATAGAGTCATAATTGTTCTAAGTTTTGAGTTGTAAGTGTGATGATCATCATTGATGGAGCATTGTCCCATGTGAGGAAATAAAAGAGGCCAGCGAAGCCCATATACAAAAAGAGGCCAAAGATGCAAGTCTGGATGTGAAGATCCATCTCCTGTGAAAGGATTAGCCAGCAATATCTCAAGCATACCCAAAGGAATTTCATAAAAGATATTTTCAGTAGGTACCTCAGGCTGAGGAGAAACTCCTCGTGCTTCCGTTCGTGGTGAAGATACCCCGAACAAACTCCTCAAAGAAACAGTTTCCATAGTGACAAGTGACAATAAATTTCAGCACAATATATAAATGTTTCCTTACCAATTTCCACTTACCAAAGGCGCTTGGCTCCCCGGCAACGGCGCCAGAAAAGAGTATTGATGACCCACAAGTATAGGGTATCAATCGTAGTCCTTTCGATAAGTAAGAGTGTCGAACCCAACGAGGAGCAGAAGGCTCTGATAAACGGATTTCAGCAAGGTAATAACTGCAAGCACTGAAAGTAGCGGTAACAAGTGATTGTGTAGCGAGGTGAAACGTAGCAAGCAAAGAGTAACAAGTAACAAGTAGCAGCAACGGTGCAGCAAGTGGCCCAATCCCTTTTGTAGCAAGGGACAAGCCTGAACAATGTCTTATAGGAGGAAAAATGCTCCCGAGGACACACGGGAATTTTTGTCATGCTAGTTTCATCATGTTTATATGATTCACGTTCGTTACTTTGATAGTTTGATATGTGGGTGGACCGGAACTTGGGTACTGCCCTTACTTGGACAAGCATCTCACTTATGATTAACCTCTCTCGCAAGCATCCGCAACTACAAAAGAAGAATTAAGACAAAGTCTAACCATAGCATTAAACTAGTGGATCCAAATCAGCCCCTCACGAAGCAACGCATAGACTGGGGTTTAAGCTTCTGTCACTCCAGCAACCCATCATCTACTTACTACTTCCCAATGCCTTCCTCTAGGCCCAAATATGGTGAAGTGTTATGTAGTCGACATTCACATAACACCACTAGAGGAAAAACAACATACATCATATCAAAATACCGAACGAATATCAAATTCACATGACTATTATTAACATGACTTATCCCATGTCCTCAGGAACAAAAGTAACTACTCACAAGACATAATGATAATCATGACCAGAGGTCTAATGAATAGCATCAAGGATCTGAACATAAACTCTTCCACCAAGTAATCCAACTAGCATCAACTACAAAGAGTAATCAACACTACTAGCAACCTTACAAGTACTAATCGGAGTCGCGAGACGAAGATTGGTTACAAGACATGAACTAGGGATTGGAGAGGAGATGGTGCTGATGAAGATGTTGATGAAGATGCCTCCCCTCCGATGAGAGGAGTGTTGGTGATGACGATGGCGACGATTTCCCCCTCCGGGAGGGAAGTTTCCCCGGCACGATCGTCCTGCCGGAGCTCTAGATTGGATCTGCTCAAGTTCCGCCTCGTGGCGGCGGCGAAACCACGAAAAAGCTCCCTATTGATTTTTTCTAGACCAAAACCCTTCATATAGCAAAAGAGGGGGGCTAGTGGGCCGTCAGGCAGCCCACAAGCCTGCCCTGTGCCACCAGGGGGGGTGCTGGCGGTGGGCAAGCTTGGGGAGCCCTGGTGGCCCCCCTCCGGTAGTTCTTTCGCCCAGTATTTTTAATATAATCCAGAAAAAATCCACGTAACTTTTCAGGGAATTTGGAGATGTGCAGAATAGTGGACTAGGATTTGCTCCTTTTCCAGTCTAGAATTCCAGCTGCCTGAATTCTCCCTCTTCAAATAAACCTTGCAAAATAAGAGAGAAAAGGCATAAATATGGCACCACAAGTAATATAATAGCCCAAAAAGCAATAAATATCAACATGAAAGCATGATGCAAAATGGACGTATCACTCTTCCATCCGTGAAGAGCACCGCACTCTTGTGAGTGCGGTTCTTAAAATCATTGATCTATTGACAACACATTGAAAGAGGCTTTCGACGGCCTGTTGACATTCTTCAAGGTAAACCACAAGCTCTTTTTACTATGCTTTTTATGGGTTTATAAGAAATCCCTATATTCCGTCTCATCACCCGCATGGCTTGGCTAGGCTGGGCCTGCAGTGCCCGATGTGTGGCGGCCCTGCTCCTAGCCCCGAGGCGTTGCGGCATTCCGTTCGACGTCTACTGTCTGGCTCCCCGGGCCCGGCACACAACACACGGACCCGACTCCCAAGCACAACCGACAAGGACTCTGGGGGACAAGCCGACAAGTGATACGTCTCAAACGTATCGACTTTTTCAAACACTTTTGCTATTGTTTTGGCCTCATTCTTGCATGGTTTGAATGAAACTAACCCGGACTGACGCTGTTTTCAGCAGAGCTGCCTGTATGGTTTTCGTTTCCTTGTGTGCAGGAAAATGGATATTTAGACATCCCGGAAAATTCCCATAAAAAATAGAGAAAATCTACGTACCGGGAGGGACCATGGGCCAGAAGATGAGCCAGAGGGGAGCCACAGGGTCCCCAGGCGACTTGCTGGCGCGGCCTGCCCACTGGTCGCGCCGGGAGGCCGCCTGGGCTGGGGCCACCCCCTCTGGTGCCCTACTTTGGCTCCTATTTTTACCCGTGACGAGAAAATCCCAGAATAGAAGTCATTTTGCAAATTCTCGAGGCGGAGCCGCCGCCACCCTCGGTTCTTCTTCAGGATAGCTAATCTGGAGGCTCGTTTGGCCTCCGGAGAGGGGAAATCATCGCCATCGTCATCACCATCACCACTCCATCATCCTTCCGTGGCTTCTCCCATCATGTGTGATTAATTCCCTACTGTAGGTAAAGGGGATGAGAGAGGTTGGATGAGTTAGATCATGTAATAGTTCGTCGGATTGTTGGGGGCATGTTGTCTATCATCTACTATGGTGTTTATCATCTTTGCTACTACTTATTACTCTTAATGCTTGTCACTTTGGGCCCGAGTGCCATGATTTCAGATCTGAATAGCTTATGTTTTCATGAATATATTTGTGTTCTAGATCCTATCTATGAGTAGTATGCACCTATTATACTCCAGAACCGGCGATCCCAATGGTGACAGCTTGGGACACAAAAGGGGATGGGTTATAGTTTGAGGATTCCATGTATCCATTGATTGTTAATGCTTTGTTCTGGTGCTCTTTGACATGAGCACCTTAATCTCCATAAGTTCCTTTTGCCCCCCTTGATAGCGGGATGGTAGGACAAAAGATGTTGTGCAAGTTCTTATTGCAAGCACGCACGACTACCTCAGGATACATGCCTAATGTTTGATATATGCCTAGATGATCATTACTTTTCTATGTGCATTGCCCCAAGTTAAATACATGATATCTCTCATCCATGACCAACCATCCATCTACTTAGCCTATAGTGTTTTAATCCTGTTGGTCATAAATAGCTTTACTTTCGCCGTTTTACTTTTGTTACTTTGCCACTATTATTTCCGTTGCCACCATCATTTCCATATCACCGTTGCTACTAATATTTCATTGCCAAGCAAGTATGTTTCAGGTGCGGTTGAATTGACAACTCAACTGTTAAAGCTTATAAATATTCTTTGGCTCCCCTTGTGTCGAATCAATAAATTGGGTTAACTTATACGCTTGTGGGTTATCAAGACCTTTTTCTGGCGCCGTTGCCGGGGAGCATAGCTTTATTTATAAGTCTACTTGGAGTTATTTTGCTTCTGTGATTTATTCACTATGGGTAAGAAAGGAGACCCCAAGGTTCCAATTTTACCATCCACTACGAGAAAAGGTACCGTTCTCAGCAGTAGCATTACGCTTGATTCACCTTCTGTTATAAGTAAGTTTGCTTCACCACCACCACATGATGCTTCTACCGAGTCTGTTACTATGCCTGATATTGTTGATGATGCGTCCACTACTATTGATGAGCCTGGTTTACTTGGTTATTTTATCGAGTCTCAGATTGCTAAGGCTGCTAAGCAGTCTGGAATTGAACTTCCTGTTACACGCTACCCCATTGGTAGATCTTTTGGTTATCCAGACTTGAGTGGTCTCAAGGAAAGAATTCTTGATGATGATTATATTGAACTTGATGATGATTTATGCAGGGAACTTACAAAGTGTGCTGACTCTGACCCTGCTTCTGTTAAGAAGTTGCTTGAAAAGCATTCTATGAAGAACAAGTTTACTCCTGATCCTAAGTTTGCTTCATCTCCTATTTGCATTGAGGATGCTGATTTTGATTTCTCTCTTGATCTTTCACTTATATCCACAGTTGAAGCTGACCCTTTTTATGGAAAAGAAGATGACGATGCTATTGCACACCTTACCAAACTCATTGAGTTGGGTGGCTTATTCACTATAGAGGACAAGACGAGAAATTATTATGTTACTAAACTACTTCCTTTCTCTTTCAAGGAAGATGCTAAAGCATGGTATGATGCACTACCATGTGGTTCCATTAAGAGTCCTCAAGATTTAGCTCAATCTTTTGTTGCTAAATATTTTTCTGCTCATAAGCAACATGCTGCTTTACAAAGAATTTATAACTTTAAACAGTTACAGGATGAGCACCTCCCTAAAGCTTGGGAGAGGTATTGCACTTTGCTTAAGGCTAGACCGGTACATGGAATCCCTAATAATGAATTGCTTGATATATTTTATGCTGGCCTAACCGATGAATCTAGAACCTATCTGGATAGTTGTGTTGGTTGTGTTTGTAGGGAAAGAACACCGGACGATGCCGAAGAATTAATGGGCAAGATAGCTAAGAATCATGATGATTGGTTCGTTCCTGAACCACCTCCATCAGCCAAGAAGAGAGGTATGCTTTTCTTGAGCCCAGAAGTTATGCAAGAAGCCAAGAAGTCTATGAAAGAGAGAGGTATTAAAACTGAAGATGTGAAGAATCTAACTCCTATTGAGAAATTATGTGAGCCTACCACTCACCCACCTATGGTAGAGGTACACCCTCTTTTAGAATTTAATGCAAGTGACGTCCCTCATGGTAAGCCTCCTCGTCAATGTTTAGATGATCTTGATAATTTCATTGTCAAGCAAAATCACTTTCATGAGCGGATTCAAAGCCAATTGCATGCTAATTCCCTTTCTACCAAAAGTTTGCTTGATATTTTAAGTAGAACTGTTAATGATGTTAAAGGTCTTGTTAAGCATTTTATATAGTTCAAACTCAGCTTGAACAAATTTCTAATGTGCAAAAAGATTTGCTTGCTAACAATGCCAAACAATTTGATACGCAGGCATACGGTATAAAGACCCGAGGAGGTACACATACCCAGGACCACCTTTATTCGGAGGGGCATCCCAAGAGGATCGAGCAAGATTCTCAATTGCAGGAAGAAGACATTGTCAGCTTCCCGAAGAAGAAGAAAAAACACAAGGAGGCTGACAACTCCAATGATCCCATAACTGATGAAGAACCTACCGTCGATCCTAATAGTATATCTATTTCCGATGCTGAAACTGAAGATGGTGCTGAACCTGATAAAGATAATGAGAAGATTGATCCTCCTGAGATATGAGAAGAAGAAGCACCCGACAAGTGCAAGAGGTATACAAGAGAAGATTTTGTTGCAAGAAAACATGGGAAGGAAAGAGGGTACACAAATCAATGCCCTTTCCAGGTAAGTCCTTCAAAACTAAAGAAGAAGAGCATTACAATAAATTTTGTGAATAGATGAAACCTTTTTTTTCTTCAAATCCCTTTGATCGATGCTATTAAGTTGCCTCCGTACTCGAGGTATATGAAAGATATTGTCACTAATAAAAGAAAAGTTCATAATGAGGCAATATCTACTATGCTTGCTAATTACTCTTTTAGTGGCAAGATTCCTCAGAAACTTGGTGATCCAGGTATACCCACCATTCCTTGCTCCATAAAAAATAATTATGTCAGAAGTGCTTTGTGTGATCTTGGTGCAGGAGTGAGTGTTATGCCTTTTTCTCTCTACAAAAGGTTTTGTCTAGATAAACTAGTCCCTACAGATATCTCTCTTCAAATGGCTGATAAGTCAACATCCGTTACTGTAGGTATTTGTGAGGATGTTCCCGTTGAAGTTGCTAATTGCTTGATCCTTACTGACTTTGTTGTGATTGATATGCCCGAGGATGGGAGCATGTCTATTATTCTTGGTAGAACTTTTCTTAACACCATAGGTGCTATTATTGATTGTAATAAAGGAAAGGTGACCTTCAATGTTAATGAGAAGGAGCACATAGTATATTTTTCAAAGAAGATTGATAAAAGGCATGGCCTTAACTCTATTGAGAATATTGAGACTGTGAAGGTTGGAGAGTGGGATTGTCCTCTACATGTGCACCACAAATACAAAACTATTATGGTGGGGACAATATCTATTGAGATAAAGGTACCATGATTGCTTTATAAGAAGTGAAACTTTGTGCTCAAATATAACACCTATTTGGTAGTAAGACTTGATCAACCTTGCTAACAAATATGTTTTATATGAGTAAAAAGAGAAGCTTGTTATGTTTTCATTTCTTTTATCTTTCATCCTCCTTGTTGTACCAAAGTTTTATGTTTTTGAAGCATCATATGTTTAACCATTGTTTCGAGCTTACCGGAAGTTTTGCAGCTTTCAGGTTTCGAAAATATTTCAAAAGTGAAGTTGTCAGAAAAATTCCAGAAAATTTATAATAAAAATTTCCATCAAAAAAGAGACGGAGGGACACCTGGAGCCAGTCAGGGGGGCCACCCTCTGTCGAGGCGGCCAGCTGGCGCGACCTGACCCCTAGCCGCGCCCACAAGTCGCGTGCCCCCCTAGGCCCCTTTTCAGGTACTTCTTCCTCCCTTCTCTCTCTCACTCCAAAAATCCCGATTTTTCTCCTGGAGCTCGAGTTCTTGTTGTTCTTGGTGGCAAATTTCGATCTCTCTCTATAGCCCAGCATTTGCATTGAGAATTTGAGCATTTGCTCCCTGGTATGTGACTCCTCCACTCCTCCAATTAAAATTTTGATTGGTGGTCTTATTTGTGAGTATTTAGGAGCTCTTGGTGCTATTCATATGAGCTTGCATGCATGCTTAGAAATTTATTTGTGAAGTTTTGATGCAAGCTTATGCATGAAGGAAGTGAGCAGAATAGTTTGCTCCAGCTCATTTTTGCTTAAACCTCCATTTTTGTGTTGAACCAAATTTTTTAGAAATGAGCTTGTTTGGAAAAGAAAAAAGGATGGCTTGGGAAGAAGAGACCTGAGCCTACAGATAGACTAACTAGAGCTGCAGGTTCATCCTCTACTGTGAGGACAAGTTACAATGATGATATCATGCCGCCGGAGTTTTTCCACGAGACACACACGACACGTGCTATGGCATACCCGTGTTCGGATTTCCTTATGGAGGCAGGTATTAAGGATGAGTTTGGTAACCTCTGTGCATCTGCAGGTTTGACACATCTCGTAACAGGACGTGTGGAACAATATCCAAAACTCACCTACTATTTTGTTAACTGGTTTAGATATAATGATAAAACTTCCATGACTGAATTCATATTATATGAGGATGTGTTTACCATGTCTTTGGCAGAATTTTTGTGATATTATAGGTGTGCGGAATGTCGGGAAGATGACCAAAATGAACGTTCAGCCCTACGAGCTGAAATCCCTATTCGCTTCCCTTTGGAGTGAGGACCTGATACGTCTCAAACGTATCTATAATTTTTGATGGTTTCACGCTGTTATCTTGTCAACTTTGGATGTTTTGTTTACCTTTTATATTTTTTTGGGGACTAACTTATTAACTTAGTGCCAAGCGCCAGTTCCTGTTTTTTCTGTGTTTTTCACTCTTTTCAGATCAGATTTTGGAACGGAGTCCAAACGGAATAAAATCCCCAAAATGATTTTTTCCAGAACGGAAGAAGATCAGGAGGCTTAAGGGCCAAGCAAGTGGGCCCATAGGGAGCCCCCAAGCCCTGTTGCCCCGGCCAGGGGTGGAGGCCGCGGCAACCAAGCTTGGGGCCTCGCTGGCGCTCCCATGCCCTAGGTCTTTGGCCTATATATTCCCTAAAAATCCAGAAAAATCAGGGCGTCCACGAAAACACTTTTCCGCCGTCGCAAGCTTCCGTTTCCGCGAGATCTCATCTGGAGACCCTTCCCGGTGCCCTGCCGGAGGGGACTTTGGAGTTGGAGGGCTTCTTCATCAACATCATCGCCCCTCCAATGACTCGTGAGTAGTTCACTTCAGACCTACGGGTCCGTAGTTAGTAGCTAGATGGCTTCTTCTCTCTCTTGGATCTTCAATACAAAGTTCTCCATGATCTTCATGGAGATCTACCCGATGTAATGCTCTTTGGCGGTGTGTTTGTCGAGATCCGATGAATTGTGGATTTGTGATCAGATTATCTATGCTATATATTTGAGTCTTTGCTGATTTCTTATATGCATGATTTGATATCCTTGTAAGTCTCTCCGAGTCTTGGATTTTGTTTGGCCAACTAGATCTATGATTCTTGCAATGGGAGAAGTGCTTGGTTTTGGGTTCTTACCATGTGGTGACCTTTCCCAGTGACAGTAGGGGCAGCGAGGCACACATCGTGTAGTTGCCATCAAGGGTAACAAGGTGGGCTTTGTCGTAGATATGAGATTGTCCATCTACATCATGTCATCTTGCTTAAGGCGTTACTCTGTTCTTTTGGACTTAATACACTAGATGCATGCTGGATAGCGGTCGACGTGTGGAGTAATAGTAGTAGATGAAGAAAGTATCGGTCTAGTTGTTTTGGACGTGATGCCTATAGATATAATCATTGCCATAGATGACATCACGACTTTGCGTGGTTCTATCAATTGCTCGACAGTAATTCGTTCACCCACCGTCTACTTGCTTTCATGAGAGAAGCCACTAGTAAACACTACGGCCCCCGGGTCTATTCACACCTATCGTTTACACCTTCGCTTTTACTTTGCTTTGTTACTTTGTTGCTTTCAGTTTTCAGTTGGCAAACAATCTATAAGGGATTGACAACCCCTTCATAGCGTTGGGAGAAAGCCTTTTGTGTTTGTGCAGGCACTTGTGATACTCCTTCACTGGATCGATACCTTGGTTCTCAAAACTGAGGGAAATACTTACCACCGCTGTGCTACATCACCCTTTCCGTTTTGAGGGAACACCAACGCAAGGCTCCAAGGCCACGGAGAAATCCTTTGCATATTTGCCTAGGAAGTCCCTAAAGGCATAGCCGTAGCAGAAGGATTCCTGGTGCCGTTGCTGAGGAGAATCAAGACAAGAAGAGTCTCTCGTCAGCACGTGTTTTTGGCGCCGTTGCATCAGCAGGACCCACGAGAAATTCACCGGGGGAAGATCTCCAGCATCTTGTTTCCTCACATCAGGTATTTCGCATACTATATTGCTCGAGGGGTGTCACCTCGTGACAACACGAGCAACATTTCGGCTCCGGATCTCGCTATCTTGGCAGCCGCCCTTTTGGGAGATAACACATATAATATTGGTGCTTTGATTCCTCGTCGCCTCATCGTTAACAGCTGCAAAGGGCCTCACTTTGGTGGCATTTATACCACGCCTATCCTCGAGCACCTCGGGCGCACAGTGCGCACGAATGATACACCTTTTTCACTCATAAGCTTTGATCTTACCGCTATGAAGAGGCATGAGTTTGTTACAAGGACTTCCGAGTTTGGTAACCTTGTTTATATTATGAGGTTTGGTGAGCTTACTACTCGCGAGATCCGTCTTCCTGCACCACTTTTGTTTGATTACACTAGCAGGAACGGGTGGTCTTTCAGCTCGACTGAGTTGGACGAGTTCGTGATCCAGCAGCAGTTCCACAACCCCATGGAGGAGGTTGTTCTCGAGGAAGAAGAACCTTCTCCTTGGGAGGTCAGCCGATCATCAGTGTACGTGCCCGAGGCCTCGTATGATTCTTGGAGCCACGAGTACCACTCCGGAGCCGGAGGGATCTCCTAGAGCCCGCAGTAGCCGAGCTCAACTTAGGCCAAAAGCCTAAGCTTGGGGGAGTATGTATCTTTTCAAAGTTTTTGCCCGTTCTTCTTTGTTCTTTCTTTGCAAAAACAACAAAAAGATTTATCTTTTCTTTTGCTTTCGTTTAACCTTTATAAAACCCAAAACGATTTCTTTTCTCTCTTTAGTTTGCTTTGTTTGCAGAGTTCAGCTCACGTCCATGGTTGCAATTGCACTTGATTATATCTTTCTATGTTCGATCGTGGAAGTGACGATGCAATAATGATGAAGATCGATGGAAGGAATGCAACAAGGAAAACTGGTATGAACTCTATTTGTTTCTACTTTTGTACACATGCTTATACTTATGATATAGAGACCAGCTTGTAGCGACATAGTCCTATGATTACAATGTTTTCCCAGTAGTTCATACTTTCTTTGTGACTAGTCTCAAATAGCTGGAGTGCATAATGTGTTATTGAAATTTTTAGCATGCATTGTATTGTTCATGGTGTGGCATATTAGAGTGGTATTTCCCTTCAGAGAATTTTTGGATTGACTTGGCACATGCTTATACATGTTTATGATGAGAAGTCTATCAAGCCTTGATGATCTTTTTTTATTTCTAGTTATATCGCTTTCATGCCCGATTCAATGTTGCTTTGTCGCTCTGCATGATTATGACCGTTATTGCTCTCTAGTTGGTCGCTGCCCCGTCTTTTGCTAGCCTTTACCTGTACTAAGCGGACTGACTGCTTGTGCATCCAAAATCCTTGAAACCAGTTGCGCCATTAGAGTCCACCATACCTACCTATATGTGGTATTCATGTGCTGTTCTAAGTAAATTTGCATGTGCCGTACTCTAAATTTTCCAGCAAACATTTTGTTTTGTATGCCCGAATCGCTCATGTAGTGATTAGGGGCTATCAGTATCTTCCATGCTAAGTAGGTTATTATCAAGATATGTGTTGATTCACTATCACTCACGAGAAAGTGGCTGGTAATTAGGATTCCCAGTTCCATGCTCAAAGTCAAATCAAATTTAATGAAACAAAACTCCCCCAGGATTGTTGTTTGTATGGACGGTACCCGTGGATTCGGCCCGCCGTGAAGTGTGATCGATTGGTGGAGGGGGAGTAAAAACTTTACTATTCTGTTTGGGAACCGCCTATAATGTATTTAGCATGGAAGATATTGAAATCTCTTAGTTGTTACGTTGACAATGAAAGCATACCAACCAAAATTTTGTTTTATCTCTGTTTTAAAGCTCAAGCTTTGGCACCTCTGCAAATCAATGCTTCCCTCTGCGAAGGGCCTATCTATTTTACTTTTATGTTGAGTCATTCTCTTCTTATAAAAAGCACCAACTATAGAGAGCATAATTGTCATTTTGAGTGTAATGTGCATTGTCCCAAAGCACCACATTGTCTTCTGCGTGATTGTGATATTACTTATTCTGAAATATTTATTTCTAGTCTCCTTTAAAACTCCGAAGGAGCGTCTGCATTTATGTTTTGCTTCACTCATGGGGGCTAGTGAGATACCACTCTAGTATATCCAAGTCATGTGCATTGTGATCTCATTATGCTTTTCAGTTACACATTATTCATTCTTAGTTGTTTGAAACTCTTCACATGATCGAAGGATTGCTTCGTGCATTGTCTTTATAGCATTACTTCAATACTTGTTGGACTTGTTGGTAGTGCATGCTTATATACATCTGATGAAGCAAAAGAGTTTGTCAAGTTTTCTTTGTCGCGTTCAATTCATTGAACAGAATTTCTTGAGGACAAGCAATATGCTAAGCTTGGGGGAGTTGATACGTCTCAAACGTATCGACTTTTCCAAACACTTTTGCTATTGTTTTGGCCTCATTCTTGCATGATTTGAATGACTAACCCGGACTGACGCTGTTTTCAGCACAGCTGCCTGTATGGTTTTCTTGTGTGCAGGAAAAGGGATATTTACACGTCCCAGAAAATTCCCATAAAAAATAGAGAAAATTCACGCACCGGGAGGGACCATCGGCCAAAAGATGGGCCAGAAGATGGGCGAGAGGGGAGCCACAGGGCCCCCAGGCGACCTGCTGGCGCGACCTACCCCTGGCCGTGTCGGGAGGCCGCTTGGGCGAGGCCCACCCCCTCTGGTGCCCTACTTTGGCTCCTATTTTTACCCGTGGCAAGAAAAATCCCAGAACATAAGTCGTTTTTCAAGTTCTCGACGCGGAGTCGCCGCCACCCTCGGTTCTTCTTCACGAGAGCTAATCTGGAGGCTCTTTTGGCCTCCGGAGTGGGGAAATCATCGCCATCGTCATCACCATCACCACTCCATCATCCTTCCATGGCTTCTCCCATAATGTGTGAGTAATTCCCTGCTGTAGGTAAAGGGGGTGGGAGAGATTGGATGAGTTAGATCATATAATAGTTCGTCAGATTGTTGGGGCATGTTGCCTATCATCTACTATGATGTTTATCATCTTTGCTACTACTTGTTACTCTTAATGCTTGTCACTTTGGGCCCGAGTGCCATGATTTCAGATCTGAATACATTATGTTTTCATGAATATATTTGTGTTCTAGATCCTATCTATGAGTAGTATGCACCTATTATAGTCAAGAACCGGCGATCCCAATGGTGACAGCTTGGGACACAAAAGGGGATGGGTTATAGTTTGAGGATTCCATGTATCCATTGATTGTTAATGCTTTGTTCCGATGCTCTTTGGTAGGAGCACCTTAATCTCCATAAGTTCCTTTTGGCCCCGTTTATAGCGGGATGGTAGGACAAAAGATGTTGTGCAAGTTCTTATTGCAAGCACGCACGACTACCTCGGGATACATGCCTAATGTTTGATATATGCCTAGATGATCATTACTTTTCTATGTGCCTTGCCCCAAGTTAAATACATGATATCTCTCATCCATGACCAACCATCCATCTCCTTAGCCTATAGTGTTTTAATCCTGCTGGTCACAAATAGCTTTACTTTCGCCGTTTTACTTTCGTTACTTTGCCATTATTATTTCGGTTTCCACCATAACTTCCATATCACCGTTGCTACTAATATTTCGTTGCCAAGCAAGTATCTTTCAGGTGCGGTTGAATTGACAACTCAACTGTTAAAGCTTATAAATATTCTTTGGCTCCCCTTGTGTCGAATCAATAAATTTGGGTTAACTTACCCGCGAAGACTGTTGCGATCCCCTACACTTGTGGGTTATCAACGAGACCCGTCGCTATGAGCCAGAGGGACTCCCCGGCTTCGGGGACTACTGTCGGTGGGATAACCCCGGGGTAGCCTCATCTCCCTTCATGCCCGTTTTCAAAAACATTGGGGCCGGCTCAGCCCCTCAAGCGTCGGCTCCGGCCAGCTCGGCCGACTCAAGACTGGACCCTTGTCCCTTCGGCTCTGGGCGACCCGCCAGCCGGCGGGCCCCTCTCCTGCGAGTAATCAACCCATACGACAAGACTCGTCCCCTTCGATGGGACGCGACGCAAGATGAGCCACTCAATGCATCGTACACGCATGGTTACAGTGAAGCCGACCGAACCGCTAACCTTTGCCAACTTCGACCAAGCAAGGCGGCGCTCGGTCTACTCGATGCTCATCAACGCCTACCCCCTGCCACCCCTCACGCGTGGTGGCAGGGGAGTCGTCCGTACCACCAGCCACATGCAGGAGCGACAATTCCATCACGGGGCGCCATTTCAACGGGACCCCGCATCTCGCGGGCCCCACCAACGACAAGACCACACTAGAGGTGGGACCCTCCAGCTGGCTAGAGAGGCAGCCAACCGTGCCCGACCCGCACCATCCATGTATATTGTAAGCCAGGGAGGATGGCCTATAAAGCCCACCGGACCTCTCCACGGAGGGGGTCGGCCGACCATTCACACACACCCGCACACACTCACTCACGTAGAGAGGCAAGGAGAGCAAGCTAGCTCCTTCTTCGTCCTCTAGCCAGTAGCCTAGGGAGCACCATTGTAGCCCTCATCTACCACATAACAACTCCGGTAGGACTAGGGGTGTTACCTCCCACGGAGGACCCCGAACTTGGGTACATCGCGTGTCACCACCACTTGCTCCCAATCCTGTTCGTAGAGTCTGTCGACGCACATTGTCCTCAACCACTCGAGATAAGCCACCCCATGGCATCTGTTGTGACAAAACAACGACAATATTGTTGGGAATCCATGATAAATCTTTGTTCTGATGTAGTACATAAGTGAGGATATTACTATATATTGCTGGGCATTTATGATAAATCTTTGTTCAGATGTATTACATAAGTCAGGATATTACTATATATTGTTGGGCATTCTTGATAAATCTTTTTCTCATGTATTACATAAGTCTGAAAATATGCACGGCTTTCAAAATAATTTTGGTTTGGCATGGTTTCAGAAAGCGGGAGTTCTACATGAGAATGCTCAAGAAGAAGGGTGCACCTTGGATTTATTTGTGTGTGTGTTGTTCAGTGGAAGGCTTCATATATATTCGTTGGATTTTGTATATGCCATATTTGTAGAGAAACTAATCACTATTTCTGAAAACGAACGATTGTGTCTTTGAGGAACTCACAGCTAAGCTTTTGTTGTCTAGTCAACATATTATCTATGCATCAAGCTGCAGTATTTTTTTAATATTTGTACCCTGTTCAAATCTTAGAATTATTGTTATTGCTGGGATAATAAGTGTTTTATATTGTCAGAACTATTATCACTTATGTTTTTATCTCTGTCAATACTATGTGAGGATGGCTGTTAGTATATATATGCACCACTCATCTCTGTGAGCTCTGTTGTTCATGTGATTCAGTGACAAAGTGGTCTGGCGTGGATTGCATAATGGGAAGGATTAACCGAATACAGCATAATGGGAAGGATTAACCGAATACATAGTGAGTGGCAAGGACTACATAGTGGTAAGGATTTGGCCCCCAAGTGGTTTTGGTGTCAAGGGGGGATCACTCAATCCTCTAGAGGTTTATTTCCACTAGAGGTTTACTTCAACTACAACCGAACAAAGCCTAAAGGGATTTAACATTTTGTGCTAAATTTTCTTTCATTGTAGTAACACACTTTATGATCTTTATTAAATTTTCACCAGTTTTCATTCCCATTGCAACGCACGGGCATGTATGAATATCATTTATTTATACAAAACATTTTTAATTATCTTGTAGTTAAAGCTTGTCCTTTTCAAGTATGGTTTTAACTAGTACATTTTTATTATATTTAATGAATGCACAATAATATTAGCAGGCATCCAGATCCAATGTATTTAAATAGATTTTAACCCGTGACAAATACAATTTAACTAAACTACATGCATATATAATATGTAGTGTGATGTAGTAGTTTCCTTCTCTACATATGGTCTCTTATGTTTTTGTTTTAAACCAAGTTCTTCTAGATCCAATAAAATGAAGAGAAAACATAAATATAAGTCTTCATAGATTAACCCATGCCACTTATATCATTTGCAAAGTCATATTAACATAATTATTTTTATTGTAATTTCCTTAAATATCATGACAAAGAGCTAAAAAGTTGAGTGGTGTATCCAGAATGCATGATTATCTTTTTTGTGTGCAATTGAACAAGAGGCATAACTATCTGCAAATTAAATAGAAAATTCTAGAATAAAAAAAATATTTACCAACTCTTTTTAAGGACGTTTAGCCCCGGCCTCTGCTACTCAATATTGCATGAAAGCATCTTATCAAGCAACATATCCAAAAAGATCTAAGATTCAGTACAAGCTCACAAGAAGAGCCAATGTAATTAAATCGGAAATAAAAGTTGCCATGACCGGTGAAAACAAGTCAAGTTGACTAAACACCTAGCCTATTATTAGACGGTCATTAAAACATGTTGTAAGTATCCCGTGCTACCGTCTCCCAACTGTTGCACCCAATAGCCATATGCTTCTTGGCTTCCGCATGACTGAGTAACGATCACTTACATATCAAGTAGTGGCTCTATATATAACGTGCATTTTTTTAAGAATTTGTATGTTGAAAATTATGTCATTTCTGCACTTCCATATAGCCAAAATTAACGCACATACTCCTATTCAAATATGCCCCGCACTACTTGAATCCACTCTATTAAGCCACATCCCAAATAACGTGTCAATACTATTAGGAGGGCTAACATTAAAGTATACATGAATCGTACACCATAATAGTTTGGCAAGAGGACATTTGAGAAAGAGATGTTGTATAGTTTGGCACGACGACTCTACTAGGCGGTCGTAAGGGCGGGCACCTCATGCTTATGCTGGGTCGAGAGGCTCTTCGGCAACGAGTTCCCACTTGCTGTCATGATGGATGTGGTGCATGGGAGGAAGATGTGGAGCGGATGTGTTGTGACCTTGGTGAAGCCTCCTTTAAATAGCGTACTCCAATGAGGACAAGCTTCCGGGTGTATCAATGCGTGGGTGTGGGAGTTGGTTCCTTGGTCGAGGGGCTTGTTTAATGGCAGCAGATGGATGAACGGGCATTGAACGGGTGGTGTATTATCAATCGAGTAAATGTCTCTTGGGCATTGAACGGGAGCGAGCACCGGGGATACGGCGTGGGCAGCGCCCTTAGTCGGTGAGCGGCTTCAAAGCCTACACCAGTGAGAGGTCACGTCTGCTCTAGGCTGACGACAATGCGAAGCTACCTCTCTAGAGCGGCATGAATGCGAACAACTGACTTCGGACAATAAAGCTTGCAGGGAAGGGGTGGGGTGGGGCAGGACTTTTGAATGTCGGCGTGGCAGCGGTCCCAACACCCACAAAGCCCCCACCACCACCACCCAGTCGCAGTTTGTTTTTGGCTTGCAGAAAAGTGTGTCTGGACCGATCGACGGACCGATACATACCCGCATTGGATGGGAAAATACACCCACACCATGCAATTCGGATAATTGCGAGCGGTTTGAGGGTTGGCGTTGGAGATGCCCTGATGGGCCTAACCATTGTATCTTCTATCAAACAATGTGACACACATGTGATCTTACATGTCTGAGGAGTGATGAATTTATATTCTCGATATCTGTGAATATCTTTATTTTGGAAATTCAGCAAATATAACAACCATACATTCCAAAAATAAAATAAGATTCCAGCTTGTACGTGTTAGAATGCAAAATATAACAGCTATATATCATGGCAAATATGATGTTGGATTTTGTTTTCCTATGCAATTTGCAAATACAACTTATTTTTCATGACAGCTTGCTCATCAAGTCTATTTCCCTTGGGGGCTACCTCCGTTAGGCATCCCCCCCCCCCTCCCCCCCTCCTCGTGCGGGCACACACATGATCGGTGCGGCGGCTAGGAATTCTTAGACGAAAGAGTGATCCCTCAGGATGGTCATTGTGTGTGACCACCTCCCACCTATCCTACACATTCTATCAAGGTTGTCACTCCGAAGCTATAGTCAAGGTGCACGGCTCTTCCCGGCTTGTTTGCGTTGCCACCCTTCTGGCCTGCCGCCCAAGGGCTTGGGCTGATTCTGGTTCAAAAGATTTCAAGCAACAAACCGAGCCATTTCTTTATGATTTGATTTCGTAAAATTTACAGTATGGCAGTCCTGGTAAGCAATCTTTTTTTTTTTTGAAACGAAGGCAACAGACTTGCCTCTTGCATTAATCAAGAAGAAAGTAGTATAGAATAACGATTACATGGCCACACAGGCCAAGATTAAAGACACAAATTACTTATCCTCCTGGGATAATGCTCCCCAAAAACTTAGCTCACGCTTTCCTCCATAATTGTGCGTCGGCCTTAATGGTAGTCACAACATGGGAAGGCAAAGATGCCTTGTTCTGAAAAACCCTAGCATTCCTCTCGTTCCTGGTAAGCAATCTTTAAATCATCCAAAATAACTTCCTAAAATTTACATACAATGACGCTATAAGATAAACTTGTCAGTTCAGCTAGAGCTCCTCCCATGGTTGAACTACCGAAGCGAGAAGAAACGAGCGATGAGCTGCAGCAAACAAAATCAAACAACATCAGCAATTCAGCATAGTGGTAAAAAAATGAACGAGTGATCTACATATATACTTTCAGCACAACAAGATCTACATACACTTTGTTTCACCAGGTTAAAAGAATGTGTTTGACACTACACAGATCAGCGAACAGCAACATATTGCACATGTGCTCTTGAAAACAATCAACTCCTGAAGCACAAAGTTCAGAACATTTTAGGCAGCCAACCCAGCTATATAGGTATTTCTTTCCAACTTCATCAATTTCCTAGAATTTACAGTGGCGGCTATACGGTAAACCCTGTCAATCAAGCTAGCTCCTGCCACAGTTGAAGGACCGGAGCGAGAAGAACGAACGCTGAGCTGCAGTAACAAAATCAGACAGCATCAGAAATTCAGGACCAGGATCTGACATAAAAGATCATGGTAATTAATCGAGGTAGCGTGTTATAATTACCTTTTGGTGATTTCTCCGGTGGAACTATCTCACTCAGCTCGGACTTTGCAGGAGAAGCAGCAGCCACGAGGCTCTGCAGATAGCATGCTGCAGAAACATTCAGAGCTCGTTAGCCGTCCGAAAAGAAAATCGCATTCAAATTAGTAACTCATATTCTAATTTCATCAGTATAAAATGAATTTTGAATCTGCTACGTCTAAACTGCAGAAACTTTCTCCATTTCAGCGTTCAAAATGAGCTATGAATCTGTCTGTCAGTGCAAATGAATGACGAGAAGAACGTGTGATAAAAGTGGTTTCATTACCCTGTGGCGAGGCGGCATATCGATCCGTGTCGTCGGAGGCAGCGTCCGAGGAGGAGCCCACCACCCTGGGCCTGATCGAGTCGGCGGCCGTCCTCCACTGCTCGCTCACGCCGTCATCGTCGTCGACTGTCGGCGAGGTGCAGTCGATGACGGTGGTAGCGCCCTCCCTGCATCTGT
The DNA here is from genome assembly GCF_904849725.1 of Hordeum vulgare subsp. vulgare. NCBI lineage: Eukaryota > Viridiplantae > Streptophyta > Magnoliopsida > Poales > Poaceae > Hordeum > Hordeum vulgare. The sequence continues at coordinate 529,725,068 of NC_058523.1, read as the reverse complement.
TCTTCTTGCCGAAGCTCAGGAACCTCTTCTTGAACCCCATCGCCGTCCCTCTCGGCGACGTCGTCGGCGCCGCGCCGTAGGCCCTTCTCCCCGCGCTGCCCGGCGTCGACACCGCCGGGACGCTCCTCCCTCCTGTGGGGCTCTGGTCTTCTCGTCTCTTCCGCATCAGCGCGGCGTCCTCCACGAGCAGCCTCTCGATGGACTGGGCCCGGATGCTACAGGAGGGCGGGCTGCTGGGAGCTGAGCCCCGGCCTGACAAGGAGAACACCTCGACCGAGATTCCCCTCGCCGGCCCTTCTTCGGCATTCGCCGCCGTCGGCGCCTCGTCTGCATCGTCCGTTCCATTCCTGACCTGGATATGCGGTTCTTCGGATCCTCGTCCAGCCAATGCGTCAGAGAGCCTCGTGGCTTCCTCTTCCTCGACGACGGCCTTCTTCTTGATGTAGACGTAGCTTGGCTCGGTCTCCGAGTCGCTGGTGACCTCTCCGTTCCCGAGCTTCGCCTCCAGCGACTGCGCCACGATCTCCTCCTGGGCACCGCGTCTCTCCGGGTCGCTGGTGATCACTCCATTCTTCGCTGCAGGTTCGTCGCCGTCAGCTGCTGGAGCTGCAGTGTCCACTACCTCGCCGCCATCTGATGCCGGCGAGGCGGCTCGCGCATTTACGGTGCCTGCAGTGCCATTGTCACTCGCGAAGAATGGTCTTGGGGAAGAAGAAGCCTTCTGAGCTTCATCATTGTCGGGAGCAGCACCCTTCTCGCCCATCGGTGCAGCCACGTTCGCGTTCTGTGGCAGCACTGCCTCCCTGACACCCTCCATGCCGCCGGAGCAGGGCGGCCGGAGGAAGCTGCGCGGCGGCTTCGGCTTCGAAGGCTTCGGGCCAGCCTGCCTGAGTGAGCCGTGCCCCTTTACCGAGGCGCCCTTGCTCCCCGACAATGCCTTGCGCTTCGGCGCTGCGCCAGTCACTGGCCGGGCTCGGTGACCGTGCTTCCTGCCGGCGCCATCGTCGGTGCCTGCCGGTGGCTCGGGTGGTTCCTGCGAGAGCGCGCGCCGTATGCCGACGTCAGGGAGGGTGCTTTTGACCAGGTTGGCCGACGAGAAGCTCCTCCTGGTGCGCGGGTGTTTCTTGCCGGAAACCATGCCCGGAGCAGCCACGTCCGAGCTCCTTCTCCTCTCGCCGCCGTCCTCGGCTTCGGCTTCCTGCTGCACCACGGAGCCCAAAGTTATTAAACGTGTACAATACGGTCAGTGCAAATGGTGTTGCACCTTTGGGTACAAGTAATTTTGGAGTTTTTTTTAAGAGATAAATACTGAGTCCCACGGTGTTTAAACCTGTCATGGATGATTTTTTCGATGTGTGAACTTGAAAAATACATCGAACAGGCCCTAAAACTTGACACAAACATGTACTCCCTTCGTCCGGAAATACTTGTCCTAAAATGTATAAAATGGATGTATCTATAACTAAAATAAGTCTAGATACATCTATTTTTAGGACAAGTATTTCTGGACGGAGGGAGTAAATATGATGCTAATTCTGTCCTTAACCGTAAAATGGGTCGACATGCATGCCAGCGTATATGGACGATGCGTTTACTAAACCTTTCAACTAATCTAAATATGTCCCTCCTGATTTTCAGGGGTGGGTGGATCTCACCCCCTCTTAATCCAATTAATGATTGTTAAATCAGACTATCTCGTAAACGTACGTAAACATTTACGTAGATATAGCATTACTCATGGACGATGTGACTGCTCGCCCTGGCCACTATACCAAACATGTTTTGATGCTACACCAAACATGTTTTTTTAGCCTCCATTGAGCATACAAGTTATAGGATCTGTTCGGATGTACTACAAACAGATGAATTTTGATTGGAGATTAAGGGGGATGAGGACCCCATCCTCCTTGAAAATCAGAGGGGAGTGGTTAGTTAAAAAGAAAGAATCCTAGTCAGCATGTAACCTTATGTAGCTCTTTGTATGTCTAGCATTTTTGCTGGCCACTGGCTAGCCACGGCTCAGTCCTTCCACCAAACATGTTTGGCCGAAAGAAAAGGACCATCAGTTTTAATGTACTGTAAACAAAACTTTTCTGTCCACAAATGGGTTGCAGCCACTAGGGCATTTTGCACACGTTATTGTTTTCAAATATTTAAATAATAATCATAGTAATAAAATTAGTTTCAAATATTATAAATTATCTTATGCCACACAAATATCCGTACGCACACAAGATAAATATAAAGAGGCATGTAATAATATAATCCATGACTGTTTACAAATTCTTGCACATACAAAAATTAAAAATAGTGTTTTCTAAAAATAAGTTAATATTTCTGAAACTTACAAGAACATTTTCTAAGTAAGTTATTTTCTCACATACCTCTGTATATTCATTTTGTGTGCACACAGATTTCTGTGTGGCATGAGGTAATTATTAATAACACATGAATATTTGAACCTAACTTTTATTATTATAATTATCATTTACATACTTTTACAATAAAAAAATAATGTGTGCAAAATGGGCCACTAGCTACAGCTCATTTATGTACACGAGAGTTTTTGGTTGCAATACATTAAGCCCAGGGCCCCTCATTTCCATCAAAACATGTTAGGTGGAGTGGTGAGCGCAAGTACGGCGAATTTGTTGTGTACCCAAGATTTTTTATGTTAAATTTTTTGTTTCATATTGTATGGATTGTTGCTTTATTTATAAAGCGTCACGAACGACTATTTCAAGTAATTACAAGTCGGCTCCACGTCGTGTCAGTGCCACATCAGCCATATACGATGCCACGTTGACGCATTTTACGTCTACGGACAGGATTTTCATTGAATCTACACGTTCATGCCAAGTTTTAAAAGCAATTCAACGTTTTTTTAAGTTCATGCATTAAAGTGAACATCAATGACAAGTTCAAACACCACCGTTGAATCTACCTTTTTTAATATTACTTTTAGAACTGATTTTTTAAAAAGTTGATGTGTTTGGCATCGACCAATACCATGGTGTTACAGATTATGGTGTTTCAATATTATGGTATTTTTGCAGTATTTTAAAAAGAGGTTTTCGTGGCTGCAGGCGACCGTTAACGATCCGGCGCCTGCAGAGTCGCTCGCATGGGCCAGCCCACTAGTGCGCTGCGCACTTTCTTTGATCTGTTATTTTTTCGTTGATCCAGTAGAGAAAAGGCCCAGATTTTCTATTTGTTACGAAAATGGAAATAAAAAATAAAGAAAGGTTTACAGACTTGAAGAAAAAGGTTCATACATTTGAAAAAAAGTTCATATCTTTAAAAGACGTTCATCAATTTTGAATTTTTTTTTATCAATTTGAAAAACAAAAGTTCATACAATATGGAAAAAGTTCATGCATATTTGAAAAAAGTTCATCGAACTGAAAAAAGGTTCATAAATCATTAAAAAGTCCATCAATTTTGATAAAAAATCATCCATTTTCAAAAAGATGTTCATTAAATTTCAAAAAAGTTCATTGATATTCAAAAAAGTTCACCGATATTAAAAAATTACATAGAATTTTGATATTTCAGAAAAGGTTCATCGATTTTCAGAGAAAAGGTCACCAATCATAAAAAATACTCGTTAAATTTTAAAAAAGTTTATAAATATTTGAAAAAGTTCACAAAGTTTTTGGGAAAAAAAATCGTCAACAGCACCTAGATGGTCAGGCTCATTTATGAACGTCACATGCGCCATTTAACGAAAATGCACATTAACTGATGCATGTGGCGCCAAATAGGAAATGTCGTTTCCGTCATCACCTTTTTATTTCCTAAACCAAAATCAGTTATGACATCTAGGAGTGCCGAGACGATCCGCCCTTCCCATTGTCAGTTGGAGCGCATCCCCAGAGTCATCTCTTTCGTCTCTCGGTTCGTATGACCCATTGCTAGTCATAACTCTCAATCAAGTTATACGAGATATCGTTGGAGTGCCCCCTTTTTGACTGGTTGGCTCGTATTTGAGGAGGTCTATTTGGTGGTTGCCATTGGATGTCGTAGCACGCCCAAGTGATGGAGTAATAGCATACGTGAGTACTACCTCCGTCTCGGTGTATAGGTCATCTTAGGTTGTGCACCGTGACTAGGATGGAGAGGAAAACAAGAAAAATTAATGTGATTTTGCTAATTAATACCATTGCATGCAATGAACTGACCACTGCATGTCTCAAATCATTAAAAACATACACGTCCCGCGTCTCTTATTGGTTGATTCCTCTATTCATGTCAAAAAACAAAAAACGAGATGAAAGTTAGTGCACTGTGCCTAAGTGTTTTGTGATTATTTGGTTTTCGTAAGATGACTTATAAACCGAAACGGAGGGAGTAGAAATTTCTGACATTTATTATTAAAAATATTTTGACAATGGCATACTACTACTCCCTTCGTTTTTCAATATAAGTTTCTTTAGAAGTTTTATTAAAAGATTACATATACATATATGTAAAAATATTTTAAAGTATAGATACACTCATTTTGCTTTGTAAATAGTCTTATATTGAATTTTTAAAAAAGATTTATATTTAGAAAACGGAGTATACATGTAAACGGAGTATAATCGCTTCAAAAGTCAAGACGTGTGATATGACAGGGTCGAGGTGGAGCCTAGTTCGGTCGTGACGCCGACAGTATCTGCGACAGGCCAAGGGTTGACCGACCGACGCGACAGCATGTCCAAAGTACCCGTTCTACATGGCAAGCACGAATGGTGCAAGCTTTCGGCAGCCGACACACGGAGCCAAAGCGGGGCTCCTTTCGGCGACTGTTCTCCTACATGCCCCTCCACTCCTGCCATTTGCATGTCGCATGCGGACGAGATAGATGAATGCATTCAATTCACCATGCACACAGAATAGCGCTCATTCGTGGTCAGGCTGAAAGCGTGACTTGTTCACTGACGACACACCAAATCAGCCTCGATGCTGCATGCACTGCACTGCAGGGGCTTGACCCCGACGACGACGACGACACCGCTGGGCTGCTCGGCCAACGTTGTGACCGATCGTCTCCCTGTGCGTGCGTGCGTCAAGTGCCGGAACAGAACTGTACGTGTAGCCATCACAAATTCGTGGCGCAAGATCTTTGTTGCTCCGGGCTAAATAAACTGTGCGGACGTCGATCGGTGCGTGTCGCGTGGCCAGAAAACTGGAAGGCGTCACGTCACGTCTGCCGCCGGTGCAGCCGTACGTACGCAGGTTGCATCATGGAGTTAAGCGCAACCAGACCGACGACGGATCAACCACCGCCTAATCAACGCCATGCATAAACCACAAGAAAACAAAACCGGGCTGCATGCATGGACCGAGCTAGCCAGCGTGCATCGCTTTCCCCAGTTAATTCAGATAGACGTACATGCAGCCCGGACGTGATGGAATGCGTGCATGCATGCATGCCTGGCGTGCATCGCTTTCAACGGTTGATTCAGGTAGAAACTGCAATCGATCGACCGGCCGAGCATAACCTCGATCGTGTGAAGCACGCACGCACGCACGCAGGGCGTAGGTTAAGATGCATGGGAAACGAGGTGGGTTTGAAGGGGTCGGCTAAGATGGGAAACCACGGCAAGGCACGCACGTACGTGTCGTGACAGCGACCACAAACATCCATGGAAAAAGTCATCGGCTGAACAAGCGGTAACGGAATTACCTACCTCTCCGGCGGCGTTGGCCTCCTCCGCGGCGGCCGGGGCGCCGGCGGCGCCGCGCCCGAGCTGCGCCCAGAGCGCCATGACCTCGGCCTCCTTGCGCTCCATGCGCGCGCGCCACACGGACCGCAGCCGCTCGTCCCTCCGCCGCGTGTACGCCTCGTACATCCTCCCCCGCACGCCCCCCACCGCCGCCTCCTCCTCCTCGACGCCGCCGTTCGCGTCGGCGCCGGGGGCGGCGAGGACGAGGACGCGTGCGTCGTCGTCGTCGTCGACGGCGAGCCCGCTGATCATCCTCCCGGAGGAGGCCTGCAGGCGCTGCTTGTAGCCGGCGAACTGGCGCTCCAGCTCCGCGGCCATCGCCCACAGGTCCACGGCGCCGTCGCGCAGCGCCATGGCGGGGCTCTGGACCTCTGGCGCACGCTGGCTCGCTCCGGGCTGTGGATTCCGTTTGACTCTCGTGTCGAGGATGGAAGGGGAATTATGGGGAAGGCGCCGCGCGGGAAGGAAGACGGTGGCGCACGTCGTGGGCGCATGCACCCGGTGTCGGTCGGTCTCCAGAGCGTGCGGGTTCGGTCGACCGTTGCGCGCCGGGCTGGGGTATTTGTTGGGGCGGTCGATCGGGCCAGGTCCAAAGGTTTGGGTGACGTCGACCGTGTGTCCAGTCTAGCCACATCGCGTATATATATACGTAAGTAATCCATCCAAAAAAACAAATACGTATGTATCTAGTTTAATTTGTTCGTCGCGGGCTCGCCGTACGTCATCCTCATCAGATGAATGGATGGACGGATCATTTCCTGACGACTTCCAAGTTCCAACGATCGATCGATGTGTAATTAAGGTCGTGCATATCTCTGGATAAGAACGGACCGAATCGTGTTGGATATGTATTTACATTGGCATCCCTTGTAAGAAAGAGGCACGTGGACATGTAGTTTAGTTGATGGAGTTTGCGTGTACGCATTTTGTACGACGGGGTATATATAGTAAACTAACTGATCGCGTCCACTTCTGCTAGCTAGTATACAGTATCTGTCAGCGCTGAAATTTTCGCATATATCTCGTAGTACGCCATGTCACGGCGACTCGGTGAGACCAGGTGGTACGTCAATTAATCTGGCTGGCACACGTACGTAGACGCGGACATGGGAATAAAACAGATAGACCTCCTGTGTTAGCTTGGAGGCATGTTGTCGCAGACGACAAAGATCCCCGGCCGTATCTTCTCCTCGGGCCGCGCTCTGTCTCGATCAGTCTGATGGAGCATTTTGCTTGCCGATCTTCTCTGGGCATCTCTCATCTCTGTGCTTCATGCGCATTCATCGTCTCTCATTTACGCAGGCACGCATGCCGTGCGTGCAGGGGGCACCCGATGCATCCATGAAGGCCAGGCCAGGCAGGGGCCGCCGGTCAGTGCGTGTCCCCGCTCGACGCCGGCCGGCCTGCGTGACTCTCCGTCCTGCAACATCGATCGCCTTCAATTAGCTGCCGTTGGAACGAGAAATGCCCACTGCCTGCGTGCTCTCGGCATGTACCCCGGGGGCCGGGGACATGCATGCATGCATGCATGCGGCCATCGCAGGGCATTTACGCTTACGCAGCGATGCGTTTCGTCGCCGGTAGATCGAGCCTGCCGCATGCACTTCCGCCAGTGCCTGTCCCCGGCCGGCCGGTCTACGTGACTGCGCCCGTAGCCCCTGCGGCGTGGCCATTACTAATTACGTGCTAGCTGCTGCAGCAGCCGGCCGGCGCCGGCCTCTGTGCTGCCGTCAGTTATCACGAGAATGCAGTGCGGTGGCCGGCGCACTGGCGCGTGATTGGAATTGAAGCAGCGGGGCGCAGATCGGTCGATGATGCATGCCAGTTTTATTTTAAAAGAACTGCCTTTATGAAGGCCAGGTGACTAGCAAGAGGTGGTGGTGGTAGTAGTAGTAGTACCACTTCGCGCGTAGCTTGCCATGGCTTGCTGTAGAACCCGTCTCCATTGAGGTAGGGCCGTAGGAGTAGCATGCCACCGTCTGCATCGCACGATGAAGCAGGGGCAGGGCTAGGGAAGTAGAGAGGCAGCGATCGCGATGGCAGTGGCCAAATCAATTCGAGAATCAACGTATAGTAAGTATGCATAGTGACTACACGGATGTGGACCGGCCGGGTTCGCCGGTGATCGCTGACCAGCATAGCCTGGTCCATTCTCTCTTGGGAGCATCTACGTGTTGGTCCGTCGTCCGGCAACTTTGTATTTCTCGCTCGACAAACCCTGACCGCCGGGTCCTCTTGCCATCCCCGCACAGCACCTTTTGTCCTGTAAGGTGGGCGATTTGCTTCGGAGAGAAGAGCAGCGCCCAGAGCCCGAGACGGGATGCTGCGGTAGTGCAGCGTCCCTAGCGAGGTGTCGCCATGGGCAAGTCGATGCGGCTGGCCGCGACGGTAGCAGACGGAGGCGATGCGGAGGTCTGACGGGTTATTATGCGCGGGGGTTCGACGGGCTGCTCGCTGACGCTAGAGGACAGTGGTCTTAGGGAAGGACAGAGGGCTGGCGGCTCGGGGTGGTGGGCAGGGCAGCCCGTTCGGTGGGTGGGCCGCATGCGAGAGGAGGAAGAAGATGACCCACCCATTGCATTTCAGTCTAACGGTTGGAAAATTCAACTAAGAGCAAACAAAATCAGGCCGATATGTGCCCTTTTGTCTGTGTGTGTTATTAAAACCGATAGTTTCTACTCGCTCCGTACCATAATACTTGTACTCGAAGAGAAGTAGACTAATTCTTTCCAACTACAATTACTTTAGTACGTGGAGAGTAGGTCGTAATCAAGGTTTTTTTATCTACTCACACTAAAGCTTCAGTCTGTGATTGTAGTGTTCACTTGAGCTTATATGGTGTACACAAAAAATTGATGATTCCTTTTGGTAACGTAGATTAATGCTACCTCCGTCCAAGTGTATAGGGCATGCACGTAGTTCTAGGTTGTTAATTTAACTAGCTAAATATATATTATTTGTGATAAAAATTACACATTCAGAAACTACATTCCTACATGAATCTAATGGTATATTATTTATTACATATAATATATATTTAGGTAGTTAAATTAACAACTTAGAACTGCGCGCATGCCCTACACACTTGGACGGAGGTAGTACCTTCAACTTCTAAACTCCTTTGAAATGGGAAGCTCTCAACCCTCCCCGGCGTGGGTTTTACGTGGGCCCCCCATGTCATAGAGCCAACAACATTTTTCATCGCCCTAGTCTGCACCTTAATTATGTATCATTCATACATTGTTGTGTCGCTATGCCGTCGATTGGGTGAGAGAAGAAAAGGTGGCACCGTTTGCAGGGTGTTGTCGATGCTTCCTCCTGATATTGTGGTCATGTTTGAGGTTGCCTCTAGAATGATGGTGTCCAAGTTAACTACGCTAACCTCGTGTCACTGGTCGGTTCGGAAGCCCCGGTGTGCAGAGATTATGCCACTACTGTAGATCTAAGGACCGGGGTGACCGGATCTTTTTGGAGACGGACACAACACTAAGACAAAATGTTAGTTCATGGAGTTATGATTCCGTGCACCCCCACCCCGAAGTGAAGTTTACATATTTTGATTCATGTAAACTCTTGGGGGGGGGGGGGGGAGTATCCAAGCAAAATTCACGACCCACAATTGTTGATCATATTAAATGATTTGGTATAGCTCGGTGCCGAAAACTATAGGTGCATTATTGGACAATCTAGATCCTTTCGTTCTATCTGCTCAATAATGATAAGAAATACAATGGACGTCCAATTATTAATCTCCCTATACTTTTACTGAAGGCTATGTGAAATCCATGAAGAAAAAAGCTACTACTGGGCTCTTGATCTAAATGAACTCAAAGGGAGACCCAATAAACTCATGAAGCTTTAAATTTCCTAACTACGGTTGGGAAGCATCCTCACACCACCACCTTCATGTTTTTACGGTAGACTTCTTCGAAGAATCAACCAGCATCACTACTATCTACAACAATACCACGTTTTTATAAGCATGATGGTGTGTGTTGAAAACACTTTTGTCAAGCATATCACCAATTAGATCTAGGATGATACCTCCCAAGCCTAAATTAACAAGCCACTGATGAGACTTCTTGCCCCGAATACTTAAAACACAATGAGTATCACTAGTGGGGACGGGGCCTTTAGCCCCGACCCGTAAGGGGCTTTAGTCCCGGTTCACCAACCGGGACTAAAGGGGCGGGACTAAAGGCCTAACCCTTAGTCCCGGCCCTATTACAATCCGGGACTAAAGGTGCTCCACGTGGGCGCCTCGTAGCGCCCCAGGGGCAGGCCCTTTAGTCCCGGTTCGTTACACGGACCTGGACTAAATATTTTCAGATTTTGTTGGTTTTTGGGTTTATTTTTTGAATGAAATTATTTTTGGGTTTTAGGGTTTTAGGGTTTAGGTGCTCGGGAGATTAACGTGATGCCTCGTTTGGTGTTCGGGAATTAGTTTTCATATAATTTAAATAGAAATAATTATGCATATATATATAAGATTAACTTATCTTACAAGCGAGCATATATATACAATTATATGGAGATCTGAATTATCGGGACTAGAGCCCGTCTATTCGATTACATGGACGAACATCAGTAATGGCCCCTAGTTACACTAAGTCGTCCTTTGTCATCTATAGCTTCCGTCCTCAGAAATCCCGCAAGCTCCTCTGCAACAGCAATCGCGCGTTGCTCTGGTAGGACCTTCGTCCTCATGGCCGTGTCCTATATAAGAAGAGGAGATGAATATGAATATCAATCATGATAACAAAGAATGACGGGTAATAATAGAGGTGTGAATGTTCATTGCTTACGTCGAATCTGTGATCCTTGAGCTCAGAGGTAAACGTGCGAATGGTCTCGCAAACATAGTATCCGCATAGATGTGTTCCCCGTGGCTGCTGGTCGCACTTTACGAGAATAGAATATATATAATCAAAATAATAATCTAGCATCATAAATGTATTGAAAATTAATAGAAGTATATCATACTACTACTTACCTGAGCCGCTCTAAAGGTCAGCTTCTCAGGAAAGTTACCGGGAGTCACGCACTTGAACCGCTTCCAAACCCTGCCCGACAAGGATAATGATTTGCTAAGTTTTTCATTAATTGATATATCAGAAAATCATCGAAAGAGACCGATAGAGCGCAAGAATGATTAAAATTACCCTTGGAGCATGTCCTGCAGGCTTTGGAACTGTTCCAAGGGTCTCGATAATGGGTCGAAGGCATCAACTCTTCCCTTATCAATTTGAATGTCCAACAGAATCCAATGGAAGCTGCACATGTATATATATATATATGTGTGTGTGTGTGTGTCAGTAACTTATCAATTACACTTATAAGTGAATGGACACAACAGAGTAAAGACCGTCACCTGAAGTTGTATGGAAACAGTTGTTGGGGAACGTCGCAAGGGAAACAAAAATTTTCCTACGCGCACGAAGACCTATCATGGTGATGTCCATCTACGAGAGGGGATGAGTGATCTACGTACCCTTGTAGATCGTACAGCAGAAGCGTTAGTGAACGTGGTTGATGCAGTGGAACGTCCTCACGTCCCTCGATCCGCCCCGCGAACAATCCCGCGATCAGTCCCACGATCTAGTACCGAACGGACGGCACCTCCGCGTTCAGCACACGTACAACTCGACGATGATCTCGGCCTTCTTGATCCAGCAAGAGAGACGGAGAGGTAGAAGAGTTCTCCAGCAGCGTGACGGCGCTCCGGAGGTTGGTGATGACCTTGTCTCAGCAGGGCTCCGCCCGAGCTCTGCAGAAACGCGATCTAGAGGAAAAACCATGGAGGTATGTGGTCGGGCAGCCGTGAGAAAGTCGTCTCAAATCAGCCCTAAAACCTCCGTATATATAGGTGGGAGGGAGGGGAGGAGGCAGCCTCAAAACCTAAAGGTTTGGCCGAAATTGGAGGTGGAGGAGTCCTACTCCAATCCTACTTGGAGTAGGATTCCACCTTCCCACTTGGAAACTCTTTCCACCTTGTGTTATTTCCTTCTCAAACCTTATGGGCCTTAGTGGGAACTTATTCCAGCCCACTAGGGGCTGGTTTATCTCTTCCCATAGCCCATGAGACCCCTTGGGGCGTGACACCCCTCCCGATGGTCCCCGGCACCCCTCCCGGCACTCCCGGTACACTACCGATGAGCCCGAAACTTTTCCGGTAATGCACGAAAACCTTCCGGTAACCAAATGAGGTCATCCTATATATCAATCTTCGTTCCCGGACCATTCCGGAAACCCTCGTGACGTCCGTGATCTCATCCGGGACTCCGAACAACATTCGGTAACCAACCATATAACTCAAATACGCATAAAACAACGTCGAACCTTAAGTGTGCAGACCCTGCGGGTTCGAGAACTATGTAGACATGACCCGAGAGACTCCTCGGTCAATATCCAATAGCGGGACCTGGATGCCCATATTGGATCCTACATATTCTACGAAGATCTTATCGTTTGAACCTCAGTGCCAAGGATTCATATAATCCCGTATGTCATTCCCTTTGTCCTTCGGTATGTTACTTGCCCGAGATTCGATCGTTAGTATCCGCATACCTATTTCAATCTCGTTTACCGGCAAGTCTCTTTACTCGTTCCGTAATACAAGATCCCGCAACTTACATTAAGTTACATTGCTTGCAAGGCTTGTGTGTGATGTTGTATTACCGAGTGGGCCCCGAGATACCTCTCCGTCACACGGAGTGACAAATCCCAGTCTTGATCCATACTAACTCAACTAACACCTTCGGAGATACCTGTAGAGCATCTTTATAGTCACCCAGTTACGTTGCGACGTTTGATACACACAAAGTATTCCTCCGGTGTCAGTGAGTTATATGATCTCATGGTCATAGGAATAAATACTTGACACGCAGAAAACAGTAGCAACAAAATGACACGATCAACATGCTACGTCTATTAGTTTGGGTCTAGTCCATCACATGATTCTCCTAATGATGTGATCCCGTTATCAAGTGACAACACTTGCCTATGGCCAGGAAACCTTGACCATCTTTGATCAACGAGCTAGTCAACTAGAGGCTTACTAGGGACAGTGTTTTGTCTATGTATCCACACAAGTATTGTGTTTCCAATCAATACAATTATAGCATGGATAATAAACGATTATCATGAACTAAGAAATATAATAATAACTAATTTATTATTGCCTCTAGGGCATATTTCCAACAACAGTATGTGGTCAAAGAAATTTTGATCTATTAGAAACCTTAGAAGGTTTTCCTCCGTCTCCTTGGGTTTATCAGTTAGCGTCGCTATATGTATTTTATCTGGGTCAATAAACCCAATATTTAGGATGCTCTTACTTTTACAATCCAGAATCTTCATTCTGCATAATAGAGTACAAGTTATATATAGACAATGAATTGAAATAACTAAACAAGTTATATGTAGATAACGAATTGAAAAACTTACAGACAATAGCAACTCATAAGCGATTTGTCGAGGGCGTCACCATTGTACATCTGGAAGAGTTCATCAAAGTCGATATGGATTTCTTCGGAGCGGCCGTAGTACTCCCGTGGGACACTCAGCACGATCATCGTTCTCCCATTCTTTGATTCACTTAAGTACCATTTATGCAAGTAACGCATATTTGTTGGGAGATCATCTTTGCTGACCAAAGGCTCTCCCATGACAAACTGTGGCTTAGGGGCTACCACAGCCTTGGGTATCCTGTCATCTTGGGAAGCCAGCAAATCTTCAACCGAGATACCACATTCAGCCGCCAACTCCTTTGCTCTTTCAAAAGCTTGCCCCTGCACCGGAGGGGGAACATTCTCGGTTAACACCTTGAGGGGTGGGATCGACTGTTTGGCCTGTTGTCCAAGCTGAGGAACGTCTGATTTTTCTTGCTTGTAGTTGAACTTGATTTGCTCCCACTTGCACTTGCACGTGAGCTGCTCTTTTTCACTTCCTTCTGCAATGTGCATGTATAGTCATCAGGCTTATAGTGTAAGTCATACTGTGATGGAAGGGTTATGAAGTCTTTTGCCCATGCTATTTGCTTCTCGGTGTATTCCGGGCGGGGCTCGGGTTCCTTCTTTTTCATCTGCGCATCATGCTGTTCCTTTGCTATCCTGGCGTTTTCCTCGGGGGTACGATCATAAGGTCTGATAGGAAGATTAGCATGAGGTACCTTTGGGAGGGGCAACCGTTTGCGCTTTGGGGGGCTCCGTCGCTTAGGAAACGTCGGCGGAGCGTTCTTGGTGGCACGCTTCCGCTTAGTATCCTGTGCGGGCGGCGGCGGAGACGGACGACCCAAGTCCGGCGGCGGTGATCGAGATGGACTCGTGTTGTGCTGGCCGACGTCATGTGGAGGGCTTGGAGGTAATGGAGGTGTAGGTGACCTGCGACGACTCGGAGGCGGTGTTATCCTTGGGGCCGAGCCTAGAAGCTTGATGTAGTTCTTGTCCCATAGGATGACTCCACCCAGTACTTCTCCGAGTGTCCTCTCATCTTCGGGTCCAACTATGTCGAGCTCCATATCATTAAACCCCGTCATGATTTCATCCACCGCGACTTTAGCAAAGCCAGCTGGAATCTCACGGCCATGCCAGCGTGCATCAGGGCCAGAAGGTAAAGCTTGTCCGACGGCCACCTTCATGGATATGTTCTTGAATTTCTGATGGAGTTCACATGATGTTGACTCCTTGATTCCATCCACGGGGTAGTCGGGACCGCCCTCTATCATTCTTCGTGCATCGTCGGGCGGGGCCTCAGATTCAGCTACGCTGCTTTTCCGCTTAGATGGGGCGCCGGTAATATCAAGTGCAGGATCTTCCTGGCGCGGTACTCCTGTAAGCTCATCAATCTGCTTCTGTTGCTCGTTAATCCTGGCAAGCAACTGGTTGAACTTGTCATTCTCCTCATCCTGCTGCCGCTTCTTTGCTCTCTCTCGGCTTCTGTAAGTGTCTTGGTCTCTGGCAAACCCAAGCCACCACGGGTAAGAAGGACCGAAGCCTCGCGTTCGTCCTCCATGTTCGTCATTGCCGAGGACCAGTGTGAGCAAATCTTTATCTCTATCTGCAGTGAACTTTCTTTTTCCCTCCTTAATTTCTTTCACTACCCTTTTCCAATTCTCCCTGGGTATCCTAAGACCGTCATTGTAGATGAGGTCCCCTGTTTTTTCGTCGTACGACCCACCATGCGCAAGGAACCAATTTCTTTCTCTCAATTCCCACTCATCACGGAGTGGTTCAGGTACGATGCCTTTATCTATCAGATCTTGCTCTTTATTATCCCACTTTGGGATGGCAGTCTCATAGCCCCCTGGCCCCAGCTTGTGGTGATATTTCTTCTTGTCGGCATTTATCTTGTTCTTTTCTGATAATGCCTGGGCATCTTCTGACTCCTTGTACTCTTGAAATGCCTTCCAGTGATTCGCCTGCTTGGCTAGATACCCCTCGAATACTGGCACTTTCTTTGTCTTCAGATAGTTTTTCCATAGCTTCTTCTTCCAGCTACGGAACAGTTCGGCCATCTTCTTCAGAGTCCACTGCTTGACTTTGGCCCTCAGTTTGTCTGCGATGTCTTCATTCTCACATTCTGGCAGGTTGAAATGTGACATGAGATCATTCCAAAGATTATCTTTGTACCTTTCGGCGACATAGTCACTATCGGCTGCCCCTTTGCGCTTGTTCCACTCCCGAACGCTGATCGGGACGTGATCCCTAACGAGAACTCCGCATTGCTTCTTGAATGTGTCAGCAGCATTCTTAGGAAGCTTGGGTTCGCCCGTAGGAAATATCACCTCAAAGGTGTAATGCGTCCGTGCATCCAACTTTCTAGTCGGGCCCGTTTCGTAGTTTTGCTCGATGTGGAGGCCTAAGAGGGAGAAACATTCGTCAAATGAATGTATATGTATACAATATAGAGCTATCTCCAATATTTTTCACATATTACAAGTGATTGTCGAACTTCATATGTATACCTCGCCGGACTTTATTATTTCTTCACCGGCTTCTCCATCAGTGGAGCTATCACCTTCTCCGTCATTGGACCTATCTCCTGCCCCATCGGCTTCATCTTCGTGTCGCTCGACCTCCATTCCAACGTTGTGGTTTAGATATGACGACGGAGATTCAGCTGGTTCAACGTCGGGGCCGTCTTTGATTATATCTTCGAGAAGTTCTTCCTCTTCGAGGTTCCTGATATGTGGATCCATAGTTCTGCAAAAAACGGATTCTCTTAACCTTTGTACCAAAAAAGAATTATTCTATCAGGAACTCCGTTCCAAAACAACTTTAGTCCCGGGTCGTGGCTCCACCCGGGACTCCTAGATTTCTGCATAGTATTCAAAGTAGGAGTACTTTTCCAATTTGAGCATTCAATAAGCAAAACCAAATCGTAAAATAAAGTAGTATTCAAATTAGCATGCATTCAATTATAAGCTAATACATCATCTCTTTTGTCTGTACATCGTCAAATATTATCACTAATACTCCTCGAATACTATCATACATATAGCATCACTGATACATCTAGAACCGTAGCGCCGATGGGTATCGGCGCGGGCGGTGGACACCCAAAGAGAAGGAACCATCATAGGATCATAGCTCCAGTGAGATCCCCGAAGAACCTGCCAGGTATGCTCCAACCTGCCCTCCAACGCAACCATGTAGCGACGGACGTGCTCATCCTCCTCGCTGACACGGTGACCTACCACCTCCGCGGTGTCCGGAAGCCTCGGCACCCTCACTGGCCCACGCGACCGCCACCAAACAAGGACCGGGTCAACGACGGGCTGGCTCCTCACCAACCTACGCCCCCCGGAAGGTAGCACCTCCCAATACCAGCCGGGCGGAGCCCGGTCCCGGACAGGGCCCCTCTGATCAAGTAGGTGTCCTCCGCCGAGTCGACGACGAGGATGCGGGATAGGCATCGTAAAATGAACTAAAAAAATAAACTAGTTCTATTAATTTTCTTGCTAAAAATAAACTATTAACACTTAGGCATATACAATAGCAAAATTAAACTACTAACACTTAAGCATATACTATAGCAAAATTAAGCAATAATCTAAGAAACACTATTAACACTTAAGCATATACACTATACAATAGCAAAATTAAATGACAAAAAAATATATTTCTTCTTCTTGTAACCCTAAACTAATTTTTCCTCTTCTTCTACTTCTACTTCTCCTCTTCTTGTAGTACTTCTCCTCTTCTCTTCTTCTACTTCTCCTCTCCACCTCTTCTAATTTTTTCTCTTCTTCTACTTCTCCTCTTCTTCTATTTTTCCTCTTCTTCTCCTCTCCTCCTCTTCTTATTCTCCTTTTTCTTCTTTTCTTCTCCTCCTCTTCTTATTTTCATTTTTCCTAATCTTATTTTCTTATTTTTGTTCATATTTCTTCTTCTTGTAACCCTAACCTAATTCTAAATATTACTAACCCTAATAATCTAGCACAAACCTAATAACAATAGGAATTAAATGACAAAAAAAATCTTTTTCTTTTTCTTCTTTTCTTCTCCTTTTTCTTCCTTTCTTCTCCTTTTTCTTCCTTTCTTCTCCTTTTTCTTCCTTTCTTCCCTTTTTCTTCTTTTCTTCTCCTTTTTCTTATTTTCTTCTCCTTTTTCTTCTTTTCTTCTCCTTCCCTTTTTCTTCTTCTCTTCTCCTCCTCTTCTTATTCTCTACTTCTACTTCTCCTCTTCTTCTATTTTTCCTCTTCTTCTCCTCTCCTCCTCTTCTTTTCTTCTCCTTTTTCTTCTTTTCTTCTTTTCTTCTACTGGCCGGAGTGTTGGGGAGGAGGGGGCGGGGGGCTTACCGGCCGGAGGTGTCGACGGCGCGCGGCGAGGAGGACGACGGCGACAGCGAGGAGGACGACAGGCGGCGGCGAGCAGGACGTCGGGCAGCCTGACGGCGTCGTCGAGTTCGTCGCTGTGCCGCGCCGGGCAGGAGAACGAGAGGAAGAAGAGAAATGGACGATTTGGGTTGGAATTTTTTGAAGTCCCGCTTATATAGGTGGATCTTTAGTCCCGGTGCGTGGCTCGAACCGGGACTAAAGACCCCCTTTAGTCCCGGGTGGAGCCACGACCCGGGACTAAAGCCCCTCGTTTCCCGCCTCCTCGCCTGCCGAAAAGGGGGTCTTTAGTCCCGGGGCGTGGCTCCAACCGGGACTAAAGGCGGTCTGTAGTCCCGGGGCGTGGCTCCACCCGGGACTAAAGCCCCTCCTCGGCTGCACGATAAGTTTAGTCCCACCTCGCCCAGCGAGGGGGACTAACACTTGTTTATAAGCCCCGTCGCAGCTTCTCCATCGAGCTCCTCTCTAAAGCAGGCTTACGGGCCTAAACTCACTGAAAATTGAAACTATATTCGAAATTGTAGAGAAAATTCAATCTAAATTCAAATGAGAATTTAGATTGAATTTTCTCTATGATTTCGAATATAGTTTCAATTTTTTTCTATTTTCATAATTAATAATTTTGACTATCCAAACTATTATCTATTTTGTTATTTTCAATTAAAAACTATGTTTATTAAAAATTCTTTTTGCATATTTGAGAATTTGACAAAACTATGATAATGAAAAGTGTTTGAAATTGAATAAATAATGCAAAACTATTTTCTATTTTCATAATTAATAATTTTGACTATCCAAACTATTATCTATTTTTTTATTTTCAATTGAAAACTATGTTTATTAAAAATTCTTTTTGCATATTTGAGAATTTGACAAAACTATGATAATGAAAAGTGTTTGAAATTGAATAAATAATGCAAAACTATTTTCTATTTTCATAATTAATAATTTTGACTATCCAAACTATTATCTATTTTGTTATTTTCAATTAAAAACTATGTTTATTAAAAATTCTTTTTGCATATTTGAGAATTTGACAAAACTATGATAATGAAAAGTGTTTGAAATTGAATAAATAATGCAAAACTATTTTCTATTTTCATAATTAATAATTTTTACTATCCAAACTATTATCTATTTTTTTATTTTCAATTAAAAACTATGTTTATTAAGAATTCTTTTTGCATATTTGAGAATTTGACAAAACTATGATAATGAAAAGTGTTTGAAATTGAATAATAATGCAAAAATATTTTCTATTTTCAAAAGTAATTTATTTGACTATCCAAACTATTATCTATTTTGTTATTTTCAATTAAAAACTATGTTTATTAAAAATTCTTTTTGCATATTTGAGAATTTGACAAAACTATTATAATGGAAAGTGTTTGAAATTGAATAAATAATGCAAAACTATTTTCTATTTTCAAAAGTAATTATTTTGACTATCCAAACTATTATCTATTTTGTTATTTTCAATTTAAAACTATGTTTATTAAAAATTGTTTTTGCATATTTGAGAAGTTGACCGTGAAAAACTATAGCAGGCTTACTTATTTTTTTGAGCTAGTTGACCCTGAAATTGAAAAGCACTACAAATGAACTCTGAAAATGTTGAAAGTTGGCATGCTATCATCATTTCACCCACATAGCATGTGTTAAAAAGTTGAGAGGGCTACGACAAAAACTGGATGCACTTCGTGTACAAAACGGACAATCTCTCTCGAAGTATCAGGGTTTCGAACGAGAACTCGTCTCTTACAAAGGGATTTCATTTTTTTGAACTTATTTGAACTCCATACTTTTTGTGTGTTCAAAATGCACCATTCTAAGGCACATCACAAAATTTCAACAATTTCTGACTTCATTTGGTATTCTTCGTGCATTTACTTAATTTTTTTGAGCTAGTTGACCTTGAAATTGAAAAGCACTAGAAATGAACTATGAAAATGTTGAAAGTTGGCATGCTATCATCATTTCACCCACATAGCATGTGTTAAAAAGTTGAGAGGGCTACGACAAAAACTGGATGCACTTCGTGTACAAAACGGACAATCTCTCTCGAAGTATCAGGGTTTCGAACGAGAACTCATCTCTTACAAAGGGATTTCATTTTTTTGAACTTATTTCAACTCCATACTTTTTGTGTGTTCAAAATGCACCATTCTAAGGCACATCACAAAATTTCAACAATTTCTGACTTCATTTGGTATTCTTCGTGCATTTACTTATTTTTTGACCGTCGATGATGGTCGCTATTCCTTCTTTCCCTAATGCATAACAAATATCTAGCACAAGGAGAAGAAGGAAAAGCGACCCCACAACAAAAGTGGTTCTGCGGCACGCCACGTGGTTCCGCTGCACGCCACGTGGGACTAATGGTCTTTCATTTTTAAATGACTGTTTTAATCAAAAACAGATCTGTTACAAAAGGGATTTCATTTTTTGAACTTATTTGAACTGAAGACTTTTTGTATATATATGTGGTCGAAATGCATGATACCATGAAATTAGAAAGGGCTAAACCATTCAAAAGTAGCAAAGGAAGTTAGAAAGGGCTAAACCATTCAAATTTCGAAACTATAATGGCACAAATAGAAACTAGACATATATAAATTGGTCCAAGTAGTACATGATACTAGTCGAAACAGTACATAATAATAGCTACCATAGATATATATACAAGTGTTCGACGTTCAGAACACTACTCGTCTGAATCGTCTGAATAAGAATGTCCACCTTCCTCGAGGTGACGCTGGCCATAGTTGACGACTCGAATCTTGCGGTACAACTCGTATGAAACGTATGCATCTTTTGCTGCATACTCAATGTTGATAGGATCAAGTGGGGCCTTCTCCCAAAGTTTGTGCTGAGACTTTGGGAAACTGGTCTTCATATCACCATATTCCTCGTCGATCAAGGCAACTGCCATATGAGCCATCAAAGTCCTGTCATGTCGAAGCCTGAATACCGTTTGGAGATCAACGAGGCAACCAGCTGGTATCTCAATACCGAAGCTGTGCCTCATCTTCAGCTTGTCGTTCCTTATGTCAACGGTAGCAAAAGTGATGCCGCTGCGAAGGAAGTCCATGAGTTCTGGACAATGCTTGTCACTCCTGCAACAGAAACAAATTAAAATGGAACAAATGTTACATACTGCTGCAATAAGGAAACATGTTTCACTACAACTAAAGAGAAAATTATCTTTAGGATTCAAATAGAACATATGCAATGGAACCTAGAGAGATCACTATAGCTATCCAATGGAACCTAGAGAGATCACTAGCTATATGCAATTTTCATGACTATGACATATCATATTGCTATCCAATGGAACCTAGAGAGATCACTAGCTATATGCAATTTTCATAACCTTGGATCAAAGAACAACGCATAAAATTGTATCACTACAACTATGATTTCAATGGAACATATTGAACCAATCAGATATTTCAGATTGTGGAACACTATTCCAATCAGATTGCGTTCCCTTCAACTAATCAAAATTGTTTCACTACAACTATTTGAAGCGAACCAACTATGATTCCAATGGAACATATTAAACATTAGTTGATTCTAATACGATTTTTCAGATTATGGAACACTATTCCAATCAGATTGTGTTCCCCTTCAACTAATCAAAATTGTTCCACTACAACTATTTGAAGGGAACCAACTATGATTCCAATGGAACATATTAAACACTAGTTGATTCTAATACGATTTTTCAGATTATGGAACACTATTCCAATTAGATTGTGTTCCCCTTCAACTAATCAAAATTGTTTCACTACAACTATTTGAAGGGAACCAACTATGATTGAAAGAAATAAACTTACAATGTCATTATCTTGGATCAAAGAAAGCCTCAAAACTTACCTCGCCCATTGGAAGATCAAGACATGGCGTGTGTGTTGGAAATATGCCCTAGAGGCAATAATAAATTAGTTATTATTATATTTCTTTGTTCATGATAATCGTTTATTGTCCATGCTATAATTGTATTGATTGGAAACACAGTGCATGTGTGGATACATAGACTGTCCCTAGTAAGCCTCTAGTTGACTAGCTCGTTGATCAAAGATGGTCAAGGTTTCCTGGCCATAGGCAAGTGTTGTTACTTGATAACAGGAGCACATCATTAGGAGAATCATGTGATGGACTAGACCTAAACTAATAGACGTAGCATGTTGATCGTGTCATTTTGTTGCTACTGTTTTCTGCGTGTCAAGTATTTGTTCCTATGACCATGAGATCATATAACTCACTGACACCGGAGGAATGCTTTGTGTGTATCAAACGTCGCAACGTAACTGGGTGAATATAAAGATGCTCTACAGGTATCTCCGAAGGTGTTCATTGAGTTAGTATGAATCGAGACTGGGATTTGTCACTCCGAGTGACGGAGAGGTATCTCGGGGCCCACTCGGTAATACAACATCACACACAAGCCTTGCAAGCAATGTGACTTAGTGTAAGTTGCGGGATCTTGTATTATGGAACGAGTAAAGAGACTTGCCGGTAAACGAGATTGAAATAGGTATGCGGATACTGACGATCGAATCTCGGGCAAGTAACATACCGAAGGACAAAGGGAATAACATACGGGATTATATGAATCCTTGGCACCGAGGTTCAAACGATAAGATCTTCATAGGATCTGTAGGATCCAATATGGGAATCCAGGTCCCGCTATTGGATATTGACCGAGGAGTCACTCGGGTCATGTCTACATAGTTCTCGAACCCGCAGGGTCTGCACACTTAAGGTTCGACGTTGTTTTATGCGTATTTGAGTTATATGGTTGGTTACCGAATGTTGTTCGGAGTCCCGGATGAGATCACGGACGTCACAAGGGATTCCGGAATGGTCCGGAAACAAAGATTGATATATAGGATGACTTCATTTGGTTACCGGAAGGTTTTCGGGCATTACCGATAATGTACCGGGAATGACGAATGGGTTCCGGATCTTCACCGGGAGGGGGGACCACCCACCCGGGAGGGCCCAAGGACCTTGGGGGTGGCGCACCAAGTAGGTGGGGTCAGCCCAAGGCTGTCTTGCGCAAGAGAAAGAAAAACCAAAAGAAGAGAAAAAAAGGAAAGGTGGGAAAAGAGAGAAGGACTCCACCTTCCAATCCTAGTTGGACTAGGATTGGAGGAGGACTCCTCCTCCCCTTGGTGGCGCAGCCCTTGGGGTTCCTTGAGCCTCAAGGCAAGCCTCCCCTCCCTCCTCCTATATATAGTGGGGTTTTAGGGCTGATTTGAGACAACTTTTTCAAGGCAGCCCGACCACATACCTTCACAGTTTTACCTCTAGACCGCGTCTCTGCGGAGCTCGGGTGGAGCCCTGCCGAGATTAGATCATCACCAACCTCCGGAGCGCCGTCACGCTGCCGGAGAACTCATCTACCTCTCCGTCTCTCTTGCTGGATCAAGAAGGCCGAGATCATCGTCGAGCTGTACGTGTGCTGAACGCGGAGGTGCCATCCGTTCGGCACTAGATCGTGGGACGGATCGCGGGACGGTTCGTGGGACGGTTCGCGGGGCGGATCGAGGGACGTGAGGACGTTCCAGTACATCAACCGCGTTCACTAACGCTTCTGATGTGCGATCTACAAGGGTACGTAGATCAGAAATCCCCTCTCGTAGATGGACATCACCATGATAGGTCTTCGTGCGCGTAGGAAAATTTTGTTTCCCATGCTACGTTCCCCAACAGTGGCATCATGAGCTAGGTTCATGCGTAGATGTCTTCTCGAGTAGAACACAGAAGTTTTTCTGGGCGGTGATGTGCGTTTTGCTGCCCTCCTTAGTCTTTTCTTGATTCCGCAGTATTGTTGGATTGAAGCGGCTTGGACCGACATTACTCGTACGCTTACGAGAGACTGGTTTCATCGCTACGAGTAACCCCCTTGCTCAAAGATGACTGGCAAGTGTCGGTTTCTCCAACTTTAGTTGAATCGGATTTTTATTAAGGAGGTCCTTGTATAAGGTTAAATAGAAATTCATATATCTCCGTTGTGGTATTTGCGTAAGTAAGATGCGATCCTACTAGATACCCATGGTCACCACGTAAAAAATGCAACAACAATTAGAGGACGTCTAACTTGTTTTTGCAGGGTATGCTTGTGCTGTGATATGGCCAACGATGTGATGTGATATATTGGATGTATGAGATGATCATGTTGTAATAGTTAATATCAACTTGCACGTCGATGGTACGACAACCGGCAGGAGCCATAGGGTTGTCTTTAAACTAATGTTTGTGCTTGCAGATGCGTTTACTATATTGCTAGGACGTAGCTTTAGTAGTAATAGCATGAGTAGCACGACAACCCCGATGGCGACACGTTGATGGAGATCATGATGATGGAGATCATGGTGTGACGCCGGTGACAAGAAGATCGTGCCGGTGCTTTGGTGATGGAGATCAAGAAGCACATGATGATGGCTATATCATGTCACTTATGAATTGCATGTGATGTTAATCCTTTTATGCACCTTATTTTGCTTAGAACGACGGTAGCATTATGAGGTGATCTCTCACTAAAATTTCAATACGAAATTGTGTTCTCCCCGACTGTTTACCGTTGCGACACTTCTTCGTTTCGAGACACCACGTGATGATCGGGTGTGATAGACTCAACGTTCACATACAACGGGTGCAAAACAGTTGCACACGCGGAACACTCGGGTTAAGCTTGATGAGTCTAGCATGTGCAGACATGGCCTCGGAACACATGAGACCGAAAGTTCGAGCATGAATCTTATAGTTGATATGATTAGCATAGAGATGCTTACCACTGAAACTATTCTCGACTCACGTGATGATCGGACTTGAGATAGTGGATTTGGATCATGTACCACTCAAATGACTAGAGAGATGTACTTTTTGAGTGGGAGTTCTTAAGTAATATGATTAATTGAACTAATTGTCATGAACGTAGTCTAATGGTCTTTGCAAATTACGATGTAGCTTGCGCTATAGCTCTACTGTTTTTATATGTTCCTAGAGAAAATTTAGTTGAAAGTTGATAGTAGCAAACGTTGCAGAGGATTGTCCTCGTTGCTGTGCAGAAGGCTTATGTCCTTAATGCACCACTCGGTGTGCTGCACCTCGAGCGTCGTCTGTGGATGCTGTGAACATCCGACATACACGTTTCTGATGACTACACGGTAGTTCAGTGCAAAATACTTAATGGCTTAGAAGCAAGGCGCCGAAGACGTTTTGAAACATCACGGAACATAAGTGATGTTCTAAAGAGATGAAATTGTGATTTCATGCTTGTGCCCTTGTTAAAGAGGTATGAGACCTCCGACAAGATTCTTTGTCCACAAAGTAAAGGAGAAAAGCTCAGTCGTTGAGCGGGTGCTCAGATTGTCTGAGTACGACAATCGCTTGAATCAAGTGGGAGTTAATCTTCGAGATGAGATAGTGATGGTTCTCCAAAGTCACTGCCACCAAGCTGTGAGAGCTTCGTGATGAACTATAACATATCAAGGATAGATACAATGATCCTTGAGCGATTCGCGATGTTTGACACTGCGAAAGTAGAAATCAAGAAGGAGCATCAATAGTTGATGGTTAGTAAAACCACTAAGTTTCAAGAAAGGCAAGGGCTAGAAGGGATACTTCGTGAAACGGCAAAACAGTTGCTGCACTAATGAAGAGACCCAAGATTAAACCCAAACCCGAGACTAAGTGCTTCTGTAATGAGGGGAACAGTCAGTGAGGCGGAGCAACTCTAGATACTTGGTTGATAAGAAGGCTGGCAAAAGTCAAAAGAAGTATATTTGATATACATGATGTTGATGTGTACTTTACTAGTACTCCTAGTAGCACGAGGGTATTGGATACCGGTTCGGTTGCTAAGTGATTAGTAACATGAAATGAAAGCTACGGCATAAACGGAGACTAGCTAAAGGCGAGGTGACGATACGTGTTGGAAGTGTTTCCAAGGTTGATATGATCAAACGTCGCACACTCCATCTACCATCGGGATTGGTGTCAAACCTAAATAATTGTTATTTGGTACTTGCGTTAAGCATGAACATGATTGGATCGTGTTTATTGCAATACGATTATTCATTTAAAGAGAATAATGGTTACTCTATTTGCTTGACTAAATCACCTTCAATGGTTTATTGAATCTCGATCGTAGTGTTACACATGTTCATAAAATTGGTGCGAAAAGATACGAGGTAATGACGATAGTACCACTTACTTGTGGCACTGCCGCTTGAGTCATGTTGGTGTAAATTGCATGAAGAGGCTCCATGATGATGGATCTTTATACTCACTTGATTTTGAATCACTAGTGACATGCAAATCATACCACATGAGCAAGGCCTTGTTTTCATTGAGATGAAACAAGATAGTAACTTGTTGGAAGTGATACATTTTGATGTATGCAGTCCAATGGGTGCTGAGGCACGCAGTGGATATCATTATGTTCTTACTTCAATGACGATTTGAGCAGATACAAGAGTATTTACTTAATGAATCACAAGTCTGAAATATTGAAAGGTTCAAATCTGTTTCAGGAGTGAAGTTCGTCGTAACAAGAGGATAAACTGTCTACGATATGATCATAGAAATGAATATCTGAGTTACGAGTTTTGGTACGCAGTTAAGACAATGTGGAAATTGTTTCGCAGTTCATGCCACCTGGAACATCATAGTGTGATGATGTGTCTGAACGTCATAGCCACGCACTATTTGGTATGGTGCATGTTATGATGACTCTTATTGAATTACCACTATCGTTTATGGGTTATGCATTAGAGACAACCGCATTCACTTTAAATAGGGCACCGCGTATTTCCGTTGAGATGACACAGTATAGACTGAGGTTTAGAGAAATCTAAACTGTCGTTTCTTGAAAGTTTGGGGCTTCGACACTTATGTGAAAAAGTTTCAGTCGAATAAGCTCAAACCCAAAGCGGATAAATGCATCTTCATAGGATATCCAAAACAGTTGGGTACATCTCCTATCTCAGATCCGAAAGCAAAGTGTTTGTTTCTAGAAACGGATCCTTTCTCGAGGAAAGGTTTCTCTCGAAAGAATTGAGTGGGAGGGTGATAGAACTTGATGAGGTTATTGAACCATCACTTCGACTAGTGTGTACCACGGCACAAGAAGTTGTTCCTGTGGCGCCTACACCAATTGAAGTGGAAGCTGATGATGGTGATCATTGAGCTTCGGATCAAGTTACTACAAACCTCGTAGGTCGACAAGGTCGCGTACTACTACAGAGTGGTATAGTAACCCTGTCTTGGAGGTCATGTTGTTGAACAATAATGAACCTACGAGCCGTGGAGAAGCAATGGTGGGCCCGGATTCCGACAAATGGCTAGAGGCCATGAAATCCGAGAGAGGATCCATGTATGAAAACAAAGTGTAGACTTTGGAAGAACTACTTGATGGTCATAGGACTGTTGAGTAAAGATGGATCTTTAAAAGGAAGACATACGATGATGGTGATAAGTCACTATTAAAAGCTCGACTTGTCGCAAAGATGTTTCCGACAAGATCAAACAGTTGACTATGATGAGACTTTCTCACTCGTAGCGATGCTAAAAGTCTGTTAGAATTATGTTAGTAGTTGATGCATTATTTATGAAATATTGCACATAGGATGTCAAAACATTGTTTCCTCGACGGTTTCCTTGAGCAAACATTGTATGTGCTAAAACCAGAAGGTTTTGTCGATCCTAAAGATACTAACAAGTATGCAAGCTCCAATGATCCTTCAATGGACCGGTGCAAGCATCTCGGAGTTCGAATATACACTTTGATGAGATGATCAAAGATTTTCGGTTTGTACAAGGTTTATTAGAAACTTGTATTTCCAAAGAAGTGAGTGGGAGCACTATATAATTTCTGATAAGTATATGTGGTTGACATATTGTGGATCAGAAGTAATATAGAATTTCTGTAAAGCATACAAGGTTGTTTGAAAGGAGTTTTCAAAGGAGTACCTAGATTGCACTACTTGAACGTTGAGCATCAAAGATCTATGGACATAGATCGAAAGCGCTTAATGGAAGTTTCAACAAGATCCATGCCTTGACAAGTTTTTGAAGGAGTTCAAAATAGATCAGCAAAGAAGGAGTTCTTGGTTGCGTTGTGAGGTGTGAATTTGAGTAAGACTCAAAACCCGACCCCGGCAGAATAAAGAGAATAGACGAAGGTCGTCTTGTATGCTTTGGCCGTAGAATCTGAAGTATGCCATGCTGGGTACCGCACCTGATGTGTGCCTTGACTCAAAGTCTGTTGAGAGGTACAGAGAGTGATCCATGATTGAATCACTAGCAGCGGTCAAAATTTATCCTTAGTAACTGATGGACTGTCGGGACCCCGATCCTAAGTCATAAGGACCCAGCCTGTAACACATCACATCACTTTGCGGCCTCACGCACGGTAAACTCCACGGCTGCCACCTTACCTTGGCCGGGACCGTTTGCGTCTTTTGGCTCACGTATATGAATATGTTGATAGCGTTCAAACGACAAAGAACCCGGGTCGACATGACTAGTTATAAACCCAAGCGGTACATCCGTACAGGGACAAGCATACATAACCCAGCAAAGCAGGTGTCGGTCATCAGCGTGTGTAGACGAGTCGTAGCAAGCTACAAGGACTCCATTACACCGCGTGACATTTCCCCGAGGGGACAGACACAACAGCAAAGAAGGATACATGCCGGTCAATCAATGTGTTCCGAGCAGTAGCAAGCTACCAAGGCCCGATGGAAACACAAAGAGGCATTTCCCTATAAAGAGTACTACTAAAGACAAACAACTAGGTGTCGAAATCCCACACATATAATGCATTTCAAACATACACACATTATGCACGATATGTGTAGATACAACATGGCATCACAACATAACTCTATGACTCAAGCATTTATTAAAGACTCATAAGAGTCAACATAGTATGATATTACAAACAGGGGTCTCGTGACCCGACACTCAAGTCATACAAACAACAAGCGGAAGCAAATCATGTCTGGGTACAGACATCTACTAAAAGTGGCTGGAAGAGCTTGAAAGCTACTACGACCCTACCAAAGGAGCCAGACCTCTGTCTGGGATTCCCAAGCTATTCCGGTCAACATCGAACACATCGCGTAGAACCTTTTAATGAGTCTAAGTCTTCTCTGCAAAAACATAAATAAAGCAACCATGAGTACAAAGGTACTCAGCAAGTCTTACATCAGAACTATCTACATATGCATCATGTTTCAATGAAAGGATTGTGGGCTTTGATTGCAGCAAGCCAGCTTTGACTCTTGGCTAACTTGTACTACGACTACAAGTTCTTTCTTTGAGGTGGGATAGCGCACACGAGTCCACATATTCACCAATTCAATACACCACTATGGATCCACCCTCGTTTCCCTACGAGAAGGCCTTCCATAGCACTCACACTTATCTTGCATGTTTTAAAGTATCCATTTAAGTTGTCTATGTACCACGTAATGTTTCCAAGTAGTCCATATCCGAGGACGCGGCTATTCGAACAGATTGAATCACCCTGCAGGGGTATACTTCTTCACACACGCTCCCACCACTTATCACCATATGCACGTCATGCATCTCGGCAACCTTCAAGTGGAAGCACTGGCGTGGGTGTCGGCCACGACCGTTAACCACACAAGACCCTAGTCCAGGTTTATCGCCTATTTGAGACTGAACCCGCAAGGAAGTCCGGCCGAGGTTTCCTCTAAGGCCCCAAACGATGTGCGCAGGGTTCCCAAGCCCACCATCCGGGTGCCACTTGGTACACCGTGCCACTGTGTATCTACCGTAGTGAAGCCTACCCCGTCGGGCAGAGCTAAACACGGCCGCCAACACTTTTCCTACAAACACCAGAAACTAATTGCAACTCCTGGACGAGAGGGTCAATTAAGCATCCCAATGTGTGGTAGTATCTTGTCTTGGATAACACACACATAACTCAGTTCTTAAGGACGGTCCCAATGAGACAACCCGCCATGTACTCCTACATGGCCTCTCATCGCTACCTTTACCAAATCAGATTCACACCTTTACTCTCACACTATAGGACATGAACACAACCATTCCGATACATCATTCAGATGGATCAGACCCGACACGACTCTAAGCATAGCAGGCATTGTAAACAAGCATGGATGAGTAAGCACAACAAGGCTCAAGCAGTTGCTACTCATGCTAAGTGGTTTCAACTATTTACTGTGACAAAATCAGGTCATGCAGAGGAATGGGTTCAACTACCGATAACATGTACAGTTGAATCGTGTTTGTCCTAATGCAGTAAAAGAGAGCAGGAGCGAGAGAGTGGGTTTATATCAATATGCTCAAGGGGGGTTTGCTTGCCTGACACGTCTGAAGATAGCAATGAGTCTTTATCAATGTCAACGATCACATCGTCGAAAACATCGTTTACCGAGGGGGAACAACACCGACAAACAAGAAAGAACAACAATTACTTCACGGAAATGCAACACTATGATGCATGCTCAAGACATGAAATGAAAGGTGGCAGGGCTAATGTGGTTATCATTTCTTAAGTTGAAGTTGGTTTGAATTAGGATCCAAACATCACTTCAAGCCGGGTATCTTTCCAAGTACCCTTATAATTGATTCGACCTGATGCTCATAACAAATTGTTCCAACATGCACGGGGTTAGTATTTTGAGGTACAGTTTTGCATTGACCAATCTTTGGTCATAACAGTTGAAGTGGAAATCAAATAAGTATCAATTTCCAACTCCAAACTATTTATTAAATTTACCCTATTCATCATTTTGCCTATTTGGTGTTGTTAACTTTTTCAAACATACATGAAAATGCCATAATCAGATTCTTTGGATTTTTCTGATCCTTTTTCATATATAAATTATTTTCATCCGAGTTATATTTTAATTTCTATGATTTTTACAAGTTTTAGCAATTTCCTGGATTTATTTTATAATAGGAAATCAATTACCGCGTCAGCATTGCGTAAGTGGGGGCTACACGTCAGTGACTCAGTTTCATAACAGGGTTTTATTAGCTAACTAATGAATTAATAAGAAGTGGGGCCCGTCTGTCAGTGGCTCTAGGTTAATTAGTAGCTTTATTAGGCTAATCTAATCCTGACCAGCCGGGCCCACATGGCAGTGGCTCAGGCCGGCGAGGTCAACGCCGGCGACCAACAGGGCGACGGAGGCTCGCCGGAATCGCGTCATCGGCATCCATTTGATGAGCCGAAGGGCGGAATGGGATCGCGGGGACACGCTGAGTACTTATGTGGCAACTGGGTGGCCGGAGGGGCACCGGAACTACGACGGCGATGAGCCTAAGCGGCGGCCGGAGCTCTGCTTAGTCGGGCTCGAGACTAGGGGACCAGGGGAAAGCAGCTGAGGCCGGCTACGGCTTCCTGCGAGCGTGGAGAGCACACAGAGGTGCTCGATAGCGGCCCTAAGTGGCACTGGCCACGGCGACGCCATGGCCGGCGGCATGAGCTTCGGCTCCGACGGCTAGCAAGGTTAGAGGAAGGGGAGCTCGACAAGGAGAGGGGGAACGAGTCCGGTGGCTCACAGGGGTTCGGATTGCGCACACGTAGAGGCCGGGGAAGCTCCGGTTGCGGCGAATCGACGCCGGGGAGGTTCGGCGGCCGACGATGAAGTTGATGCGGATGGCGGCGTGGCAGGGTGTCTGAGCTCGATTCTTCGCGCGTAGAGATGGGGAGGTCAGCGGCGCAGCTATGGGACACATCAGCTGGGCTAGAGAGGGCCGGAGGGGGCGGTGGAGAGCTTGAGCCCGAGCTCGTCAATGGCAGGAGGAAGAAGAGAGAAGAGAAGGGGAGGAAGAAGATGAGGCAGAGGGGTCGGGGGCGGCTCAGCGGCGCGAAGATAAGGGAGAGGAGGGCGACGAGGCAGGCACGCAGGGAGGAGGTGGCGCCCTCGCGAGCTCGCCATCCCCTGCTTCTCCTCTGCCTTCTCGCAAGAGGTAGAAGACAGGGGTGCCCCTGGTTGGCTGGGCCAGCAGGTGAGCACAGGATAGCTCTCTCTCTCTTTTCCTTTGCTGTTTTTATTTACTTTCTGGCATTTGTTTTTATTTGTTTTGGCTCCAACCCTAGGCCAAAATATTGAAATCATTTGTGGGGTTTTGTTTGGACTATTTCCAAGTTCCACAAAAAGATTTACTATTTTTGAAATAACTAAATATTTATAGTTATTTGTTTTGGCAATTTCCAGTGCCTTTTGTGGATTAATTTAAAGGTCAAAAGTTATTGAAAATAAAAGTCATCAATGAAATGTTGTTGCCAACATTTATCAGAAAAGATGAACATTTCTAAAAACCATTTTGGGTTCACTAAAAATCACACTTAGTAGAATTTCCTTTAGTGAGGTGAGGTGCTAGGGTTTTGTTAGTCCAAAATTCAAAAACATTTGGGTTTAACATGATGCAAGATGATGATGTAACTAATTGCAACCAATTATTCTAGGGCTGTCACATGGACTAAGGAATTTTTCTCGATTATGGAGGTGGTTAAAGAATTCGTCGTAAAGGGTTACGTCGATGCAAGCTTTGACACTAATCCAAATAACTATGAGTAGTGAAACGGATTCGTATAGTAGAGTAGATATTTGGAGTATTTCCGAATAGCACATAGTAGCAGCATCTATAAGATGACATAAAGATTTGTAAAGAACACACGGGTCTGAAAGTTTCAGAACCCTTGACTAAAACCGCTCTCACGAGCAAGACGTGATCAGACCCCATGACTATATGGGTGTTGGATTCGTTGGAATCACATGGTGATGTGAACTAGATTATTGACTCTAGTGCAAGTGGGAGACTGTTGGAAATATGCCCTAGAGGCAATAATAAATTAGTTATTATTATATTTCTTTGTTCATGATAATCGTTTATTGTCCATGCTATAATTGTATTGATTGGAAACACAGTGCATGTGTGGATACATAGACAAAACACTGTCCCTAGTAAGCCTCTAGTTTACTAGCTCGTTGATCAAAGATGGTCAAGGTTTCCTGGCCAGAGGCAAGTGTTGTTACTTGATAACGGGATCACATCATTAGGAGAATCATGTGATGGACTAGACCCAAACTAATAGACGTAGCATGTTGATCGTGTCATTTTGTTGCTACTGTTTTCTGCGTGTCAAGTATTTGTTCCTATGACCATGAGATCATATAACTCACTGACACCGGAGGAATGCTTTGTGTGTATCAAACGTCGCAACGTAACTGGGTGACTATAAAGATGCTCTACATGTATCTCCGAAGGTTTTCGTTGAGTTAGTATGAATCGAGACTCGGATTTGTCACTCCGTGTGACGGAGAGGTATCTCGGGGCCCACTCGGTAATACAACATCACACACAAGCCTTGCAAGCAATGTGACTTAGTGTAAGTTGCGGGATCTTGTATTACAGAACGAGTAAAGAGACTTGCCGGTAAACGAGATTGAAATAGGTATGCGGATACTGACGATCGAATCTCGGGCAAGTAACATACCGAAGGACAAAGGGAATGACATACAGGATTATATGAATCCTTGGCACTGAGGTTCAAACGATAAGATCTTCGTAGAATATGTAGGATCCAATATGGGAATCCAGGTCCCGCTATTGCATATTGACCGAGGAGTCACTCGGGTCATGTCTACATAGTTCTCGAACCCGCAGGGTCTGCACGCTTAAGGTTCGGCGTTGTTTTATGCGTATTTGAGTTATATGGTTGGTTACCGAATGTTGTTCGGAGTCCCGGATGAGATCACGGACGTCATGAGGGTTTCCGGAATGGTCCGGAAACGAAGATTGATATATAGGATGACTTCATTTGGTTACCGGAAGGTTTTCGGGCATTACCGGTAATGTACCGGGAATGACGAATGGGTTCCGGATCTTCACCGGGAGGGGGGACCACCCACCCGGGAGGGCCCAAGGACCTTGGGGGTGGCGCACCAAGTAGGTGGGGTCAGCCCAAGGCTGTCTTGCGCAAGAGAAAGAAAAACCAAAAGAAGAGAAAAAAAAGGAAAGGTGGGAAAAGAGAGAAGGACTCCACCTTCCAATCCTAGTTGGACTAGGATTGGAGGAGGACTCCTCCTCCCCTTGGTGGCGCAGCCCTTGGGGTTCCTTGAGCCTCAAGGCAAGCCTCCCCTCACTCCTCCTATATATAGTGGGGTTTTAGGGCTGATTTGAGACAACTTTTTCAAGGCAGCCCGACCACATACCTTCACGGTTTTACCTCTGGATCGCCTATCTGCGGAGCTCGGGCGGAGCCCTGCCGAGATTAGATCATCACCAACCTCCGGAGCGCCGTCACGCTGCCGGAGAACTCATCTACCTCTCCGTCTCTCTTGCTAGATCAAGAAGGCCGAGATCATCGTCGAGCTGTACGTGTGCTGAACGCGGAGGTGCCGTCCGTTCGGCACTAGATCGTGGGACGGATCGCGGGACGGTTCGTGGGACGGTTCACGGGGCGGATCGAGGGACGTGAGGACGTTCCACTACATCAACCACGTTCACTAACGCTTCTGCTGTGTGATCTACAAGGGTACGTAGATCAGAAATCCCCTCTCGTAGATGGACATCACCATGATAGGTGTTCGTGCGCGTAGGAAAATTTTGTTTCCCATGCTACGTTCCCCAACAGTGGCATCATGAGCTAGGTTCATGCGTAGATGTCTTCTCGAGTAGAACACAAAAGTTTTTGTGGGCGGTGATGTGCGTTTTGCTGCCCTCCTTAGTCTTTTCTTGATTCCACGGTATTGTTGGATTGAAGCGGCTTGGACCGACATTACTCGTACGCTTACGAGAGACTGGTTTCATCGCTACGAGTAACCCCCTTGCTCAAAGATGACTGGCAAGTGTCGGTTTCTCCAACTTTAGTTGAATCAGATTTGACCAAGGAGGTCCTTGTATAAGGTTAAATAGAAATTCATATATCTCCGTTGTGGTGTTTGCGTAAGTAAGATGCGATCCTACTAGATACCCATGGTCACCACGTAAAACATGCAACAACAATTAGAGGACGTCTAACTTGTTTTTGCAGGGTATGCTTGTGCTGTGATATGGCCAACGATGTGATGTGATATATTGGATGTATGAGATGATCATGTTGTAATAGTTAATATCAACTTGCACGTCGATGGTACGACAACCGGCAGGAGCCATAGGGTTGTCTTTAAACTAATGTTTGTGCTTGCAGATGCGTTTACTATATTGCTAGGACGTAGCTTTAGTAGTAATAGCATGAGTAGCACGACAACCCCAATGGTGACACGTTGATGGAGATCATGATGATGGAGATCATGGTGTGACGCCGGTGACAAGAAGATCGTGCCGGTGCTTTGGTGATGGAGATCAAGAAGCACATGATGATGGCTATATCATGTCACTTATGAATTGCATGTGATGTTAATCCTTTTATGCACCTTATTTTGCTTAGAACGACGGTAGCATTATGAGGTGATCTCTCACTAAAATTTCAAGACGAAATTGTGTTCTCCCCGAATGTGCACCATTGCGACACTTCTTCGTTTCGAGACACCACGTGATGATCGGGTGTGATAGACTCAACGTTCACATACAACGGGTGCAAAATAGTTGCACACGCGGAACACTCGGGTTAAGCTTGACGAGTCTAGCATGTGCAGACATGGCCTCGGAACACATGAGACCAAAAGTTCGAGCATGAATCTTATAGTTGATATGATTAGCATAGAGATGCTTACCACTGAAACTATTCTCGACTCACGTGATGATCGGACTTGAGATAGTGGATTTGGATCATGTACCACTCAAATGACTAGAGAGATGTACTTTTTGAGTGGGAGTTCTTAAGTAATATGATTAGTTGAACTAATTGTCATGAACGTAGTCTAATGGTCTTTGCGAATTACGATGTAGCTTGTGCTATAGCTCTACTGTTTTTATATGTTCCTAGAGAAAATTTAGTTGAAAGTTGATAGTAGCAAACGTTGCAGAGGATTGTCCTCGTTGCTGTGCAGAAGGCTTATGTCCTTAATGCACCACTCGGTGTGCTGCACCTCGAGCGTCGTCTGTGGATGCTGTGAACATCCGACATACACGTTTCTGATGACTACACGGTAGTTCAGTGCAAAATACTTAATGGCTTAGAAGCAAGGCGCCGAAGACGTTTTGAAACGTCACGCAACATAAGTGATGTTCTAAAGAGATGAAATTGTGATTTCATGCTTGTGCCCTTGTTAAAGAGGTATGAGACCTCCGACAAGATTCTTTGTCCACAAAGTAAAGGAGAAAAGCTCAGTCGTTGAGCGGGTGCTCAGATTGTCTGAGTACGACAATCGCTTGAATCAAGTGGGAGTTAATCTTCGAGATGAGATAGTGATGGTTCTCCAAAGTCACTGCCACCAAGCTGTGAGAGCTTCGTGATGAACTATAACATATCAAGGATAGATACAATGATCCTTGAGCGATTCGCGATGTTTGACACTGCGAAAGTAGAAATCAAGAAGGAGCATCAATAGTTGATGGTTAGTAAAACCACTAAGTTTCAAGAAAGGCAAGGGCTAGAAGGGATACTTCGTGAAACGGCAAAACAGTTGCTGCACTAATGAAGAGACCCAAGATTAAACCCAAACCCGAGACTAAGTGCTTCTGTAATGAGGGGAACAGTCAGTGAGGCGGAGCAACTCTAGATACTTGGTTGATAAGAAGGCTGGCAAAAGTCAAAAGAAGTATATTTGATATACATGATGTTGATGTGTACTTTACTAGTACTCCTAGTAGCACGAGGGTATTGGATACCGGTTCGGTTGCTAAGTGATTAGTAACATGAAATGAAAGCTACGGCATAAACGGAGACTAGCTAAAGGCGAGGTGACGATACGTGTTGGAAGTGTTTCCAAGGTTGATATGATCAAACGTCGCACACTCCATCTACCATCGGGATTGGTGTCAAACCTAAATAATTGTTATTTGGTACTTGCGTTAAGCATGAACATGATTGGATCGTGTTTATTGCAATACGATTATTCATTTAAAGAGAATAATGGTTACTCTATTTGCTTGAATAAATCACCTTCAATGGTTTATTGAATCTCGATCGTAGTGTTACACATGTTCATAAAATTGGTGCGAAAAGATACGAGGTAATGACGATAGTACCACTTACTTGTGGCACTGCCGCTTGAGTCATGTTGGTGTAAATTGCATGAAGAGGCTCCATGCTGATGGATCTTTATACTCACTTGATTTTGAATCACTAGTGACATGCAAATCATACCACATGACCAAGGCCTTGTTTTCATTGAGATGAAACAAGATAGTAACTTGTTGGAAGTGATACATTTTGATGTATGCAGTCCAATGGGTGCTGAGGCACGCAGTGGATATCATTATGTTCTTACTTCAATGACGATTTGAGCAGATACAAGAGTATTTACTTAATGAATCACAAGTCTGAAATATTGAAAGGTTCAAATCTGTTTCAGGAGTGAAGTTCGTCGTAACAAGAGGATAAACTGTCTACGATATGATCATAGAAATGAATATCTGAGTTACGAGTTTTGGTACGCAGTTAAGACAATGTGGAAATTGTTTCGCAGTTCATGCCACCTGGAACATCATAGTGTGATGATGTGTCTGAACGTCATAGCCACGCACTATTTGGTATGGTGCATGTTATGATGACTCTTATTGAATTACCACTATCGTTTATGGGTTATGCATTAGAGACAACCGCATTCACTTTAAATAGGGCACCGCGTATTTCCGTTGAGATGACACAGTATAGACTGAGGTTTAGAGAAATCTAAACTGTCGTTTCTTGAAAGTTTGGGGCTTCGACACTTATGTGAAAAAGTTTCAGTCGAATAAGCTCAAACCCAAAGCGGATAAATGCATCTTCATAGGATATCCAAAACAGTTGGGTACATCTCCTATCTCAGATCCGAAAGCAAAGTGTTTGTTTCTAGAAACGGATCCTTTCTCGAGGAAAGGTTTCTCTCGAAAGAATTGAGTGGGAGGGTGATAGAACTTGATGAGGTTATTGAACCATCACTTCGACTAGTGTGTACCACGGCACAAGAAGTTGTTCCTGTGGCGCCTACACCAATTGAAGTGGAAGCTGATGATGGTGATCATTGAGCTTCGGATCAAGTTACTACAAACCTCGTAGGTCGACAAGGTCGCGTACTACTACAGAGTGGTATAGTAACCCTGTCTTGGAGGTCATGTTGTTGAACAATAATGAACCTACGAGCCGTGGAGAAGCAATGGTGGGCCCGGATTCCGACAAATGGCTAGAGGCCATGAAATCCGAGAGAGGATCCATGTATGAAAACAAAGTGTAGACTTTGGAAGAACTACTTGATGGTCATAGGACTGTTGAG
Organism: Hordeum vulgare subsp. vulgare; assembly: GCF_904849725.1. Taxonomy (NCBI): domain Eukaryota; kingdom Viridiplantae; phylum Streptophyta; class Magnoliopsida; order Poales; family Poaceae; genus Hordeum; species Hordeum vulgare. Next base: position 529,687,140 of record NC_058523.1, on the reverse strand, counting down.
TAAAGATGGATCTTTAAAAGGAAGACATACGATGATGGTGATAAGTCACTATTAAAAGCTCGACTTGTCGCAAAGATGTTTCCGACAAGATCAAACAGTTGACTATGATGAGACTTTCTCACTCGTAGCGATGCTAAAAGTCTGTTAGAATTATGTTAGTAGTTGATGCATTATTTATGAAATATTGCACATAGGATGTCAAAACATTGTTTCCTCGACGGTTTCCTTGAGCAAACATTGTATGTGCTAAAACCAGAAGGTTTTGTCGATCCTAAAGATACTAACAAGTATGCAAGCTCCAATGATCCTTCAATGGACCGGTGCAAGCATCTCGGAGTTCGAATATACACTTTGATGAGATGATCAAAGATTTTCGGTTTGTACAAGGTTTATTAGAAACTTGTATTTCCAAAGAAGTGAGTGGGAGCACTATATAATTTCTGATAAGTATATGTGGTTGACATATTGTGGATCAGAAGTAATATAGAATTTCTGTAAAGCATACAAGGTTGTTTGAAAGGAGTTTTCAAAGGAGTACCTAGATTGCACTACTTGAACGTTGAGCATCAAAGATCTATGGACATAGATCGAAAGCGCTTAATGGAAGTTTCAACAAGATCCATGCCTTGACAAGTTTTTGAAGGAGTTCAAAATAGATCAGCAAAGAAGGAGTTCTTGGTTGCGTTGTGAGGTGTGAATTTGAGTAAGACTCAAAACCCGACCCCGGCAGAATAAAGAGAATAGACGAAGGTCGTCTTCTATGCTTTGGCCGTAGAATCTGAAGTATGCCATGCTGGGTACCGCACCTGATGTGTGCCTTGACTCAAAGTCTGTTGAGAGGTACAGAGAGTGATCCATGATTGAATCACTAGCAGCGGTCAAAATTTATCCTTAGTAACTGATGGACTGTCGGGACCCCGATCCTAAGTCATAAGGACCCAGCCTGTAACACATCACATCACTTTGCGGCCTCACGCACGGTAAACTCCACGGCTGCCACCTTACCTTGGCCGGGACCGTTTGCGTCTTTTGGCTCACGTATATGAATATGTTGATAGCGTTCAAACGACAAAGAACCCGGGTCGACATGACTAGTTATAAACCCAAGCGGTACATCCGTACAGGGACAAGCATACATAACCCAGCAAAGCAGGTGTCGGTCATCAGCGTGTGTAGACGAGTCGTAGCAAGCTACAAGGACTCCATTACACCGCGTGACATTTCCCCGAGGGGACAGACACAACAGCAAAGAAGGATACATGCCGGTCAATCAATGTGTTCCGAGCAGTAGCAAGCTACCAAGGCCCGATGGAAACACAAAGAGGCATTTCCCTATAAAGAGTACTACTAAAGACAAACAACTAGGTGTCGAAATCCCACACATATAATGCATTTCAAACATACACACATTATGCACGATATGTGTAGATACAACATGGCATCACAACATAACTCTATGACTCAAGCATTTATTAAAGACTCATAAGAGTCAACATAGTATGATATTACAAACAGGGGTCTCGTGACCCGACACTCAAGTCATACAAACAACAAGCGGAAGCAAATCATGTCTGGGTACAGACATCTACTAAAAGTGGCTGGAAGAGCTTGAAAGCTACTACGACCCTACCAAAGGAGCCAGACCTCTGTCTGGGATTCCCAAGCTATTCCGGTCAACATCGAACACATCGCGTAGAACCTTTTAATGAGTCTAAGTCTTCTCTGCAAAAACATAAATAAAGCAACCATGAGTACAAAGGTACTCAGCAAGTCTTACATCAGAACTATCTACATATGCATCATGTTTCAATGAAAGGATTGTGGGCTTTGATTGCAGCAAGCCAGCTTTGACTCTTGGCTAACTTGTACTACGACTACAAGTTCTTTCTTTGAGGTGGGATAGCGCACACGAGTCCACATATTCACCAATTCAATACACCACTATGGATCCACCCTCGTTTCCCTACGAGAAGGCCTTCCATAGCACTCACACTTATCTTGCATGTTTTAAAGTATCCATTTAAGTTGTCTATGTACCACGTAATGTTTCCAAGTAGTCCATATCCGAGGACGCGGCTATTCGAACAGATTGAATCACCCTGCAGGGGTATACTTCTTCACACACGCTCCCACCACTTATCACCATATGCACGTCATGCATCTCGGCAACCTTCAAGTGGAAGCACTGGCGTGGGTGTCGGCCACGACCGTTAACCACACAAGACCCTAGTCCAGGTTTATCGCCTATTTGAGACTGAACCCGCAAGGAAGTCCGGCCGAGGTTTCCTCTAAGGCCCCAAACGATGTGCGCAGGGTTCCCAAGCCCACCATCCGGGTGCCACTTGGTACACCGTGCCACTGTGTATCTACCATAGTGAAGCCTACCCCGTCGGGCAGAGCTAAACACGGCCGCCAACACTTTTCCTACAAACACCAGAAACTAATTGCAACTCCTGGACGAGAGGGTCAATTAAGCATCCCAATGTGTGGTAGTATCTTGTCTTGGATAACACACACATAACTCAGTTCTTAAGGACGGTCCCAATGAGACAACCCGCCATGTACTCCTACATGGCCTCTCATCGCTACCTTTACCAAATCAGATTCACACCTTTACTCTCACACTATAGGACATGAACACAACCATTCCGATACATCATTCAGATGGATCAGACCCGACACGACTCTAAGCATAGCAGGCATTGTAAACAAGCATGGATGAGTAAGCACAACAAGGCTCAAGCAGTTGCTACTCATGCTAAGTGGTTTCAACTATTTAGTGTGACAAAATCAGGTCATGCAGAGGAATGGGTTCAACTACCGATAACATGTACAGTTGAATCGTGTTTGTCCTAATGCAGTAAAAGAGAGCAGGAGCGAGAGAGTGGGTTTATATCAATATGCTCAAGGGAGGTTTGCTTGCCTGAAACGTCTGAAAATAGCAATGAGTCTTCATCAATGTGAACGATCACATCGTCGGAAACATCGTTTACCGAGGGGGAACAACACCGACAAACAAGAAAGAACAACAATTACTTCACGGAAATGCAACACTATGATGCATGCTCAAGACATGAAATGAAAGGTGGCAGGGCTAATATGGTTATCATTTCTTAAGTTGAAGTTGGTTTGAATTAGGATCCAAACATCACTTCAAGCCGGGTATCTTTCCAAGTACCCTTATAATTGATTCGACCTGATGCTCATAACAAATTGTTCCAACATGCACGGGGTTAGTATTTTGAGGTACAGTTTTGCATTGACCAATCTTTGGTCATAACAGTTGAAGTGGAAATCAAATAAGTATCAATTTCCAACTCCAAACTATTTATTAAATTTACCCTATTCATCATTTTGCCTATTTGGTGTTGTTAAATTTTTCAAACATACATGAAATGCCATAATCAGATTCTTTGGATTTTTTTGATCCTTTTTCATATATAAATTATTTTCATCCGAGTTATATTTTAATTTCTATGATTTTTACAAGTTTTAGCAATTTCCTGGATTTATTTCATAATAGGAAATCAATTACTACGTCAGCATTGCGTAAGCAGCCAACTGGCCGAGGCCAGGTCAAACCTGACGTGTGGGGGCCACAAGTCAGTGGATCAGTTTCATAACAGGGTTTATTAGCTAACTAATGAATTAATAAGAAGTGGGGCCCGTCTGTCAGTGGCTCTGGGTTAATTAGTAGCTTTATTAGGCTAATCTAATCCTGACCGGTCGGGCCCACATGGCAGTGGCTCAGGCCGGCGAGGTCAACGCCGGCGACCAACAGGGCGACGGAGGCTCGCCGGAATCGCATCATCAACATCCATTTGACGCGCCGAAGGGCGGAATGGGATCGCGGGGACATGCCGAGTAATTATGTGGCAGCTGGGTGGCCGGAGGGGCACCGGAACTACGACGGCGATGAGCCTAAGCGGCGGCCGGAGCTCTGCTTAGTCGGGCTCGAGACTAGGGGACCAGGGGAAAGCAGCTGAGGCCGGCTACGGCTTCCTACGAGCGTGGAGAGCACACAGAGGTGCTCGGTAGCGGCCCTAAGTGGCACTGGCCACGGCGACGCCATGGCCGGCGGCATGAGCTTCGGCTCCGACGGCTAGCAAGGTTAGAGGAAGGGGAGCTCGACAAGGAGAGGGGGAACGAGTCCGGTGGCTCACAGGGGTTCGGATTGCGCACACGTAGAGGCCGGGGAAGCTCCGGTTGCGGCGAATCGACGCCGGGGAGGTTCGGCGGCCGACGATGAAGTTGATGCGGATGGCGGCGCGGCAGGGTGTCTGAGCTCGATTCTTCGCGCGTAGAGATGGGGAGGTCAGCGGCGCAGCTATGGGACACATCAGCTGGGCTAGAGAGGGCCGGAGGGGGCGGTGGAGAGCTTGAGCCCGAGCTCGTCAATGGCAGGAGGAAGAAGAGAGAAGAGAAGGGGAGGAAGAAGATGAGGCAGAGGGGTCGGGGGCGGCTCAGCGGCGCGAAGATAAGGGAGAGGAGGGCGACGAGGCAGGCACGCAGGGAGGAGGTGGCGCCCTCGCGAGCTCGCCATCCCCTGCTTCTCCTCTGCCTTCTCGCAAGAGGTAGAAGACAGGGGTGCCCCTGGTTGGCTGGGCCAGCAGGTGAGCACAGGATAGCTCTCTCTCTCTTTTCCTTTGCTGTTTTTATTTACTTTCTGGCATTTGTTTTTATTTGTTTTGGCTCCAACCCTAGGCCAAAATATTGAAATCATTTGTGGGGTTTTGTTTGGACTATTTCCAAGTTCCACAAAAAGATTTAGTATTTTTGAAATAACTAAATATTTATAGTTATTTGTTTTGGCAATTTCCAGTGCCTTTTGTGGATTAATTTAAATGTCAAAAGTTATTGAAAATAAAAGTCATCACTGAAATGTTGTTGCCAACATTTATCAGAAAAGATGAACATTTCTAAAAACCATTTTGGGTTCACTAAAAATCACACTTAGTAGAATTTCCTTTAGTGAGGTAGGAACGTCCCTTGAGCTGAGACACAAAACGCATAACACGGATGAGAAAATGAGGCATATGACGAAGGTTCAATTGGTAGGCAACAATTCCACGCTTAAAATAGATGGGGACGAGGTTTCAAAGTAGCGAGGATTAGGTTGCCCTTCATACCACAACGGGGCACCTTAGGAAGGTGACTCTTAGAGTTATTCCCCTAAGTGGCAAAAAGAATTACTTTTGATCCTAAGATCATTGAAACTCTTCATACCAGAATAAGGCAATTCACAATTAATTGTTGGAGGAATTGAAAGAATGGCATACTTAGTTGGAAAGAAACTAGAGTTATAGAACATCTCGGCAAACGGAAGGCACATTCCAAGTATTACCGAGGATACAACCTAGTGTCTGAGCGTGCTCTCAAGAACTTGAGCATTTCCATATTCATCAATGTTTACCAACATCCGTGCCAAGGATCCTGGTGACACAACATACTACCATGATGAACAGTGATGGAGGATGGAGATGCAAAGGAAGACAACACTTCCTCAGATTTCACCTTAGCTGTGCCAAGGGAACGAAATCTGGTTGATCGACCGAGAGACATTTAGCACTCCGCTTCTAATGTTCTCCTTGATGTACTAGCACAACCCAATTATAAGTCATGCTTTATATCTAGCACATCAATATAGATCGGACTTCGGGCTCAAAGGGGATCCATGAGGAACAACTTATAGAATAGGTCATACAAGAACCACACGGAAGATGGCTAAGATTGCTGATGCAAGATATTATAATATCAAGTCTTCCGGCTAGGTGTGTTAGCCATTTCACCACTTTACCGGGTTACATAGAGACCAATATTATAATTCTTGGGGAAATTCCAACCATTACAACTGCCTGAGATTCAGCTCCGGTTGGTGCCACGATGCTTCAGACTCAACGTGTCCAAAAAGAAAGTTTGCAACACAAATCGACGAGATATCGTTGCGAGATTCTCAGGAAATGAACTACGGAAGACAACTCCAGAACATGAGTTGGATCGCAAGACCCACGTGAACACACTGCCCAAGACAACTGTGAACACATAAAAAATCTTACAACAAAACACTACCGAGTTCTGGATGGGAACCATCATTGCGGATAACGAAGCCATGTGCAAGTCCGTCTGGTACCTTCAGGAATGGCACTTACCTTCTTTTCCTTGAACAAATCAATCAGTGGCTTGGTGTGCTAGGAGATACATATGGAGTGAAGATGATCAGTCTATCAAACCATAGAATACTTCGCACGTGCATGATTGACTTGGGAGGATTCCGAAGAAACAAATTAACTTTTCTCGAATTCACGGCGGCAACTTGCATCAGATGCACATGAATCAGAGGAATTCACTTCTTACACCTAACATATACCTCGTGCACGAGACACGAAGACAATGTCTACAAAGTTTCCAGCACTAGCTTAATGTCCAACATAGATCATGGAACAGATTAGAATGTTACCGATGGGCTCAACAATAATTCATCAAGATACCCATATAAATGGATTTCCATAACTATGTGAGCAAGATAATATCATTGGTCAGATCAAAGAATATAATGGTGTATGCTCAGAGAAATCCATGAGTAAAACACCGCTACGAAAATCTTTGGTTCTGAGTTTGATTTGACGATAGCCCATGCTCAAATCAAAATTGAACAAGATAATATATGCAACAATTGATCACCCGAATCAACCAATGGCAATATCATCTTCCTTCAAGACTCTCACAACAGAAAGATATCCCTTTTAAATGAGCTGAGTTTAGGCGAAGCTTTTATCTTCCAACTCTCCAAGTTGTTGTTTAGCTTAACCAACTAGCTCGGGGTATCCAATACGGATTCTTGGAGAAGGGGTTGGTTTATAGAAAAACCAACTGGATCACGAGCTCTATCATAATAGTCAGGAAACAACCTGGTAATACTTCCGAGAAGATATTCGGAAAATCACGAACCACCGATATATTATTAAGCTCGGGAACAATCTCGCTTTTCACGGCAAGATGATGTGATCAATAGAACGAGGGATTGACAAAATCCTAACTCATAGATCGAAAAGTGCACCATGCAACATGGACTAGGTAGCACGCTCAATCTTAGGATGACGATTCAATCATCATCACCATAAGAGTGAATTTATTGTCCATTAACTACCAAGCAATAACATTGCTAGGAGTATTGATTTCACACATCATGGCTCACTTGTCGATATTTCGATTACAACCAACACAAAAACCGAGGAATGAACAATGATAGCGAAAAGTATCACTACATCAAGAGCTCATAAGAGATGGTGCAATTCTCATAACACTCTTGACAAAAAGAGGGTAATACTCCAAGATAGAACAGAGCAAAAGCTGGTTTAGCATTTCGATCTGCGGAATACAACTACTTTGACCCAATCCAAGAGATGGATGTGGTACTGGATTTTGCTTCTCCCAATCATTCGGGAATAGAACAACTTGGCAGACCACAGGAGTAAAAGACATTGATAACAAGAATGCACAACTACTCTTGACTATCCTTTCAATGATGAAGGTCAAAATACAACTAGATAGGGCCAGCTCAAGAGCAGATAAATTCTTGAATTATGGATGCATGGATTAGAATGTGGAAAGAGTTCAACATAATTCTTCCAGATAACCCATGCAAAAGAGCGGAGTAGGCAGAATCACAATATGGAGTAGAGAACTCATCACGAGCACTCTTGTTATGATCTTTAGTTCACGGAGAACTTCTGCCAAAGATGATTCATGGTGTTGGAGAAATGATATACCATGAACCTTGGGAACTACAACAAGGTTACTAATCATTCTAAAGGAACTAGCAACACTATCAACAGAGATGAGCAGAATGATCATTGGATTCAGGAACCTAGAAATAGAGTACCTACAAGCTATTTAACATCACGAGATCTTTTTTTCGAAGATGATGGCCAGAACTATCACACTGGAAACCAAAACACATCTAGACTATTGGGTAGTTTTCGGAGTAACATGTTTTCCTAATACTTCAACAAAACATCGAGGTAATAAAGTACCTCAACACAATTATTGGTGTGCTTTGTCCGGCCAAAAGATTGGGAAAAGAGAAAGGGATTTGCAATCGCATCAGACTATTTGGGAACTTTGGAAAATTCGGACAGCATAACGGCTGTACGGGCATGAAATATGAGGCAACCTGCAAGAAAACTAACAACATAACAATTGAATTCTTATGGAGACACTCATCCAGAAAGACAACAATCTTTCTATAAGTCTCCAACATAGTAACTCGTCATCCTAATGAATAGATGGGAAAGCCTAATTCTTAAACCCCGTAGAATAAAGAAGAGGGTGACTCAGAATAAGGATGACATAAGGAAAGGAGTAAAAAGAGCCTTACGTTCCCTTTCACAAACAATTCCCATATATAACTAAAGAGTTGCTAGACTCAACATCGACCAGTTTGGCTTGGTTATCCTACAGACAGTCAAGCTCTGATACCAAAGCTATCGGGACCCTGATCCTAAGTCATAAGAACCCAGCCTGTAACACATCACATCACTTTGTGGCCTCACGCACGGTAAACTCCACGGCTGCCACCTTACCTTGGCCGGGACAGTTTGCGTCTTTTGGCTCACGTATATGAATATGTTCATAGCGTTCAAACGACAAAGAACCCGGGTCGACATGACTAGTTATAAACGCAAGCGGTACATCCATACAGGGACATGCATACATAACCCAGCAAAGCAGGTGTCGGTCATCAGCGTGTGTAGACGAGTCGTGGCAAGCTACAAGGACTCCATTACACCACGTGACATTTCCCCGAGGGGACAGACACAGCAGCAAAGAAGGATACATGCCGGTCAATCAATGTGTTCCGAGCAGTAGCAAGCTACCAAGGCCCGATGGAAACACAAAGAGGCATTTCCCTGTAAAGAGTACTACTAAAGACAAACAACTAGGTGTCGAAATCCCACACATATAATGCATTTCAAACATACACACATTATGCACGATATGTGTAGATACAACATGGCATCACAACATAACTCTATGACTCAAGCATTTATTAAAGACTCATAAGAGTCAACATAGTATGATATTACAAACAGGGGTCTCGTGACCCGACACTCAAGTCATACAAACAACAAGCGGAAGCAAATCATGTCTGGGTACAGACATCTACTAAAAGTGGCTGGAAGAGCCTGAAAGCTACTACGACCCTACCAAAGGAGCCAGACCTCTGTCTGGCATTCCCAAGCTATTCCGGTCAACATCGAACACATCGCGTAGAACCTTTTAATGAGTCTAAGTCTTCTCTGCAAAAACATAAATAAAGCAACCATGAGTACAAAGGTACTCAGCAAGTCTTACATCAGAACTATCTACATATGCATCATGTTTCAATGAAAGGATTGTGGGCTTTGATTGCAGCAAGCCAGCTTTGACTCTTGGCTAACCTGTACTACGACTACAAGTTCTTTCTTTGAGTGGATAGCGCACACGAGTCCACATATTCACCAATTCAATACACCACTATGGATCCACCCTCGTTTCCCTACGAGAAGGCCTTCCATAGCACTCACACTTATCTTGCATGTTTTAAAGTATCCATTTAAGTTGTCTATGTACCACGTAATGTTTCCAAGTAGTCCATATCCGAGGACGCGGCTATTCGAACAGATTGAATCACCCTGCAGGGGTATACTTCTTCACACACGCTCCCACCACTTATCACCATATGCACGTCATGCATCTCGGCAACCTTCAAGTGGAAGCACTGGCGTGGGTGTCGGCCACGACCGTTAACCACACAAGACCCTAGTCCAGGTTTATCGCCTATTTGAGACTGAACCCGCAAGGAAGTCCGGCCGAGGTTTCCTCTAAGGCCCCAAACGATGTGCGCAGGGTTCCCAAGCCCACCATCCGGGTGCCACTTGGTACACCGTGCCACTGTGTATCTACCGTAGTGAAGCCTACCCCGTCGGGCAGAGCTAAACACGGCCGCCAACACTTTTCCTACAAACACCAGAAACTAATTGCAACTCCTGGACGAGAGGGTCAATTAAGCATCCCAATGTGTGGTAGTATCTTGTCTTGGATAACACACACATAACTCAGTTCTTAAGGACGGTCCCAATGAGACAACCCGCCATGTACTCCTACATGGCCTCTCATCGCTACCTTTACCAAATCAGATTCACACCTTTACTCTCACACTATAGGACATGAACACAACCATTCCGATACATCATTCAGATGGATCAGACCCGACACGACTCTAAGCATAGCAGGCATTGTAAACAAGCATGGATGAGTAAGCACAACAAGGCTCAAGCAGTTGCTACTCATGCTAAGTGGTTTCAACTATTTACTGTGACAAAATCAGGTCATGCAGAGGAATGGGTTCAACTACCGATAACATGTACAGTTGAATCGTGTTTGTCCTAATGCAGTAAAAGAGAGCAGGAGCGAGAGAGTGGGTTTATATCAATATGCTCAAGGGGGGTTTGCTTGCCTGACACGTCTGAAGATAGCAATGAGTCTTTATCAATGTCAACGATCACATCGTCGAAAACATCGTTTACCGAGGGGGAACAACACCGACAAACAAGAAAGAACAACAATTACTTCACGGAAATGCAACACTATGATGCATGCTCAAGACATGAAATGAAAGGTGGCAGGGCTAATGTGGTTATCATTTCTTAAGTTGAAGTTGGTTTGAATTAGGATCCAAACATCACTTCAAGCCGGGTATCTTTCCAAGTACCCTTATAATTGATTCGACCTGATGCTCATAACAAATTGTTCCAACATGCACGGGGTTAGTATTTTGAGGTACAGTTTTGCATTGACCAATCTTTGGTCATAACAGTTGAAGTGGAAATCAAATAAGTATCAATTTCCAACTCCAAACTATTTATTAAATTTACCCTATTCATCATTTTGCCTATTTGGTGTTGTTAACTTTTTCAAACATACATGAAAATGCCATAATCAGATTCTTTGGATTTTTCTGATCCTTTTTCATATATAAATTATTTTCATCCGAGTTATATTTTAATTTCTATGATTTTTACAAGTTTTAGCAATTTCCTGGATTTATTTTA